>NC_080688.1:51820251-52123281 GCF_030445035.2 Dasypus novemcinctus
AACAACAAAAAAAAACAACTATCACAGGGAGTAGATGTAACTGTGCTGAGCACATGCTTCCTATGTACAAGGTCCTTGGAGCAATCCTCAATACCTCCTAAAAAAAAACACAAAATTATATGCACCTAATCAGGGTACCTCAAATATACATGAGGAAAACTCTGGCAAAACTAAAGGGAGAAACAGATATTTCTACAATAATTGTTGGAGACTTCAACATACCACTCATATCATTAGATAGGACAATTAGACAGAAGATGAACAAGGAAACAGAATTTGAACAATATAATAAATGAACTATACAGAACACTGCATCCCAAATCAGCAGGATATACATTGTTCTCAAGTGCTCATGGATCATTCTTCAAGAGAGACCACATGTTAGATCACAGATCTCAATAGATATAAAAAGATTGAAATCATTCAAAGGACCTTCTCAGATCATAATGGAATGAAACTGGAAGTCAATAATACATAGGACTCTGTATCCAACCCCTGGGAGAAAATCTACACCTCACTGGTGAGTCCCTGACCCAATTTTGAAAAATTATGCTGATCAATTTTAAAAACTGATAATAAATTGAACCAAATATCAAAGAAAAGCTGTGAAAAAAAAATAGGCAAGAGAGAGAAATTGGCCATCAGAGTAAAATCACCAACATATTCAGATGCGTAGGCATCAGCAAGAAATCACAAGCTATTCTAGGACAGAGGAAGAAAAGGGCCAGCTAAAAGAACAAACCAAATATCCTGAAGAGATTCAGGATTTAAGATAATCAGAGATAATCACACAACTCTCCAAAATCACTTCAAGGAAATTATAGAAAATATGACTCAAGATGTAAAGGATATTAAGAAGACACAGGGAAAGCACATGAAACAATCCGAAAACCTACAAAAAAGTAGAAGACATTATGGGGTGAAACAGATGTGGCTCAAGGAGCTGGGCTCCCGTTTACCACATAGGAGGTCCAGGATTTGATGCCCAGGGCCTCCTGGTGAAGGCAAGCTGGCCTATGCACCAAGCTGGCCCACACAGAGTACTGGCCCATGCGGGAGTGCTGGCCCATGTGGAGAGATGGCACAGCAAGATGACGCAACAAGAGACACAGAGGAGAGACAACAAGACGGAGCAGAACAAGGAGCTGAGGTGGTGCAAGAGAATGATCGCCTCTCTCACTCGGGAAAGTCCCAGATCCAGTTCCAGTTCCTGGAGCTGCCCAATGAGAATACAAGCAGATACAGAAAGAACACACAGTGAATGGACACAGAGAGCAGACAATGGGGAGGGGGGTGGGGAGGGAAAAATGAATAAATCTTAAAAAAAAAAAAGACATTATGGGAATGAAAGACATAATGAATGAGATTAAAAATACACTAGAGGTACAGAGGCATAGATTTGAATTGCTTGAAAACAGATTTAGTGACTTCAAAGGCAGAACATCTGAAATGGAAAAGAGAGAACAGAAAGAGAATGGAAAAAATGGAACAGCGTCTAAGGGAATTGAATGACAATACAAGACACACAAACATTTGCATTATTGGTATCACAAAAGGAGAAGAGAATGGAAAAGGGGCAGAAAGGATATTTGAGGAAATAATGATCTAAAACTTCCCAACCATTATGAAGGACATAAATATCAATATCCAAGGACAGCGCACCCCAAACAGAATAAATCTGAATAGACCTACTCTGAGACACCTACTATTCAGAATGACAAATATCAGAGATAAAGACTGGATTCTGAAAGCAGCAAGACAAAGTAAAGCATCACATACAAGAGAACTAAAGATTAAGTGGAGACCTCTCATCAGAAACCATGGAGGACAGCAGAAAATGATATGATGTATTTAAGGTACTTAAAGAGAAAAATTGCCAGCCAAGAATTCTGTATCTGGCAAAGCTGTGCTTCAAAACCGAAGGAGAGTTCACAGTCTTCACAGATAAACAAAAACTGATAGAACATGTTACCAAAAGACCAGATTTACAAGAGATACTAAAGAGGTGCTGCAGCCTGAAAGGAAAAAAACAGGGTGAGAGAATTGGAGAAGAGTTTAGAAATGAAGGTATTAGGGAGGGTAAACTAAAGGATAAGACAGACAATAGAACAGTATGACAACAGAGAACTGAAGGACAAAATGGATGAAGTAAGTAATGTCTTCATAGTACTAATACTGAATGCTAATAGATTGCACTCCCCAATAAAAAAGATAAAGACTGATAGAACGGATAAAAAAAAAGAGTCATCTATATGTTGTCTACAAGAGATCCACCTCAGACTTAAGGACTCAACCAGGTTAAAAGTGAAAGATTGGAAAAAGGTATTCCATGCAAATAATAACCAAAAAAGAGCTGAAGTAGACTAGATGAATGTAAAATAACATTATAGTACATGAACTATAATTACTCAGTACAAGTAACATCAGTATTCTGTAAGTTTCTTCATACAAAATAAATACTTGCTTTAAATTGAGGAGGACTGGAGAAGAGACATATTTTTGGATATTTCATTTTTCTTTACCCTTTCTTACATATACTTGTTAATTAAAATAATCCTTAATCTATCTGGATCAATAATGATTTAGCATGACTACTGCTGAGAAAGATTTTGAATTTTTCTGCCACATAAAATTATGAGTTGGCATATTGTTATCTGCTGTAATTCATTTCAATAAGAATTCCCAAATAGGAATTTTATTATCCAGAAATTATTATGGCCTAAATGGAAATTAAATAACCAAACTAATAATTTATTTCATTCTTAGAGATTACATCTAATAGTTGGTTGTAATATAAAATTAGAATTATGTTAGAATTAATTTCTATTACATTAGAATTATTTACATTTATAAATGTTTGTTGCTATGCTATTTCTTATAATTGATTATATTAAATCTAATGAGGCCTTGCATTCTCTTTTAAAATTTGTATTTCTTTCCATCTATTTTTCTATTTATTTTACAATCTTACAATAAGGTTCTTTTTAACAGCTAAAACAAGTCACTGATTATAGACTTTGGACAGATCATATGGTATGTGAATATATCTCAATAAAACTGCTTAATAAACAAATAAATAATTGTGTAAGAATAGCCAGAAATAGCAGCTATGTATAGCAGGGGAAACAGAGAGATTAACAGGAAGGAATTTTCTTGTTTGCTTGTCTTTTTTATTATTATTAATATTGAAATAATGAAAATGCTTTTAATAATGATTGAGGTGATGAATGCACAGTTATGTGATTATACCAAATACCATTGATTGTACACTTTGGATAAATTATATACTTTATTAATACGTATCGATAAAATTGATTTTTAAAAAATAGGGTGGGTTTGGGGAAAAATACACCAAATATAAGACATGGACTATAGTTAGTAGTAATATTTTGATGATTCTCTTGCATAGTTTTTAACAAATGTATCAAAACAATGCAAGGTGTTGGTAAAGGGGTGATATATGGGACTCCATATAATGTTATGCATGTTTATTTTGTAAGTTCACAACTTTTACTATATACTTATTGCTCATGTATGTACATGTGTGAATGACATACGTCAATAAAAAATATATATATATATATAATTAATACACAGGAAAAGGGAAATTTCCAAATGTGTGGAGGCTGAACAAGACACTCCTAAACAATTAGTCAGCAAAAGAAGAAATTGTAAGTGAAATTAGTAAATATACTGAGACAAATGAAAATAAGAACAAAACTTATCAAAACTTACAGGAGACAGTGAATACAGCACTGACAGGGAAATTTATAGCCCTAAATGCCTATATTAAAAAAGAAGAAAGAGCTAAAATCAAAGCTCTAACTGAACAACTGAATAAACTAGTGAAAGATCATCTAACCATTCCTAAAGCAAGCAAAATAAAAGAAATAATAAAGATTAGAGCAGAAATAAATGAAATTGAGAACAACAACAAATAGAG
Organism: Dasypus novemcinctus; assembly: GCF_030445035.2. Lineage (NCBI taxonomy): Eukaryota > Metazoa > Chordata > Mammalia > Cingulata > Dasypodidae > Dasypus > Dasypus novemcinctus. The sequence goes on from NC_080688.1 coordinate 51,824,195, forward strand.
AAAATCAACAAAAGCTGGTTCTTTGAGAAGATCAATTGACATTCCCCTAGCTAGACTAACAAAGAAAAAAAGAGAGAAGATGTAAATAAACAAAATCAGACTGAAAGGGAACAAGTAATGACTGACTACAGAAATAAAAAGGATCAAAAGAGGACATTATGAGAAACTCTATGCCAACAAACTAGACAACCTAGATGAAATGAACAAATTCCTAAAAATGCACCAACAACCTACACTGATGGTACAAGAAATAAAAGACTGAACAAACCAATCACATTTAAAGAGATTGTATCAGTCATTGAAAATCTCCCAACAAAGAAAACTCCAGGACTGGATGACTTTACAGGTGAATTCTGCCTAGCAATTCAAAAAGAATTAACATCAATCCTGCTTAAACTCTTACGAAAAAATTGAAGAGGAGGGAAAATTACTCAATACAGTTTATGAAGTCAACATCACCCTAATACCAAAGCCAGATAAAGACACTACAAGAAAAGAAAATTACAGACAAATCTCTCTAATGAACATAGACGAAAAAATCTCAACAAAATACTTGCAAATAGAACCCAACAGCACATCAAAAGAATTATACACTATGACCAAGTGGGATTTATTCCTGGTATGCAAGAGAGGTTCAATAAAAGAAAGTCAATTAATGTAATACACTACATTAACAAATCGAAGGAAAGAAAACACATTCATATCCATTTATGCAAAAAGAAGGCATTCAACAAAACCAGCATCTTTTCTCAATAAAAACACTTTGAAAGATAAGAACAGAAGGAAAATTTCTCAATATGATAAAAAGCATACGTGAAAAAAGTACAGCCAACATCTACTCTATAGGGAAAGTATGAAAACTTTCCCTTTAAGATCGGGAATAAGAAAAGGATGCCCACTGTCACCATTGTTATTCAAAATTGTGCTAGAGATTCTACCTAAAGTAATTAGAAAAAAAAAAATGGCATCCAAATAGGAAAAGAGGAAATAATCAGTAATGTTTCTGTACACCAGCATTAACAATGTGAGGAAGAAATCAGGAAAAAAAAATTCCATTTATAATAGCAACAAAAAAGGCCCAAATACCTAGGATTAATTCAGCCACAGATGTATAGGATGTATATTCAGAAAACTACAAAACAGTGGAAAAGAAATCAAGAAAGACCTAAACAAATGGAAAGACACTCCGTGTTCATGGCTTGGAAGACTAAATATCGTAAGGATGTCAATACTACCCAAACTGATCTATATATTCAATGCAATACCAATCAAAATTCCAAAAGCCTACTTTACAGAAATAGAAAAGGCAATCACAAATTTATTTGGAAGGGAAAGAGAACCTGACTAGCCTAAAATATTCTAAAAAAGAAGAGCGAAGTGGAAGGAATAGTCACTGCCTGACCTTGAAACATATTACAAAGTGTGGCAGTTTGATATTATTTATAAACTCCAAAAGAGATATTATGTTTGTAAACTGGTCTTTACCTCTGGGCATGATACCCCTTTGATTGTATTAAATTCAGAAGTTTCACTTTTATTTTATTAAATCAAGACTTGGGCTTTGATTTGACCATGCCATTAGGGCATGCAAGGTTGAATCTCTGTCCCCTTGGTGGGCTATATACACAGACAATCAAGAACACAGGAATAGATACACAGAGAAGAACACAGAGGCAGAAATACACAGAAGTAGATAAACAGAGAAGATACACCTTCTTAGACCCAACAGAGGCCCCAGGAAGAGAGACAAGCCATTTTCCTGATAGTTTACAGCTGACCTTGTGAAGGGACCAGAGCAGCTGAGTCTAGAAAGCAACAAGCCCTGGGAAGAGACACAAGCCCTCTGTCAGCCTACGGCTGAGTTTGGAAGCTGGACCCACAGAACCTTAAGAGGGAAGAAGGCTGAACCCTCACAGATGTCACCTGCCATCTTGCAACAACACATGGTAACAGTTTGGTAAGGAAGTAACCTTGAGATGGACTCTTTAGGGACTTGTAACTGTAAGCTTTTACCCCAGATAAATACCCTTTTTAAAAGCCAACAGATCTCTGGTACTTTGCACCAGTACCCCTTTGGCTGACTAATACACAAAGCTACAGTGGACAAAACAACATCATATTTGCATAAAGATAGACATCGATCAGTGGAAGAGAATTTAGAGTCAAGAAATAAACCCTCAGCTCTAGGGCCATCTGGTTTTCAACAAACCTATCAAGCCCATGTTAATGGAACAAAAGAGTCTCTTCAACAAATGATACTGAGAACACTGGATATCTGTAACCAAAAGAATGAAAGAGAACCCTACACAAGACTCCCTCCCTACACAAGAATCAAGTAAAAATGGACCAAAGATCTAAATATAAAACCCAGGACCTCAAAACTACTAGGGAAGCAGACTTGGTCCAATGGATAGGGCATCTGCATACCACATGGGAGGTCCATGGCTCAAACCCCGGGCCTCCTTGACCCATGTGGAGCTGGCCCATGTGCAGTGCTGATGCGCACAAGGAGTGCCATGCCACACAGGGGTGTCCCCCTTATAGGGGAGCCCCACGCGCGAAGAGTGTGCCCCGTAAGGAGTACCGCCCAGCGCGAAAGAAAGTACAGCCTACCCAAGAATGGCACCTCACACACGGAGAGCTGACACAACAAGATGACGCAACAAAAAGCAACACAGATTGCCAGTGCCACTGATAAGGACAGAAGCGGTCACAGAAGAACATACAGTGAATGGACAGAGAGAGCAGACAACTGGAGGGGAAAGGGAGAGAAATAAATAAAAAATAAATCTTTAATAAAAACAAAACCAAAAAAAAACTACTAGTAGAAAATGTAGGGAAGCATCTTTTTTTTTTTTTAAAGATTTTTATTTATTTCTTCCCCCCTTCCCCGCCCCCCCACCCCCGGTGTCTGCTCTGTGTCCATTTGCTGTGTGTTCTTCTGTGTCCGCTTGCATTCTTGTCAGGTGCCACCAAGAATCTGTGTCTCTTTTTGTTGGGTCATCTTGCTGCATCAGATTTCCATGTGTGCAGCCTGTGCTTTTTTTGCATGAGGCAGCTCTCCTTGTGGGGTGCACTTCTTGCATGTGGGGCACCCCTACATGGGGGACACCCCTGTGTGGCATGGCACTCTTTGTGCGCAGCAGCACCACGTGTGGGCCAGCTCACCACACAGGCCAGGAGGCCGTGGGTATCGAACTCTGGACCTCCTATATGGTAGGCAGATGCTCTATCAGTTGAGCCACATCCGCTTCCTGGGAAGCATCTTAAAGATCTTGTGGTAGATGGTGGTTTCTTGGACCTTATATGTAAACCATGAAGAACAAAAGAAAAAATAGAAAATGGGACTTCCTCAAAATTCAACACTTTTGTACCTCAAAGGACTTTGTCAAAAGGTGAAAAGGAAGCTAACTCAATGGGAGAAAGTATTTGGAAATCACATATCCGGTAAGAGTTTAATATTGATGATATATAAAAAGATGCTACAACTCAACAATGAAAAGACAAATGACCTGATTATAAAACAGGCAAAAGGGGAGTTCCATGGTTTGAATGTCTGCTTCCCATGTACAAGTTTCTGGGTTCAATACCTCCTAGAAAAAGAAGTGTGTGTGTGTAGGGGGGCAGGTGGCAAGGCTTGAATAGACATTTGTCCAAAGAAGAAATACAAATGGTGAAAAAACACATGAAAAATTGTTCAGGTCACTTATGATTAGGGAAATGCAAATCAAAGTGTGAGATATCATTTCACACTTATTAGAATGGCCACTATTAAAAAGATAGAGAACTACAAGTGTTGGAGAGGATAGGAACATTTATTTACTGTTGTGGGAATATAGAATGGTACAGCCATTGTTTGGCAGTCCCTAAAGAAGTTGAATATAGATTTCTCATGTGGCCCAGCAATACAGCAATACCACTACTGGGTATATATACCCAGCAGAACTGAGAGCAGTGACATGAACAGACATCTATACACCAGTGTTCATAGTGGCGTTATTCATGATTGCCAAAAGATGGAAACAGGTGAGGTGTCCATCAACTGATGAATGGATAAACCAACTGCAGTGTGTAAACACAATGGAATATTATGCAGCAGTAAGATGAAATTAAGTTGTGAAACATAGGACAACATGGATGAAATTGGAGGACATTATGTTGAGTGATGCAAGCCAGACACAAAAGGATAAATACTGTATGATTGCACTATTGCGAAATAAATATATCGTGTAATCTCATAGAATTAATAACTTGAGTATGTGTTGCCATAAAATAGAATGAGTTTAGAGAATGGAAAACTGAAGCTTTCCTAGAGCAGAACTGGTAAAAAGGATGTGTGTTAATCTTTGGAAATGAATATAAGAGGTAAAAGCACTCCATAGTGTTGGTAAGTAGCAGTGCTATTATATGGGTATGACAGTGGTTGAAAGGAAAAAGGACATGTAAATTACTAAAAAGGAAGCTAAATATAGCATGGGACTCCATAGCATAGTAAAATCTCATGTGAAATATGAATGCAGGTAATATAGCATATATTAGACCATTTTTCTTTGAAACTGAACAAATATATGTTAATGTTACAAGATGTGAATATCAGAGCAAAAAACCCCATTATGCTAAGTTAAAGAAACCAGACACAAAGTACTATGTATTTCATGATTCTATTTATTTAATATGCAAATATAAATCAAAATTTATAAAGATGAAATAAAATTAGTGGTTATGTGAGGCTGTGGAAGCACAGAGGGATTGAGAAGTGACTGCTAAAGGGTGTGGAATTTTTCTTTTTGGAATAATGAAACTGTTCTAAAATTTTTTTGGTGGTGAATACACAACATTGTGATTATACTAAAAGCAAATGATTTTCTTATTTGTCTGGTTTTTGTTTATTATTATTATTGAAATAATGAAAATGCTCCAATAATGCTTGAAGTGATAAATGCACAACTATGTATTTATACCAGATATCACTGATTGTACACTTTGGATGAACTGTGTGCCTTATTACTATGTATCTATTAAATTGATCTGTTTAAAAAAGTCAATTATCTCCATTTATTATAATAAAATTCGATTATACTAAAAGCCATTGATTATACACTTTGGACAGATTGTATGGTATGTGAACACGTCTAAAAAATATGCTTTAAAATAAATAAATATACAAGAATAGTCAGAAATAGCAGCTATGTACAGCAGAGGAAGCATAGAGAAATTGAGAGGTGATGAATTTTGCTTGTCTGTTTTTTGTTATTATTATTGAAATATTGAAAATGCTCTAATAATGACTGAAGTAATAAATGCATAATTATGTGATTATGCCAAATACCAATGATTGTATACTTTGGATGAATTGTACGCTTTACTAATATGTATCAATATAATTGATTTGTTTAAAAATTTTTAAAAGAATCGTCTGTTTAGCTTGTTTAAAATGCAAATTTCTGGATCTATCTGAAATCTTCTGAAACAGAATCTCTAAACATAGGTCCCAGGAGTGTGCATTTAATACACAACCCAGATAATTCTCAGGCATTGTATAAAATCTACTTGTATAGACAGGGAAAGTAAATGGGAATGGGAGGTGTTTGAATTCAGGTAAAATGAACAGATGGAATCAGGTTTAGAGAGCCAGAGGTATCAGCTAGAGGACTACATCTCCCAAACTTTCTGGAAAAGGATAACCAGATCAAAGAAAATTTTTATTCAGTAGGTATGTCCCCTTTTGCCAATGCCCCAAGGAGTCCTATCAAAGGAGTTTGACAACACTGCCCTACAAAGGTTCTCATGGATCCCCGATTTTGATTTAAAGCCAAGGTGTGGTGAGAGCACCTGTGCTCCAGGGAGGACCAAGTCAATCTCTTCACTCAAAAGTCCTTTCTAAGTATTACAGAGCAGTGTGTCACAAAAGATATGGTCTTGTTCATAAGGAACTTACCATGTAATAAACTGTAAAACCCATACTTTATAATCTTATTACCTGAACTGTGAAATATTTTAAATTGCAAAGCAAGCCATGGGCTTCAAAGTTGGTCTACGAAAGTGGTCATCAATGCGCAGTCCCTAAACCCAAGTAGCATCAGCAACAAGTTGATGGAAATGCAAACTGCCAGGCTTACTCCAGATCTACTGAATTAGGCAATTTTGGGGGTGGGGCCCAGCAATCTGTATTTTAATATAGCCTCCAGGTGATTCTGATGCTCCCTCTCAAATTTAGGAACAGTCAAGCAATAGGACTCTCCTTCAGCAGTTCTACAGTAAGGTCACTGAAAACTACCAGTACTTTGCTTCCCTCTCAGTCCATTAATCTCTCCCTTCCCCACCCCATATCCACTTAATCAGATTCACAAAAATAATGTACACATTTCAAAAAGAACATAAAACTTTATTAAGAACATCTTATACTGTCATCAGATACAACCAAAGAAAAAGGAAGAAACAGGGAGACTTCATTCTCCCATGTGCTGTTGCCGCCTCAGAACAGACTCAGGTGTGAATGGCTAGAATTACAGTTGGCAACAAATGTTCTGTATTAAGTGACTTCAATAAGTAACTCAATATTCCCTTTCTATGCAGAGAATCAGGTTATGTGTGAAAAACCTTTGCTATAGTGCAACAACTATGAAACAAGACTATGTCTTTATGAGCTGTTTCTTAATAGAATACAAAGCAGTTTAGTAGCTTTATATTATTTAACATAATGTTAATTTTTAGAATGGAAAATTCAGAAAGGACAATATTACTTTCCAAAATAATGCATTTATACTTTTGAGTTTTTTTTCTCTAAAGATTTCTAAGAACCAGTTCAATAACTATACTTTAATCGACAGTGACAACTGACAATCTAGTTTTGTTCTTTTAATTTTGCAAATCAAGATGAATAGCTCATCCCAGTTTTTGTTGATTCTGAACAATTTCTTATAGAAAAACTCTGATTCACAGTGCATGTAAGAAGAGGTATCAAATCAGCTACATCTGGACTGGTTTTTCTAGAGGGAAAGGTTGGCTATTGAGCCAGGCTGGCTTTCTCAGACTCCCAGGATTCCCATGTGGTTCTTTTACTTACTGTAGTGATGGAAGGAACAGAGGAGCACCAGGGAATCTGCTCAAAATGCCACTCCAGACAGCTCTCTGCACTGTTTGTAGAGAAAAGAGTGATGGTATCCATTCAAACCACAGCACCCCTACTTCAAGTTTGATGACATGCTTTTCTCTTAAAGGGCTTGGCCAAACTGCACGCAAAGAAGCATACTTGTCTAAGGTCACAGTGGAGAAAAAGCTCATGATTTAGAATTTGGGACTACAGTATCCCATCTAACTCCCATTTCTTGAGAAAATGTAGCCTTCCTCTTATAAATGGAGACTATTTACTGCTAAGGCTTATCCATGTTAACTACCATAAGGCTGAAAACATGACTTCTAAATAAAACAATATCATTTGTGTTTACAGTTAGTGAGTTAACAAGTGAGGGTTTGTGAAGAATCAGTCAAGGGGTGGTATTGAGGGTGTTCAGATTCTGGAGTACTATCAGGTATCACAAATCTCATCAACTTTAAAAAAATAACGCATATTTCTCATAAATATTTAGAGCAGATACTGGAATTAAAATCAGTATCTAAGTAAGGTGAAAATATTTCAACAAACTCCTAATAGATTTCACTCCTCCCCGAGTATATAGTTTACACATTAATTTTAAAAAGAAAAAATATTTGAATGGATGAATCACCATTTTAGTAGATCATAAACAAGGTCAAGATGTTAAAAATAAGTTGACATACTAACAAGATTTTGCCTTCACATTAACAACAGCAAAAGACTCACTTACTATACTTTTGTAACAGGTTATAAAGGCTTGATAACTGTACATTTATTATCCCACTTGCTTAATCTTCTGTTTGTTACACCTAGGGACAGAAGAACACAGCACAGGCAGATCCAACTTGGAGACACCCCAATGTGTGAGTATAGCTGCTGTACACCATTTCCTTAGGGTGATAAATGCTGGTCACTATCTACAATTAGTAGTAATTTGTCAACCACATTCAAGTTAAGTATATTTGTGGTTAAATGGATTACTTTCCCAAGTTATCTGTAGTAAGATTCACAGGGAACCTAACTACTATTGTTTCTGTGAGAAAATGTGCCCTAACTACCAAATGTTTACTAAAAAACTTTAAAATATATGGATGGTGACTACTTACATGTGTCTCTGTTTAGGGGAGAGGTTGAATTGTTAATAGCACTGTTTTCAGAACAATTGGCTTAAAAAATGTTTGCCTTCTCCTTCACATGTAAATTCATTTTAACTATAACCTCTAATACTAAGAAAGAAACAGTGAAGCCATTCAAACTAGTGAGACATAATTGTCTTGTGGGATTTAAAAGGAAATGTTTTATTGACTATTCTAATTTGAATCTGCTAACAATGAAAAGAAAAATCTCTAACATGTAAAAGCAACGAATGAAAGAACAAATTTATCCTAAATTATTACTGGATACAAATCCATGGCTTAACAATGTGCCTTTTAAAAAAAAGCATGAGAGCATGCAACTGTTCTAACACATAGGATTAGAAATAAAAGTTAAAAGTACATTTGTTTTGCCAACTCTGAATATACAAATATAAAATTTACAAGATCTACACTGTAGTGTAGCTCTGCTTAATTTCAAAATATACAGTCATTCAAAATCCTTGAGGAAACATTAAAAATGTTTTAGGCTACTTTACCGAACATTAACGAAGACTGTGTTTTTGAAATATAAGAGCTACAAATGCTATGGTTTTTAAAGTTATATGACTAGGGAGTAATAAAAGTATTATTATTTTTAGTTTCTTTTCATTCCACAGATGACTTTATGTTAAAGGGATCAATTATGCTAAAAAGAGACTGATTTAACAAATAGAAATCAGTTCCAGAATCAAAGTTATCGTTTGGAAGAATATCAAAATTTATAATATTTCCAAAGCATTTTCATATTAATCTACTCAAATAATTCTAATAGCTTAGTCAAACAAGTCTTTAATAGTTTTCTTTCCTACATTGGTAGATGCAGTGGAATTCCTTTAATGCTATTGTGGAAAAGGTTCTGCAGGCTTTGATCTGACTCTCGAAGTGGCATACAAGTTTAGAGCTAAATTACTGACCTCTAGGGAATAAGGAGTCAAAGGCATTGAGGGCACAGAACTGATATTTTGGATGAGGAGAAGGGTAAGGATTAAGTTGGAACATTTGTCCCTTCTACAATCAAGTCCTAACTATACCATAATAAAGGCTCAACCAACTCCTGATTCATTCTTTCCCTTTAGAAAGTACACAGTATACAGTGATTAGATACTGAAGAAAGTAAAGAGAAACATTCAAAAATACAAGGAGATATAGAAACATGGAATTTCTCACAAGGCCCTGGATCAAAAAAATTTACAAAGAGATCTGTTGAAAATAATCACTATTTGTGAGCTTATTAATACACAGAGATCATTACTTTGTTTAACTAAGTCATGTAACTTACCAATAAAATAGTAAACAAACCAACATTTTAAACAATTTTATAAATTACTCGTTTCTTTTGTTAGTGTTACTTTCTCAACAATATACAAAAATAATGCTACAGGGCTATCCACCTAACCTGTCTTCATCTCTTGCAAAGTCCTGGGGCCCTGGAAAGAGACTGGTATCAATCTTCACTGTAGATGTCCCCGGCAAACGGCAAGTGCATGTGGCTGCCTGTGACATTGGGCAATCGAGATAAGTCTGGCAGGCTCTGGATCCGGGACCTGAGTTCTTTGCGCACCAGGGAAACTCTGGCTAACTTGCGCTTGTATTCCTGTAACATTAAACCACTTTCATTAGCATTTTGAGAGTTCAGGGTAGAGTTATCTAGTTAACACACAGCATAAAATCTGCTACTACAACAGGATAATACAAAATATAAAAAGTTCACTACAATGCGAATTTTAGAATCAAAAGAGTGACTTTGGAAACATATAACTTGGTAAACTCTATTATTATAAGAAAAAACACAATCTTTGGCTATTGTTTCCCACATATAGAAAGAAGACTAACATTAATACTCTTAAGCTAGCATGTATGATTTCCAGGGATCCTTGAGCTTTGGTAAGAAAAATCACATATTTTTCACACACTCAAGTTGAAATTAAACATGTTTTCAATTGTGAATGTTAGCAACAACCCACAGAAGTATTCTCAGTACCTGTGACTTAACCTCCAATAGAAATCATTTGTTTTCATATTACATTTTTTGAAGCTATCTAGAAACAGTGTTTACATTTGAAAGTACAGTAATTCTTAGACCAACCACTAAATGTTATCTGATATGTTAATAAAGAAGCGTATATGATTATGCAGTTATTTATTGGAAACAGATGTGGTTCAAGCAGTTGAGTGCCTGCTTCCCACATGGAAGGTCCCAGTTTGGTCCTTGGAGAATCCTAAAAACAACAAAAGCAAACACCAAGCAAACAAATGAAAAAACCCTTTCAATCTCCCTCTCTACTAACCAGGACTGATTGTTGAGGACGTGGAAGGGAGTGGAATTATTTCCTACCCAGGAAAAGGGAAAGGGCTGCCAGCAAAGGTTGGAGAAAACTGTCTAGAGAAAATTTGAATTTCAAGGCTCTTAGCCTCCAGGAAGGAACATATATCCAGTTCATGTTACAACAAACACTCCAACCAGGCATTGAAATGAGGGCTGTCAAAGAGCGCCATCTGCTGGCAGATCAAGGAAGTGCATGTGAGGAAATTAAAAGTAAATGAGAGGCTTTTTCCAGCCTTTATACCCTCCCTCCCCAAAACCCTAGGAAGTGGATGTGCAACCCAGTACTGGAACCAGAGCCCAGTTTTGAGTGACTAACAAGGACAATCCTAAAGACCCAGAAGAGGTGGAACCAAGAATCAAAGCACAGTAGTAACAAACAGGCTCCTGCTACTGAATCCTTACAAAAGAGAAATTGAGCACCTGAGTAAACTCATCATCCTAATTAGATGTCTAGACATCAACAAAAAACTATGAGCCATACAAGAAAATAGCAGACATGGTTCAAGAAAAGGAATATAATGAAGCCTCAGAAGAGATGCAGGATTTGAGGCAACTAATCAAAGAAACATATACAAATTTCCCCAAAATCAAAATAATGAGTTGAACACACAATATGCCTGAAGAGATAAATGACATCAAGAAGACACTGAAGGAAGTGGTTATGGCTCAACTAATAGAGTGTCCACCTACCATATGGAGGGTCCAGGGTTTGATACCTAGGGCCTCCTGATCCGTGTGGTGAACTGGCCCATGTGCAGTGCTGCCGCATACAAGGAGTGCCATGCCACACAGAGGTGTCCCCCATGAAGGGGTGCCCCACATACAAGGAGGGTGCCCCACAAGGAGAGCTGCCCTCTGCAAAAAAAACACGCAGCCTTCCCAGAAGTGGTGCCACACACACGGAGAGCTGATGCAGCAAGATGACACAACAAAAAAAAGTGGCACACTTTCCCAGTGCTGCATGACAAGAATGCAAGTGGACATAGAACATACAGTGAATGGACAGAGACAATGGCGGGGGCGGGGGGATAAATATCAGAAATCCTTTCAAAAAAGACTGAGTGAGCACAAAGGAGAATATGAAATCCTGAAAAGAAATGTAACAGAGTTCACAGGAACGAAAGATACAATAGGTGAGATCAAAAACACATTAGAGGCATATAGCAGCAGACTCAAAATGAGAGAAGAAAGAATAAGTAATACCAAAGACAGATCAGCTGAAATTGAAAAGAGAAAATAATGGAAAAAACTGAGCAGCAGCACAGGGAGTTGAATGACAGCATGAAATGCAAAAACATACGTGTCACGGGAGTTCCAGAAGAAGAAGAGAAAGGAAAAGGGGCAGAAAGAATATCTGAGGAAATAATAGCTGAAAATGTCCCAACTCTCATGAAAGAAATGAACATATATGTCCAAGAAGCATAATGTACCCCAATAAGAATAAATCTGAATAGACCTATTACAAGATATACACTACTCAGAATGAACTTGGATTAACTGTATGCTTTATTAATATGTCTCAAAAAATCAATTAAAAAATAATTGTGCAAGAATGCCAGAAATAGCAGCTATGTACAGCAACGGGAACAGAAAGAGATTGAGAGATGAAGAGTTTTCTTGTTTGTTTTTGTTTTTATTATTGAAATAATGAAAATTATCTCTAATAATAATTGAAGTGATGAATGCACTACTACATGATTATACTTAATACCATTGATTGTACACTTTGGATGAATTGTGTGCTTCATTAATATGTACCAATAAAATTAATTTGTTTAAAAAAAAAAAGGATCAACCAGGCTATGGTATAAAAGATGAAACTGAGGAAGAAACTCAGCTAAGAGTTTACTGCAATTACCCAGGAAAGAAATAATAAGGGCCTGAATCAAGCCTGGAGAAGTAGGACAGAGCAATGCACTTTACAAACCACACTGTATGTATTTAATACCTTAATCAAAAAGATAAAAATATGTTTACTAAGAAAAATTTGTAGGACATAGGTATTTCTAATGTGAAGTAGAATGATGAGGTTTCAGGCTTGATGAACAGATAGATGGAGACGTTGTTATTTGAAATAACAAAGATGGGTAGAAACTCCCTTGGGATAAGTAAGATAAAGAGTACAGTTTCCAACATGTTATGTGTGAATTACCTTTAGACTTCTAATAAACACATGGAAACATAATTCTAGCATTCTGAGCTGGAAATAAAGATGCTTACTTTGTCATCAGCAAATGAAGTCTTGCTAAACCAGGGGAAGCATATGAGCCAGGTAGACTTGTATGAGTGCACATAGGGAGGATTTCACAATCATTTTAAGCCACCTGCCTCTCCTTTTTCCAACTCTTTTGCACACCCTCCATCAGATAAGACTGTCAAACTTTAGTTTTCAGGGTTTCAGAAAAAAAACCATATATATATATACACACTGAACCTAATTTTCTATTAATAAATTATCTATCATACCACATGATTCCCATGATTATAATGTGCTCACAATGAGGATAAATGTCTTCTCCCTCCCCTGGTTGAGAATCAGATATACAGGAAGAAAGAAAAGTAGGCTAATAGCATAAAGTGGTAATGTACCCAATGTTAAGAAGGGACGGAAAAAGCAGTAGAGAACCAGGAGAAAGTAATACACATTTTTCAAAATTTTAAAATTTTTTAAAATTTAAAAATAAGCAAAATTTTAAAATTATTTAAAGTTTAAAATTTTTTTCTTAGGAAAATACTGACTTTCTCAATAGATGCTTTGGGTGCTGTGACAATCCAATTATTTGAGAACGGTACCATTCACATCCATTATCTGAAGAAATCAGTTATTATACTAAGCCAAGATAGAATATCTGCTTTGCAAGGTCTTGTAAGAGAATTCAATAACAAATTAACTGCAATTATATATTTGAAAATGGTTCACTTAGAGAATTTCATATTTGAAAATAATGGATTCCCATTCCTTAAGTATGGGATGCACGTAGGCACTTCCTTCCAAAGAGTACAGAAATAGAGAAAAAGACCAACTTTACAGCAGAGAAACTTAACGAACATAACCTCAGTCAGGTGATCAAGGTCAAAATCAGCAGTGATAAGTCATGTTGACATTATGAACCCTTGATAGGATGGGATGAGAATGGCTCTTTATCTCTGTGTTATTCCTCACCAAAACATGTAACTCCAAATCTAATTGAGAGAAAAATATTGACAAATCCCAAGTGAAGGACATGCTACAGAATACCTGAGCAGTAGACCTCAAAACCTTCAAGACTGTCAAGGTCATTAAAACAAGGAAAGTCTAAGAAATGGTCACAGCCAAGAAGTACCTAAGGAAAAATGACAATACAACATGATAGCCTAAATAGGATCCTGAAACGAAATCAGGACATCAGTTAAAAACTAAGAAAATGGAGAAAGGATGGGTTTTAACTAATAACAATCTATCAATACTGGTTCAATAATTGTAACAAATGTAACATACTAATATAAGATATATCAGCAGGAAAACTGTGTGAAGGGTAATAGGAACTCTTTGTACTATCTTCATGGGTTTTCCATAACCCAAAACTGTTAGGAAATAAAAAGTTGATCCTTTTATATTTTCCCAGATTACCCAAGCTGCATTGCCTACACTCTTTTCTTAATTCACACAAGAATCCTGCAACATAGTTATAGTTACACCTATAACTACAGGACTGCAGTAATAAAATGCCAAATCAAGAAAAAAGCTTCTTAAAAGCAGTGCGATCTCCTGCTTTCCTGGCTGGTCCCTCCCTCAACTCACCCACTCTGCATGGAGCCAGACCATGTTCCCAGTAAGGATCCCTGGTCTCAGATCCACAGGGAGCAGGATAACCCTAGTTCAGATGCTGGGAGCATGTATGTCTGGCCCAATCTGTCTGGTGGTGGCCTGAGGCATTTGCCATCCCAGAACTTGCCCTGCATGTATAAAGTAGCTAAGAGAGCTCTCCTACAGAATACTATGGGAATGCAATTAAGTTGCATTGCCTGGACCAAGGGATTGCTAGCAGTAGGACTTACAGTACAGTGCCTGGGGCTATGAAACTGGTTCCTAGGGAAAAGGGGACATTTGTAACTGTGTAAAGAGGGGAATTCCAAGGGCCACATGTGCAAGTTCCAGACCAGATGCATGCACAAAAAGGATCAAGGAGGTCCCTATGTTTTGGCCTAGAGTATTCTCATATTGATTGTATGAATAGCTCCTAAAGAAGAGCACTTGCACAGATTAATCTGCAAAGACTGGGAAAGGAGTGTTCATTTTTTCCTTTTATTTTTGTCAGCTCTTTGCATTCAAGGAAAACTTGGTCCTAACACTAGTTGGTTACAAGTCTAAGGAACAGATAGATGCCAGAGTCTAAAGTTCAGTGATAACAAATTAATATATCAAAATGTCCAGGTTTTGACAAAAGGCTACAAAACATACAAAGAAAGAGAATGCACAAGCTCAGGCAAAGGAAATGAAAGCACTAGAAACCATCAATGATGAGGACAAGATCTAAAAAATGCCAGTAAAGACTTTTTTAAAATGGTCCTAAATATGTTCAAAGAACTTAAGGAAAACATGAACAAAAAACTAAAGGAAATCAGGAACATGACAGAGGAACACAAAGAGAATATCAAGAGAGATGAAAATTATGAAAAGGTAATAAACAGAGCTGAAGAATACAGTAACAGAAAAATTTAAAACTTCCTAGAGGGATTCAATAGCAGATTGGAGCTGGAAGAAAGAATCAGAGAACATTTGCAATCATTCACTCTGAGGAACCTACAGGACCCTATCAAGTATACGAATATACACATTGTGGAAATGCCACAAGGAAAAGAGAGAAAGGGACTGTTAGAACATTCAAGGAAATAATGGCTGAAACTTCATAAATTTAACAAAATGGGAGCAGCTATGGCTCAAGCAACTGCGCTCCTGCTTACCATACAGAAGATCCAGGTTAAAAATAAAGAAAAAGAAAAAGACCTGTGTGGTGAGGCGCAGGCCCCCAGGTGGCAAAGAACACATCAAAAAAAAAAAAATTAACAAAAGACATTAATATAGGAAACAGATATGGTTCAAGCAGTTGGACTCCCATTTACCATATAGGAGGTCCAGGGTTCAATGCCCAGGGCCTCCTGGTGAAGGCAAGCTGGCCTGCATGGCATGCTAACCCACACAGAATGCCAGCCCATGTGGGAGTGGCCTCCCATGCAGGAGTGCTAGCCAATGTGGAGAGCTGGCACAGTAAATGATGCAACAAAAGACACAGAGGAGAGAAAACAAGAGACATGGCAGAACAGGTAGCTGAGGTGGCACAAGAGAATGACTGCCTGCCTCTCTCCCACTCCACAAGGTCCCAGGATCAGTTCCTGGAGCCGCCTAATGAGAATACAAGTAGACACAGAAGAACACACAGCAAATGGAGAGCAGACAATGGGGGTGGGGGGGGGTGGAGGAGGGAGAAATAAACAAATCTTAAAAAAAAAAGACATGAATATACACATTCAAGACACTCAACAAACTCCAAAGAGGACAAAGTCAAATAAACCCATGCCATGGCATATTATAATTAGACTGTCAAATGCCAAAGATAAAGAGAGAAATCTGAAAGCCAAAAAAGAGAAGCAGTATGTTATATACAAGGGCACCTCAATAAGATTAAGTGCCAATTTCTCATCAGGAGGCAAGAAGGCAATAGGATGATATATTTAAAGTACTGAAAGCAAAAAATTGGCAATTAAGAATTCTATACCTAGCAAAACGAACTTTCAAAAGTGAGGGAAGGATTAAGACATTCCCAGATAGAAGAGCTGAGGGAGTCTGTCACCACTAGACAAGTCCAAAAAGACATGCTGGAGAGAATTCCACAGGTTGAAAGGAAAGAACAGAAGACAACAGATGGGGGCTGTATGAATATGGGTAAATATAAAAGCCAGTACTATTGTATTTTTGGTTTGCAACTCCACTTTTTACTTCCTATAGGATCTAAAAGGCAAATGCACAAAATTTAAGGAGAAATAAGTAGTTCTGGACTCAAAATATGACCATGTAATTTGTGAGAACTACATAAAGGTGGGAGGGCAGAGGAGTATAGGAAAATAGTTTGTGTGCTGTGTATGTGTTTGTGTGTGTGTTTAAGAGGTACCAGGGTTTGAACCTGGGACCTCCTACATGGGAAGTAGGTGCTCAACAACTGAGCTACACCCACTCTCCTGTGTACACTACTGAAGTTACATTGGTATCAAAGCAAATGAGATTGTTACAGATTTAGGATGTTGAATTTAAGCCCCATGAAACTAAAGAAGATGAAAGCTTGTAGAGACAGAAATTAGAGTACAAGTTGCCAGGGGTGGGTGTGGGGAGACAGACTGAATGGTGAGTTGATGAATAATGAGTGAAGGGTTTCTGTTTGGAGAGATGGGAAAGTTTTAGTAATGAAGGTGGTAAGTGTACTGCAATATTGTGAAGTGATTAATCCCATCCAATGGTATGCTTGGAAGTGGTTTAGATGGGAAGGCTTATGATATGCAATTTAAAAAAAAAAATTTAATTAAAAAAAAATTTTTTTTAAAAATTTAAATTTTTCCCACAATTAAAAAAAAAAAAAAAAAAGCAACTAAAGAGACAATAACAATTAAATGCAATACATGATCCTGGATGGGATTTAGCAAGGGACGAGAAAAGCTTCAAAGGAACATTATTGGGAAATATGAAAGAGATTGGAATATAGACAGTAAGCTTTATATCAATGTTAAATGCCTTGACCTTGGTAACTGCACTTAATTTGGTAGTTACATAAGTGAATATCCTTGTTCTTAGGTAATGTAGGTGGCAGTATTAAGTGTTCAAGGAGTATTATGTATACAACCTATACTCAAGTGTCAGAAAATGGATAGACAGACAGACAGTGAATGGAAAGAGAAATAAAATGATACAGAAAATGTGGCAAAGCGTTAAAACTGATGGACCTGGGTATCTGGGGGTGGGTGTGTGTGAGGGTTGGAGTTTTCATTAGGGGATTTTAATAGTATTTGTAACTGTCCTGTATGTTTCAGTGTATTTCAAAGTTAACCCAAAAGTCTCTTCTTATAAGAAACAAAATCCTATTTGGACTGGTACTTAGTTTGAGCTTCTTTATGATAGAATCATCATCTACTATTAATGTTTAAGCAGTCAAATAAATAGAAATACTGCTATCAAAATGCAGGAAATTCGAGACTCTTGTTCACAAATATATTTTTATTTTTCTTCAAAAATGAAAGGTAGAATATAATTATTCAAAAAAAAAAATAACCTGGATTTTGTAATATTAACCCTGACCTGAACAAAGAAACAAAATTTACTTGAAGGAAAAAAATGACAAATTACTATTTAGGATCTTTTGCTCAAATTCTTCTTCCCTTCCTTGTTCAAGATCTTCATCCAATTTCTATCCATCCCTCAAGTGTCAGCTCAAATCCCAAGTGCTCCATTGCTTATTTCTTGCACATCTCAACTTTCACTACTACTTATCAACTATTTAATGGTGCACTGCTTTGTCATCCCATTGACTATCTGCATACTATCCATAAAGGATACAATTTTTTTAAAAGTTGATAAATGAAGTTAAAGATACAAAAATAGAAAAAAAATTTCTAATCATTTGAATGACTAAAACCCTTTTACATGCATATATATATATACACACATTTATTAAAGCCAACAGCCCTAAGCAAAAGAATCCATTTTTTTTCCTTTATATCATGGTTTAACTACTTGTTTTCTAAGATTACTTTTGGAAAGAGGAGGATTTAAACTAAATTAGGAATTCACTTGTGCCTGTTCTATTAAGACAAAGATGTAGTTAAACTTAACAAGAGAATGAACTTTGTATCTTTTCCCTATACAAATTCTGATCACCTCTTTAGTCAATGGCTACTTAAATCTTTTTAGAGAGCCTTCTTTATATTGCCACATTTCAATATTAATGAATCAGATACCATTTGTCTTGTGTACACTCCAAGTGGGTTAGATCTAGCTTGAAATCTAAACCACTTCTAGAAAAGCTTTAACAGCAAATACTGAGTACATATTGAGTATTTTATGTAATATAAGACCTACTTTAAGGATGAGCATTATCACAGAAACTTTCTACTATAACTTCACACTAACCTCTTTCAATTTGAATTATTTCTGAATTAATACTACTAAACTGTTCTCGTCTTCATAACCGTAATTACTGGAAATCACACTTTCATATATCCATATTTCTTACAGTGTCTAGCAAAGCACTGGGTATTAGCAGATCCCTAATTAATATAATTGGCCATAAAGTCAGAAGATTTGAAGTATTACTTCCTCATTTACTAAAGTGACCTTAGGCAAGGACTCCCTAAGATGAACAAGCCTGAACTGCTTAGTTTCCATTTATAAAATGGGACTATCTCCTTTGAAGGGTTGTGAGGCTTAATTCATACAGAAAATGTCCAATTATTCAGTGCTATAGAACTGTGATTATCATCATTCTAGGATGATATCAGAACCATCTTACAGTTAGATGACCTAAGGGAATGAATTTCCTGCAATTGGAGTAATTGCTCATTTTAGGGCTCACCCACATACAGTTGTACTAAAATTCCAACTGCTTTATGTCTTGGTTATTATTTCTGGATTTAAATATTTCTATAGCTGCCTTTTTCTTGCAGATATTGCTTAAATTCTGCTCACCTCTCTCATAAACAACTTTTCAAAAATGCTTGGAAAATAATTTCAATTACATTCACATGGGGATTTTTAGGGGTCAATCAAAGACTGTGGCCAATAATTATAAGCATCATGCCTACTACATTATGTTACAGCAGCAATGGATTCCTACTCACTTACTAAAAGAGAACTATAGCAGAAAGAGGACTGCACCAAGCCAGGAAGCTCAATCCTGAATACAGTAACCTAGCTGTGTCTTTTGTAGAAAGCAAATTTGAACATATAGTCCAGATTTCAGAATGTCTGAAAACCAGGACATAGCTAAGTAACTCCCTCTCTCACTTTTCATTTGTGAAATCAAATCTCTTAGCATCTTTTTCAAGTATAATGATTGGGCTGGGCAACAGCCAGTACTACCATTTTTTTCCCCAGCAAAGGAAACAGGGATATACTAGTATGATAATTAAAGACTCTTCCCACCACGGCACTTTTAAAGATGGAGACAGTGGTATATTTTCATATGGCACCTTATTTCCATAGTATTCCATAAGTTCTGTCTATGCAATCATATAAGCAGTTTCTCCCTGGGAGCTTCAACATCTGTGCCCGTAGTCTGAAATCTGATTTCTTCACTTCTACTTCAAATATTATCAGTATTAATCATAACTAAATATTACAGAATTAGAATAAATGGGTTGTTGGATTACAAAAGAACAAATTAAAGAAAAGGAAAGCTCGTCATCTCCACTCAAAAGTACTACAAGGTATATGGCCAAAGACTTGAAATAAGGGACTTGAACAGATATTTGCGCACCAAGGTTCATAGTGGCATTACTGAAAATTGCTAAAAGATGGAAGCAACCCAAGTGTTCACCAATCAATCGATATCTAAAATGTGGTATATACACACAATGGAATATTCAACTGTAAAAAGGAATGAAGTTCTGATACATGGAACAACATGGATGAACCTTAAAAGGCATCATGTTGAGTGAAATAAGTCAGATAAAAAGGATATTTTATAACTTCACTGATATGAAATGATTAGAATAAGCAAACTCAGAGTCAGAATCTAGAAGGGTTACCTGAGGGCAGAGCCAGAGTAGGTAATGAGGAGTTAATACCATATTTTTGCACAATTTCTATTTGGGTTGATCTTAACGTTTTGGTAAGCAATGGTGGTGATGGTAGCACAACACTGTGAAAGTAATTCGTTGCACTTAATTACATACGTGAATGTGGTTAAAGGGGGGAATTTTAGCTTGTATATTAAAAATAATTTTAAATCCATAGAACAGTACAACACAAAAAATGACACTATTGTACATGCTGGACTATAGTAAATAGTACAACTATTAAAATTTTATTTTATGTATTATAACAAATGTATCTCACTAACACAAGGTGTTGATAATAGGGTGGTATATGGGAAGTCTATATTTTGTTTTTTTCTGTAAACCTTATTTTTAAAAATGTGGTATCAAGGCATATTCTTCAGAACCTGTAATCGAAGCCCTAAAGTTGATAATCTTGACAACCCTGGTTCCCTTTAGTTGTTCCCTTGTAGACAACTAAATAAAGCCATAGAATGGTTTTATTTTTTGACACTGCATTTCATTATGTCTTTTGCCTCTCAAGAAACTAACAATTATAACAAGCTTTCATGATAACTATTACGAAGTTTGGGTTATTTTTCAGATTCCACCATTCTTTTTTCTTCATTTTTCTTGGCCTTGGATTACGGCTCTTGCTAGTTTACATGGTAAAAGTTAATTGGAGTATTGCTCCAGATAAAAATTACACAGTATCCCTAACTAGGCCAAGAAACTCCATGTCAAGCAATTCCTGTCACTGTGGAGATTAGTCAAGTCTGTTATTACTAGAGACAGAGTACAGATCAGGTAAAGATGCTATCAGTTGTTTGGCCCAACCCACCTTCCAGAAAACAAGTGCCCAAAATTAGCTAGGTGTCTATCCCTGGGATTGATAAATCTTTAAATTATAAAATCCAACATATCAAATCTTCGTTTCTTTTCATCTTGAACCACTCTAACATAGCCATCATTTTTAACTTGGCTGTACAGCAGCTTTCCCATCTACTGGGAATTACTTTTGTGTAAACGAATGTCATCTAACACAACGTCCTACTTCCTTCAGTTCATTTCAGGGCTATCATTTTCTCAAACTGTCTATTCTAAAAGCAGATTTATTTAGCCTTACATTTAAAATGTTCTTGGAATAAGTAATTCTCATGTATTTTTATAATTACTGCTAAGTTTCATTAGATTTTTAGACTTACGAATGGAAAGACAAAATTACAGAGGCTATACAAGGGAAAAGAAACAGGAAGAAAAGGGAAATGGTGCCCATAATTTCCAGGAAGGCTGAACCTGACAATGATCATCAGTTTCAACCATGAGAATTAAGCCAGGAGCTACAAGCAACATATTACTTGGGCAATTTCTGATTAATAAACAGCTTCAAAATTTAAGTTGGGAAAAGAATGAAGGAAATAAAGTATAACCATCAAATTAACTCCTTGTGTTGATAGTTAAGTGAGGAAGTTGACTTAATTATACTTCTTTTAAATTATTTCCACCTTTTAGCCTCCCCTAGTACATATTATTGTTACTAAAGAATTAAATTTATCTAGGGTCATAAAGGATCTAATGCGTTTAACCTGGTGTTTCTCCAGTTGAGTGTCTCGTGGATGTTTTTCCAAGAGACTTTAACAAGCAGACCACACAGAAGTTGAGCTCATGTTTGGGAGCTAAAAAGATTTCTTTTACTACAGGCCTGTTCATATCCTCAATAGTCTATGTCCAGTGAAACTTCAAATGAAATCTGACTTGCAACTTTCCTCCAAATCATTTTGGCTGATCTTATACCATCTCCCATAACTAATATCTGATTTACAGCATATGGTTAAAGATGGATCCAACAGTTATCCCATTCTTGCCAGCCAACCTCTCTCTACCTCCTCCTTCACTTTTAAAGAATCATCTCACTGGATATAGAATTCTAGGTTGGTGGCTTTTTCTTCAACACTTTACTTCACCCCACTCTTTTGCTTGAATAATTTCTAAGAAGTTGCTCTTTTATCTTCGTTCCACTGTAGATGTCCCCCCACCCCTGCCCCATGGCTTCAACTTTTTCTGTCTTTGCTTTTCTGCAGTTTGAATATGTTATGCCTATGTATACATTTTTGGTATTTATCCTGCCCGGTTTCCTCTAAGCTTTCTGGATCTGTGGCTTGGTGTGTATTAATAAATTTGGAAAATCCTTGCCCACTAATATTTCAGGTTATTTCTTCTCCTTTTTCTCCTCATTTTCCAATTACATATGTTACACCGTTAAAATCGTCCCAGGTCTTGGACACCTTTTCTCATTCGTTTTTTTTTTTTTCTTTGTACTTTGGTTTGGGAAGCTTCTATTCACTTATCTTCAAGCTCACCAATTCTTTTCTCAGAAGAGTCTAAACCACTGACAAGCCATGAAAGGGATTTTCATTTGTTAGTGGTTTTTTGCATTTTGATTCTTCCTTAGCATTTCGATTTCCCATTTACACTATTTCTTGCAGTCTACTTTTTTCATTAGATCCCTTACCATATTAATGTTATTTTAAATTCCCTAAATTCCACAATTTGAGTCTAGTTCTGATGTTGGCTTTGTCTCTTTAGATTTTTGTCTTTAGCAAGCCTGGTAATTTTTTGAAAGCGGAACATAATATAGCAGGTAATAGGAATTGAGATGAATAGGCCTTTAGCGTGAGGAGTAGAGTTGTGTTTAAGGTCTGCTATAGCTGTAGATGCCAGAGGCTGCAACTCAATACTGTATATAAAAGCCATTTCACATCATGCAATTGTGACAAAACGGTCTTGCTCATCACCTATTAACACATTAACTAGTCCTAATTCGGTCCTCTGAAGTAAATCCAATGCCTCTTTTATAACAGAATTTGAAGCATCTGAAGACAGCTAGGACATAAATCATGCCCCTTCCCCAACTCTGATCTCCCATTTGCTCAACTGTTCTCCAAGGGGTTTTGTTTCTGTATCTTTTGCTCTCCTGGCCCCAGCCTACCTATGCATTGTGTGAGTTAACTGCTTTTTCAAATGTGGGATGCAGAAGTGAATACAAAATTACATCTGTTTTTGTGTGATTTATGTATCTTTTAAAAATAAAAATATATTTTTAAAAAACACACTTTATATGTGGTTAAACCAGGAACTAATTTAAGTATTTTCCACATTCTGAGCACTGTTTGTGTAGCTTACCACTTCATACCAGTTACATCACTAGAGTTACCAGCTATGTGTGATGAGTATTTTCTCCCATGAAGTGCTGCCAGCCAGGTCCTGCCCATAATGATGCACCTAACTTGTGGGAATCCAAATGTAGAAATTTATAGTGGAGTTTTTAAGCAGAGAAAGGTGATGAGGAAAGCACTGAAGGGTTTCACACTGATCCCTGCTAAGTTTGCACTGGTTACAGACCAATGGACTGGCCAGTCAAGAACTTTAACCACTAGATGACACATCTGAACCCAGAGCCATGGATGAGTTTCAGAAGGCAGCCCTAAATCAACTGAAGTTATAAGCCAAATTGTGTGCATGTGTGCATTTTTCAAAGCTGTCTGTAACTCAAAACTATCTTTATGATAGTTCAGAATATATAAATACATGAATTATATATATACTTTTATTTGATTGGCGAGAACAAGTTATATTACCAAGTGACAAAAAAATCTTTCAAAATTAGAATTACAATAAAAGGTATTTACAGCATCAAAGTATCTAGTATGTAATCAAAATTTGCCATCAAATTTACGTTAATATAAGCTGCACTTTCTATCTGTGTGTTTCACTGTATGTAAATCATCCTGGTTTTTAAGATGTCTGGCTTTTTAAGCTCCATAAATGGAACAGGCTTTGATCTAAAGCAGTGACTTTCTCCATAGCCAGATCTAAACATGCATAGATGTGGGGGCTGCTTCACCAAGAATTCTTGTTTTAGGAAATTTAAGCCTCAGAGGATTCTTTCTATCAGCTTAAGCTTCTCTGGATGACATGGTTTCCCTTAAAATTTTGATTGCTGTATCTGCTACATAGGTTTACAATATATAGTGTGCAATTATATAAAAATTATCAATACTTAAATTTTAATTCTCATATGAATCTTACCTCAAAAATAAGGAGGCATTAAATGAATAAGATGGTACAGTTAATGGTAATAGCACTTCACCAATAAATTACAATGGCGCACTGAAAGAACTGGACATAGAGAGGCAGTGAGGACTTTTATTAAACTTTCAATTTTCTTTATACTAAATGTTTCCCTGTCATTTGTCATGCAGACCTGATACATTGAAGTAGTATGACTTATTCACCTCTAATGGATTAAGTCTTTAATTTAAAAAAAAAACAACAAAAACTCCTCTCCTGTTTGAAACAAAAAGGGGGGGGGGGAGTGCAATAAATGCTAGCTATTAAATGTTAAGTAAAAAAAGAATACTTTCATATTTTAAAAGGTGAAATTGCAAATATGCAACTATTTCAGATAAACACCAAAACAATGTAATGAAATACATCCAAATATTTATAATGGTTGGCTTCAAAGGCTAGTGTAAACCTGAGTTGTTTTCCTTTCTTCAGTTTATTGGTATTTTCCACATTTTCTATAAACATATATTTTTCGGATGGGAAAATTTAGGCAAAAAAGGCAAGGAAAGAAAAATTTAAACTCAACACTGGATTTATAAGTTGAATTAAACTGAAGTACTCAGAAGTTCCCAGCTAAAACCAAGAGATAAGGAATAGGTGAAAAGGTCAAAAGTACCAAGTTTTAGAGTCAGAATAGACCTTACAAGTCATGAGGTTTGGAATATACATGTTGCAATGATATAAAAAAGACCTGGATATTACACAATGTGTTCAAGTTCAAACAGTAGGCTCTAGAATTCATAACTCTCAATTCCCAGGCCATTATTCTACTCCACACCCCATACCCACTGAAGACTAACCCAACTAGAGAGCCAAGCAGGAAGCAAATCTGTAAATGCATTATGGCTACAACTATTTTTACTTTTTTGTTTTGTACAAATATGCCTGCAACTCTGCTTAAAATATTTTTAATCTGTGACTTATTTTAAGACTAAAGGAAATAGATCAAAATGTTATCAAGAGCTGCTTCAATGCCATTTTACTCCATTTTTAAGATTTCCTTTGAAAATAACACTTCTGTGCCTCAGTATGCTCATTCATAAAATGGATAGAATACCTACGTCATATAGTCATAATATCAATAGGTAAATATTAAGTATTTAGAACAGTGCTTTGGCATACAGTGAACGCTAAGTATTATTACTTTATGACAAAATTTAAAACTTTGAAGTATTATCTCTTCTACAAGGGAATTTATATATAACAGGATTTCAGACTATATATAAAGACACTGGTAATTTTCCATTCATGTAGTGTACAGAAACTTTTTTTATGCAATATTGGGAAAAGGTTTCATTCAAAAAGCCTAAGAACTCTGACAACCCCCCAAAAATAAGCAAGTAGAGGCTACAAGGGCTGAGTTTACCAACAGAAGTGGGTACAATTTTTTTCATTACGAGAGATCATATAAAGGAAAATGGTTGACAATAAATTACCAAAAAGGGGCAATGATGTCTAAGTGCAATAGAAAGACTATCTGGCAGAAATGGTCTGAGTTTACATCTTGAATTCAACCTAGCTCACTTAGGCCTAGTTGCCTAGATGCTCCACTACTTCCTTCAGATACTGAATTCTAAGACAGGTCTGGGTGAGTTGAGGAAGAATGATCATCTGGCAAATATGACACCAGCGGCAGGATAGGGACATAAATTCTGGCAAGGATGAAGAAAGCTGTACTGTTTGTTCCTCTCTATCTTCTTTTTTCTTCCCAGTTTTCCTTCTGTCCTTTCTTCAATTTTTTTTCTCTCTTCTTTCCTTTTAGTTTGTTACCTTGCCTCGTTCTGTATTCTGCTGTCAAAGGAAACTCTTTAAATAACACTTTCACCATGAACAACTGTACGGTGGAATTTTCAGTATCTCTGCATTATCTAGAAAGCACCTCCAACTTTCACACAAAGTTCATATTAATACTACACACTGATAATCTTAAACAGCCTTTTAATAGAAAAACTCAGGCTTTCACACAGTAGCTAGCAAACAGGCCAAAGCTACCCCAATCATGGTGCTCCAGTCTCCACTTGCTTTATACAGCAGTCTGGAGTTACATGGATGCTGACAGTTGCAATAACACACAAGGATGGAAACCAGACAAGCTGAGAGTGACAAATATTTAGGTCCACGCAGATGTTCGCTGGACTTCAGCTAGTGGACTATCTATTCCATTGTAAAGGAAATGAGACAATACATTTATAATTCTAAACAGATTCAGCATTAAAAAATTTCAGTGATTCACATGTAAAGGGACACTCACGGATCGAAGAGAAGTGCACTGCTCCTTTGCATGTCATATAAAAGCAAGAGAAGATGGCAATTGGTATACATTTTTTTGCTTGACAGATTTAAAGAAAATGGATGAGAAACCCCCTAAAATGAGCATTATCATCTCCAGCTCAATCCACGTCTATTTCCAAACTTAAATAACTGTTATTCCTATTTAACTTGAGAATAACATACAATTCTTAAATTTTATTTTATCTATGTTTAATATGTAATCTATGATCTTGCTCATTTTATAGCCTGAATAATATCAAAGACTTAAAGAGCACCACTAATTATAGCAAGGAATTTTTTAACTTAAAAATTCTCTGGGAATAAAAACTGCCCCTCATAGTAGGTAATTTTGTTGCTGAAATTTTGTATAATTGATTTTCATACATTATTTTTAAGAACGCATTATGTATAAAATTGGGGCACTGCCTTACTACATTAAGTTTAAATTCCACCAGTTCAATTTCAGTTTCCTATAATTACACAAAAATCTTACTTGTTCCATGGTTCCCACCATTATCTGGTTTCATTTCATAACCATAATGGCTTTGATGTTTTTGCTTATATTGATTACTCACTTAGAATTCTATTCTCCATTAAGTCTATATTCCATGTATCTTTTTAAAGGCCCACTTAAGTTTCCACTCTTTTGCATCTCAGATAGCACCTTCAGTTTTGTTTTTAAACCAAAGAACTCCTTTAATACTTAAAATATCCCTTCATTCATTTCTTCACACAACAACCAACATTTACTGCACACACTTCCATCAAAACCAGGTGTCAGGTACTGCACTATGCTTTGAAGATAGAACAATAAATATGAAAATAAAATAAGGTTCTTCCTCTAGTACTCTAGTGTCAGATATAGATGATAAATAATGAAGTTTTGAAATTTCAAATGATTATTACTATGAAGAAATAAGCAAAAGGTAATACAGTAGAGGAGGGAAGTGAAGTGGAAAGACCGGGTGAAAGCAAAAGAATGGAACAGGGAAGGATTCCCTGAAGAGTTGACAGAACTAGAAATCTGAGTGAAAAAAAAAGAATCAGCTAAAGATCAAGAGGCAAGTACACTACAGACTTCTGCTGAAATCAGCAAAACAAGTGTGAGAACACACTTTATCTGCTGAAAGAACAAAAAGGATGTAGAGATAGGAGAAAATACAGTCAAGTGGAGATTCATGATTAGTTATCCCATAGGCCATGAATGGAGTATAAAATAAGATCCAAACATGCAATGGGAAGTACTGAAGAGTTTTAAACAGGGGTGTGCAAAGGACCTGATTTCTTCTTAAAAGATCATTCTAGCTGCAGTGATGTTAGGCATTAAAGAGAGAGAGTAGGAAGGAGTTTTTAATTTAGGCAATACATGACAATAACTTAGAAAAGGATGGTTTGACAGAAGTCATGAAAAACATAATTAGGATTCTATTTAACAAGATATTTTCCATTTATATATGAGAGTGAACTAACATCTTGTTCCCTCCCAAAAAGCTACTAAAATAATAAAGCAATTTATAAAGGCAAAGCCCCAAAAGGATGAGGAGACCACAGTAAACAAAACAGATCAAGAAAGTTTTGGAAAACAAAAAATGCAAACAGGGGATTACGCAAAAAGCAAAAGAGGGAGTGGATGTGGCTCAGGCTGAGCAGTGACCTCCTGCATACAAGGTCTGGGGTTCAATCCCCAGTCCTCAAAAAAACCTAAAAAAACCCAAAACAAAACAAAACAAAAAAGCAATGGAGGGAAACGGACTTTGGCCCAGTGGTTAGGGCGTCCGTCTACCACATGGGAGGTCCGCGGTTCAAACCCCGGGCCTCCTTGACCCGTGTGGAGCTGGCCCATGCGCAGTGCTGATGCGCGCAAGGAGTGCCGTGCCACGCAAGGGTGTCCCCGCGTGGGGGGCCCCACGCGTAAGGAGTGCGCCCATGAGGAGAGCCGCCCAGCGTGAAAAGAAAGAGCAGCCTGCCCAGGAATGGCGCCGCCCACACTTCCCGTGCGGCTGATGACAACAGAAGCGGACAAAGAAACAAGACGCAGCAAATAGACACCAAGAACAGACAACCAGGGGAGGGGGGGGGGAATTAAATAAATAAATAAATCTTAAAAAAAAAAAAAAAAAAAAAAAAAAGCAATGGAATACATCCTGAGGAACTGTGTTAAAAATTCAAGATGTGGAAGTATCAGGCTCCTTGAGAAGTTAAAGGTGATGGTTAAGGTTGATAACAAGGTTCAATTGAAAACCTGCACATGAATCTGGTTCAAAATCCTTACCCAAAGAGCCAAAATACGGGAATTAAGAAACCGAGCCACAGAAGATCTGCATTTGAGAACCTGAATCACAGATGCCCTGTATTACCTCTCAGGCTTATTTGAAGCATTTTGTCTTGAGAAAATGAATGGTACAAGAGAGAAGACCTATATGTAATATTTGAGAACCACCAAAGAAGGCAATCACCTAGTACAATCTAATGGAAACAAGTATCAGGTCTTTAATGAGAATCAGCAATTTCATCTTAGAAATTTATCACAAGAAATAATATGTGAGAGCAAAGATTTATTAGCTAAAGAGATGTTCAATGCAGTACTATTAATAAAAAAGCACTGGAAACAATTCATTCCAACAGTCCCCTCTCCCAAAATACCAAAATCAAATGTCATTTTAATTCCCCTATCCATCAATTCCTGCTAAGATAATATGCTAGGTGAATAATAGTTTAGTATAGTAATTCTCAAGTTCTGAATGGTGAAATGATTCCTACAGCAATATACAGTCATGAAGAAAAGAATAGTTAAATACTATGATACATTCATATACTAAAAAGGAAAATAATGACAAAGTATGATACACATAATATATGTGAAATGGAAAGAAGGCGAAGAGTATATACAGCCAACACATAGGGCTAAGTCTTTTGTTTATATAATTTCCTAAAATGAAAATACATTACTTAGTCAATAAAACTGTTTAAAAGATAATAATTCATGAAAAGTAGATAAACCGGCCATAAAAAAAATTTTAGACTAAATGATATTTCAGTGTAAAATATATATATATATATATAAAGCTTAAGAAACTAGTAAATTTGTGTCTGTGCAAAATCTATAGATTATTCTTCTCAAGCTGATTTCTTCAAGTCAAATAAGTATTTCAAATAGAGACAAAGTAAAATGTAAAGGTATAACTGAACCACAAATAAAAGATTTCTTAATCAGTTATCCATATTCTTGCCACTATCACCTTGAGTAGCATTTGTAAACTAAGTCAATAAACATATTTTAAAAATCCATATTCAGATATCACCTTTAGCAAAAGACCTGCATTTTCAGTGCTATATATTTAAACACATTCATATTTCCTAAATTAAGAAAGCATTGTATTAGGAAATTCTAAGCATTAAATATTAAATCTCAGATAAAACAAAATTTACCTTAAGCATTTAAAATATGAGAATTACACCGGGAAAATACCATCTAGCAAAGCGTGAGAGACAGTAAAAACAAACAGTATGTCCCCAAACAGGGAAATCTCTACTTGACAAAAATGTTGTCATTTAGAATATTAGGTATTATGAGATGAGTATAAAATACTGAAAAAAAACAGGATATAAAAATTCATATATACAATCATAATTAGCTAAAATTATAAACTAGAAAGTAATAAATGCAAAATCTACTTTATAATGGTTCAGGCAAATGCGCCAGTAGAATAGACCCATGCATATACAGGAACTAAGTATGACAGAAATAGCATCTCACAACTATAGTAATAAATGACAGCCTTAGTCATTAACTGATTAATCATTATCAACAAATGGTAGGGGAACATTTTACTATTGCTCTGAAAAAAATTAGATTCCTACATCATACCATAAACAAAAATTTCACATGAATAAAACTATTTTATAAGGAACAAAGCTATAAAAAGAAGCATATTTATAGTTATGAGTTGGGGCCATCGTAAGTATATCCAGAAATCCCAAAATCTATAAAAGCAAAAAAGAGAGATTTTACTACATATTACTACATAAAAGAACCAAATAGAAAAATGGCCAAAGGATATGAGCAGGGAATTTGTAAGAGAAATAAAATGGCTAATAAATATTTTTATCTGAGTGAACAAGGAAATAATTTTTAAAAATCAGGCATGGAAAAATTTAAAACATCACTAGTATTCAGTGTGGGCAAGGATGTGTAGGAAAAGATGCCCTCCTAATGCAAGAAATTTAAAAAGGCAGAGCCTTTTGGAGTGCTTGAATACACTATCAAAACCTAAACACATTATGTCTTTGTACAAGTTCTTCTACTTTATCGAGACTCAATCCTGCAGATATACTTGCACACAACTTTGCAAACCTGCACCAGCAGGATATTCTCTATAGCCACTCAGCTATAATGCACAAAACTGTGAGCAACTTGATCACCTCAGGACAGACTAATATTATACTAAACTATATTCATACTACGAATACTATATAATCATTTTTTAAAATGAGGAATGTAGCAATTTGATGTTATTGATGAATTCCAAAAAGAAATGTTGGATTATTTCTGTAAACTGGTCTTTTCCTCTGGGCATATTAGATTATATTGGATTCAGAGGTTTACTTGATTAAGTAATCGAGTAGGTGTGCCAGTAGGGCATTTAGTCCCCACCTCTTGGTGGGTGGGGACTCACAGATAAAAGACATGGCAAAGGACAGAGTAGGAGGGTTTTTAATGTTGGAGTTTTGATGTTGGGAGTTTGATGCTGGGAGTTTGATGCTGAAATCTTACACTGGAGCCCAGGAAAGTAAGCACACAAAGGAAAGAGAAGCAGGCCTTTGGAAGAGAGGAAACCAGGAAGCCTGAACCCTGGCAGAGGTCAGCAAACATCTTGCCCCAACACGTGGAAATAGACTTTGGTAACAGAAGTAGCCTATGCTTTATGGCCTGGTATCTGTAAGCTCCTACCCCAAATAAACACCCTTTATAAAAGGCTTCTGGTATTTTCCATCAGCACCCGTTTGGCTGACTAATACAAGGAAGATCTAAATGTACTGACATAACATTGCAAAATAGAGAGATTTGTCCTGACCAACTTTCTCATTAGAATGTCTACAACTTGCAACTATGATTTGATTTAGTCTTCAAAGAGCCATCAGACTGTGAATTCCAATTGTCTAAATTGTCTATGGATACAAAAGCAATCTGAAATAGATCACTGTACTCTAAAATAAATAGGGAATTTATAAATAATATGTTTACCTTTTAAATAACACGTCTCAAATGACTTTTTTTTTTTTTTTAAAGAGGTACCAGGGATTGAACCCAGGACCTCATATATGGGAAGCAGGCACTCAATCACTGGGCTATACCCGCTCCACTCAAATGTATATTTTTAAATGAAAAGAAAATTCTTAGAAAGCATGTTTCTTTACACCAACTGTATCGTGTACAAGAACAGAGAAAGGACATTAGCTTATCAAATACAGAAGCATTTCTGGCCTCTATCTTGCTTACTCTCCAAAATTATAAAAATCAAAATGTAATTTTAATTCCTCTATCTACGTATGCCTTCTAAGACAATAAGCTAGATGAACACTATATTTAAGTACTTTCAACTTCTGAATGGTGAAATGGGTCCCACAGCAATTTATGAAAAGGATTTGGTGAATATAAACTGAATTTATTAATAGCCTAATTTAGAAGTCATTTCTCAGTAATCAACTAAAGTTAGTCTCAAGTTCCAAAAATAATGATTAACAATTCCCAAAGTTTTTTCAAAATACTTCATACTTTCATTCACTAGGAATATTGGCCCCTTTAAGTATAAAACAGTCAATTCCTAAACTGACTCTTTAAATTTATGACCCATTTTCAAGCCAAAAAAAAACAAAACTAATGACAGCAATACCTGTGTAATTATAGTTGACATTCAAAGATGCATAATTAAAAATGATTTGATATCACAGTTAATATGGAAAATATAAACCTGTCTGCCTCAACTTCAAAGTGACGCCACCTACTTTACAAAAAGTCTAAATATATCAAATTATATAACAAACATATCAAATTACATCAAAAAATTTCACATCTTCTAACAAAGCAATCACTTAGTTCCAAATGACAATTTAGAAAGAGTTTTGTGGAATAATACCTAAATTTATATAGAGATTAATATATTTCTTTCCTTGTAAAAAATACTCAACATAATTTAGGTTATTTCTTTATAACATGAAAAAAATCCATGCATTCCTATAACAGTTTATTTCAAGACAATGATTACCTCTGAGGAGGGAGGGAAGAGAAAGGGTTGGAGAGAGAGAGTTTTAGCTTTTGCTGTAATCTTTCATTATTTTAATTTAAAAATGAAAGCAAACATGTCTTTTTGATGTAACACACTGATTTTAGAGGCAAATTCCTTGACTGCTAAAGAATTCACCAGTTGTTTGGACAAGTTATTTAATCTTCCCATACCTAAGGTTCCTCAGCTATAAAATGTGGATAAGAATACGTCCTATTCTATAGGATTGGTATTAGTATTAAATGAGTTAATATACAAGAAGTGCTTAGAACAGTACCTGATACATGGTAAATGTTATTATACCATCACTATCATGAACTATGCAAACAGGAGGGGAGGCAATGGTGAAAGAATGGGAAATCTGTTCTATTTCCTACACTTATATTTTAAACATAAATTCTCCTTCAGTAACCAATGATCAATGAACAATATCGTGAGAAAGCAATATAAGGTAGAATAATAGTTTGTCTTCTCTTCAATTTTCAAAAACATGAGGCAATACAGGCTTTGGAGTTTGAAATTTATTTTTAGCAGGAAGAATATGCTAATGGCTGATGACATCACTAGAAGACACGCCCATGTCCAATACCTGCAACAGAAGCTCGATAGAAGTTAAAGAAACCATACCAAAAGACTAAAGACAAAAACTGTATGTAACATTACTTACCTTTAATTCTGGTAACAAGAAAATAAGTAACAATATTAGTTTAAGATTAAAGTTTCATCACAAGGTAAAAACCTGGCAGGTTGGCTATCAAATTTGTCTTTTTAAAAAAATATCATCTTTTCCTTTTTTCTTTCTTCATAGGCATGGGCAAACTCTCCAAAGAGTAGAGTGTTAACAACTATCCTCGGAGGGTCCATGTGTGAGGAGAGGAAGAACAATTTAAGAGATGAGAATTTGGGTTGGGGAAACTTTGTTGTTGATACTTAAGTAGCTGCTCTCACAGATAGTAACAGGTATCTGTACAAATTTACAGTGAATTGTCTCTAAAGGGATCCAGACAACTTAGAAATTCTATGTACTATTAGAATAAGAAATAGTGATAGCAATAAAACAATTTCAGTGAAAACTAGGATACTGAAATTCTTTTAAATAAGACCAAATCTAACTCTTGCATCTCTGACCATTGCTACTATGCTCAAAAGAAACATGATACTATTTCTTTTCTTATCCCCTGCATCCCCAGACTTCTCATCAACAATATCAATCACTACTCAATTTAGCTAAAGGAGCAATGATGTATACCTAAGGATGTGTGAGAGTCCAGGACATGGTGGCCTTAATTAAACACCAGAAGCAGTGGTGGAACAAGGAAGTTATTTGAAAATTACCCTCCCCAGCAAAGTCAATGGTTTATGGGGCAGTGACACTGGGGAATAGCATATTCACAACAAATTCAATGCTCCCAAAAAAGTCTTTTTATTTCTTAATTTTATACCTAAAAGATTCCATTTACTTGGAATACAAATTAATAAATCCAACTATATATGTAAGTTAACACCAGACTTTACACCAACTGCTATTTTCTCATTTTTGTTCATGAAGATAGGGGTTTAAACGAAGATAAATTATTATTGCATAAAATTTCACATGAATAACTTAAAAATGCAATCAATCCATCTAATTCCAAATTTCTAGGTTACTTAGGCATGTTAGGCATTTAATTCAGTAGAAGAAAACATATTAATGCAAGGAGCTTACCTGAGCCTCTGTCTCAAAAGGTCTACATACAAAAAAAAATGTGTAATGTGTACATACATTAAGATATTAAAAAATTCCTACCAAAAACTAAATTAAATGAATAAGCACTAAAGAAGGAAAAGGTTACGCACTTCCAATTTATGCTCTTTCTCTGCAAGGGCTTCCTTTTGACAACGGAGAAAATCTGCTAACATTCGAGTAAGTTGCTTCCTATCATCTATTTCTGCTGCCAATCTGCCATTGTAATCTGCCAGCAACATACAAGCATCCTCTACCATTTTAGAAAGCCTTTCTCCAGATTCTTTATCTAAGAAAAGCACAGAATAATAAAATTATTACTCACAAAAATAAGACCATATGCTGTTCACACACCCCATTCCCAAAAAATTAACTTTTTCTTACCTGTTATTTTATCTAGTAGGGATACTTCTTGGACTTCCACAGGCAAAGAAGCTATCCTCTGATGAACTGCCGCATCACCTGAAGCTGCATTTTCTAGATCTTGTAATGCTCTAACAAGATCTAGGGTCTAAATAAATTACACAATTTCAGAACCAACATAGATGAAGCTTAAGCAGAAATACAAAAGACATGGAATTTTCTCATATGCCTTAGTCCTTAAGGGCTATTTACAAGTTCACAGCTTCAAATATAAACCATTTTGGAAAATGGTCCATTTCTTTTATATAGTACAAAAAAGAGGCTACATTATGCTAGTTGTTGGAAATATAACTGAGAGAAGATCCTAAATCTTGAGTTCACAAGCTCCAGTGGGGAGACAAAGAATGTAAAAATAATTATCTGATAATATGAGGTAAGTGAAGGATTTATCATGCCAAATACATGCAGTGAGGTAGAAAGGAAATGTAGCTTATAACCTCAACCTGAATAGAAATTTTAAGTATGATATATTCATTATATTATCACTGTACATTAGAAAAAAATATTAAATTGGACATAGAAGAGAGGAGAATATAACACAGAAGAGCTTCCCATATAGCATTTCTAAATGATGTAACCAAAGCACAAGATGAATGTAGTTTTGGATTTAAATATCAGATCTTCAACTACACTAAAGTTTGTTAATAAGACCACTGAAATATTACAAAGTTCCATATAACTGATGACTAATATTATGGAATGCTTATCCAGTACACAAATTATTTGATCTTATTAAAATATTTTAGTTGCACTCTTCTTTTCAAACCAGTTATGATTGAGAGGGAAGGGCAATTCTTTGCTGGTGATTTCATATAAATGTCTATAAAATCATTCCAAAGACAAATGAATAAAATTTTCTTTTTACAAAGATCTATCTCCCTTAAAAAAAAAAACATCTTAGGTTCTGGGACATTAGGAAATTGCATACATACTTAAACATACAGAGTATTACTAATTCTTTGTATATTAAGTTGACATTTACAGCCAGTTATTAATTTTTCTTAAAGCTAGTACCTTACAAAAGTCTATCGCTGATGTATATACCACATAACAAATGATCATAGGTGCTAATGTTTCAAACATTATATTCTTATTTACTTTTCTATATATTTTATTTTTTCACAATAAAACTTTTAAAGAAAGAAATTATGGTCTCTTGGTAAGATTTAACAACATGCACGTGCCTTCCCTAGATGACAATCCACATTCCATGCCACCTGTTCTCTCACTTTCTGTTCTCTATATCTGAAGCTGCTAGTTCTGACAACTTAAAAGGGGGGTAGAGATTGCCCATCTCATCCTACCAATTCTTTATGTAGTAGGCAACCCTTGTAAGACTATTTGTTCAGAACAACTAACTTTTAACTTTGGTTGACCATCTCCACTTTTTTTTATTTTTTAGGAGGTACCAGGGATTGAATCCCAGACCTCGTACATGCGAAGCAGGCATTCAACCACTGAGTTATACGCGCTCCCCTTATTTTATCTAGAATTCTCTAGAATTCCCAAAAGCTGTTGGAGACTCTTGAGCTAGCCTTCATATGTTATATAAGTTTATTTCAAGTTTTTCTGTACTGAATTTTGGATAAATCACACATTACTTTCTTGAAATACAAGAGCTGACAAACTTTTCCTTTAAAGAGCCAAGGAGTAAACATTTTGGCTTTGTGGGCCATACGGTCTCCATCACAACTACTCAACTCTAACTCTGTAGTACAAAAGCAGCCATAGAGAATATGTAGAAGAATGGCTGTGTTGCAATTAAACTTTATTTATGGACAATGAAATTTGAACATGATTTCCTGTATCACAAAATATTCTTCCTCTAATGGACTGAATAATAGTTAGGCAGACAGACAGATGGATGGGTTGAAGATTGGTGAACAGACAGAATGATACAGCAAACGTGGCAAAATGTTAAAAACTGGTGGATCTGGGTCTAAGGGGAGGGAGGGGTCTGTTGGAGTTCTCTGTATGGGGTTTGCATTGTTTTTGTAAGTCCTGTAAGTCTGAAAGCTTTTCAAACTAAAAAGTTTAAAACTAAATATATATATAATGATTATTATTTGTTTTTTCCCCCAACCATTTAAAAAAACCATCATTAGCTCATGGGCCATATAAAAACAGGAAGTGGGCCTGATTTGGCCGGCAGGCTGTAGGTGGCTAGCACCTGTTCTAATCCATTATTCCTTTGATCCTAAGTATCTAGTCTAGAGTTTGTCTTGCAAATTAGTTTTTTATTTCCATGACTATATTTTCGATGTCCAGAAATTCTATTTTTTAAAATATATTTAAATGATCTTGTTTCCTTTTTGCCTTAAGTTTCTTTTATCTTACTTGAGGATATGAATCCATACAACTTTTTATTCTTTTAAAAATATATATATTTATTTATTTATTTTATTCCTCCCTGCCTCCCTCCCCATCCCAGTTGTCTGTTCTCTGTGTCTATTTGCTGGGTGTTCTTCTTTGTCCGCTTCTGTTGTTGTCAGTGGCACAGGAATCTGTGTTTCTTTTTGTTGCGTCATCTTGCTGTGTCAGCTCTCCCCGTGTGTGGCGCCATTCCTGGGCAGGGAACTTTCTTTCACACTTGGCGGCTCTCCTTATGGGGTGCACTCCTTGCGTGTGGGGCTCCCCTACTCGGGGACACCCCTGCGTGGCAGGGCACTCCTTGCGCGCATCAACACTGCATGTGGGCCAGCTCTACATGGGTCAAGGAGACCCGGAGTTTGAACCGCGGACCTCCCATATGGTAAACGGACGCCCTAACCACTGGACCAAGTTTGCTTCCCTACATACAACTTTAAAGTCATTTTCAGTGTTTTTTACTTTCATTTTGTCTGAATTTAATTAATATCCCAATTAGTTTTATTGCCTTTTTCAACAGCTACTTTTTCTTAGGTGTTTTGCATTTTCTGAGCTCTCTCTTACTTCCCCACAAAACTCCCTCATTCACCTCACTGCTGCTAACCACTCTCAGCATATCAATTTCATACTGGCCTCCCACTTGGCCCCCCAGCTCTACCAATTGATAACCCATTCACAGTGATGATTCAAGCTCTTATCAATGGTGACCATGTCAACTTCAGCATTCCAGTCATTGAGTAAAGAGGTAGATTGGCTCAATTTTCTGGCTGAGAACCTTGGTCTAATTCCTCCTGTTTCAGTATTTGGACTGATATGAAGTCACAGTTTTAGGCAGTGATTGGCTGCATCTTTCTTTCAAGCTCCTTTCATGGGGGAAAGCCCCAACCAGTCTTCAGTTTCATGCACTGAGTTTAGGTCCAGTCCTCCACATCCTGTGGAGTGCTCTGAGTAATTGTCACCCTACTGATTTCTGGCAACCCATGTTTACTTTTGGATCATAACTCAGAAGGAAACAGGCTTTGGCCCAGCATACTGAGTTGTGTTTTTTGCACCACTTTTATCTTAGGGAACATTATTTACCCTGTTCTAGAGTACTGCTATGGCTTCATTTTCTCCTTTTAAATTTTATCTCCTATATGTTTCTGACAGAAAAGGAGGAGTCTTAAAGATTCAATGCCCACTTAATTAAAAGTTTAGAATATCCCTCTGAAATTCATCTGATGGTTACTGAATGTTATTTTGTACCAACCTGGGAAATGTGGGGTATTAAAATAAATATTCTTAAGCCCTCCATATTATTCCATAGAACTGTACAGCTCTATATAGTTTTACACAACTGTATGAATACAGTCATACATTCCAAATACTATCAAAATAATAATAATATGGTTTTAAGTTTTTAGTTTGAAATATTTTCAAACTTACAGGACAGTTACAAAAACACTAAATTATATTTACATGTTTAAAGCAAAGAAGACTTAAAATGACAGTATTTATCTCTAAGACTTGAATAAAATATTATATAATGTTCTATTTATTTAAAAGTAAACTATTTAAGCAGAGTTCTTGCTAGACCTAATCACACTCAGCAATTAGTAATCCTCTATGTAAAATTATTGCCTAGTATACACAACATATTGCATTAAACATAAGCAAATAACCAGAAAATAAAGAGATATGTGCTACACATATAGCTTGTCATGCACCTAAAATTAAAATTAAAATCAATTAACAGAAGTAAAACATCAAAATTAATAAAGGTTAACGGCCATACAAAGTAAAAGCAATGTATCTCTTAACAAAGAAAGTCTTCTACCTGAGGTGGTTCACTTGGTGATCCCAGGGAGGAACAGTTTTCATTTTCATCCACCTTTATCTGTTCATAAGTTCGCTTCCTAGGTTTTTTATCACCATCTAAATCAAAAAACATTTAAGTTTTAATAAAAGAATACATTTTATTGACATGATCATGATAAACGATTACATACTTACACAGAGCTTGTTTAAGTTGTTCTAATACATCATTTTCATAAACAGACCTTTCTTCCCAAATAGATAATACTCTTCCAAGGTGCTTCTTACAACTTTCATCAGTTTCACTAAAGAAAAAACACAACTATTAGCAGGGAAAAAAGCATAGTGCTATTGAAAAGGTAATAGTAATTTTAAATACAATTAAAAATTCGTTCCCTGAAAAAAAAACCCTCCAAAAAGTTTCCCAAGCACCACTATGTGGCCAGAAATTTAGAAGTGAAGTAACCAAGACAGACATATCTTCTGCTTTCCTTAAAAAGCTTATAGACATATTATTAAACAAAAATTTGCAATAAACTTTAAAACTGTAAATCCCCAGCTCTAGGGATTCCAAAGAAGACTTTTAGTCTAACTGGGGCGTAACATAGGCTAAGTAAGGGAGGCTTTCTAAGAAATGATTTTTTTATTTCATTCAAAAATGTTTATTGACCAAGGCACTATATCCTTAACACTGGGGTACCAAAGTGAATACAACTGACAAATGGGAGTTTTATGGCAGGAATTGTTTATAAATGCTACAAAAGAGAACAAGGTGTTAACAGAGAGCTGATCCAGTTTAAGAGGGTATAGAAGGTTATTGGAGAATGTTATATTTAATCTGAGACCTGAAGACTGGATTTACAGGGAAGCAGGGAATAGGCGACTACTCCCAACTACTTCCTGCCTCCTTTATAACTACTGCTGTAATACTAAGCCACTATTATCTATTGCCTGGATTATTTCAACAGTCTTCTCACTGGTCTCAGGCTTCTTTCACTCTGCTCTTTACAAAGTAACCTACTAATGTAAATCAGATCGTGCTGCTCTCAATCCTCCAACAACCACCTATCATACCAAGAACAAAAACCAAATCCTTACCCTGGGCCGTATGGCCAATATACCGTTTCCTGGCTACCTCTCAGTCTGCACTCACCAATACCTTCTCCTGTACTGATCTCCTTGCTGATCCTCAAACATGCCTAGCACATAGATGTCTCATTCCTTTTGCAAGCCATTCCTCTCCCCTAGAATGCTTCCCCCTAGAGTCAAGCAGTTCATATCATCCTTTTTTCCTAGTCTCCATTCAAATACCACCTCCCCAAAGTATCATTCTTTACCACACAAAATAATTGAGCACATTATATCCTCTAGTTCCTTCCCTGCTTTATGCTTCTTCATAGCATTTATCATGATATAATATTTGCTTATCTATTCTAGTTATTACCTGTGTCACCACTGCAAT
Source organism: Dasypus novemcinctus (assembly GCF_030445035.2). Lineage (NCBI taxonomy): Eukaryota > Metazoa > Chordata > Mammalia > Cingulata > Dasypodidae > Dasypus > Dasypus novemcinctus. The sequence continues at coordinate 51,864,985 of NC_080688.1, forward strand.
TCAAGCTCCACAAGAACAGAAAACTTTGTTTTGTTCACTATTGTATCCTCAGGGCCTAGCCCTTACTAGGCACCCTGTAAATATTTTATTGAATTCTAGAAATAGGTAACATTAAAAAAGCCCGAAAGCAGGGAGAATTAGAAGAGGTTCGGTTAGCATACTGTGCAGACTACAGACTGTAAGAAATGTGAAGGAAAAATCTGGAGGAAGGCAGAGTCATGAAGGAACATATCTAGCTCGGGAATTTAGACTTGATTAGGACAAATGAGAATCACCAAAAGCAAAGGAGTATTATGATCAGCTCTGCAATTCAGACTACAAGTTTTAAAATGGATTACACATACAGAGGCAGAAAGCTCAGCTGGAGAAGAGTGCAATTACACAGACAAGATGTTATGGTAACTGAAATGGAAGGAAATCCGAGGAACCTAGAGAACATGTTCTACATGGAATATGAGGAATGAAGGAGAAAGAGTTTTTTGACAGAGAGCAAGGACATAATTAGTTCAGAATCAGACAAAGTGAGTTTGAGATGTCTGGGAGAGTACTAATAAGAAATGGCAATAGGTATTAGATATACATGTCTGGAAACAGAAAAGGCATCTGAACTGGAGTGTAAGATTTGAGTCAGTAGGATATATGTAATAACTAAAGACATGCAGTGTAAAAAATCACATCACCCCGAAGGCAAGTGAAGAATAACAAAAGAGGATCTTAGGACTAAGATAAATACCAAAATAAATACAAAATTTGAAAAGGTTGTAGAAGACAATATCTAAATTGAAGAGTAAATAATACTTAAGAAAGCGATACACACCAGTTTTTCACTCTGTGACTTTTTAAAAAAGTATCTACTGTGACTAAAACTTCAAGATTTGTGGTGAGTAGACTGTATCACTGAACATGGATCATCATCATTCACTACTGAAGTTGATAATTTAGATGTATTTAATATCTACCCCAATTTAATGTTTACCCAGTAATCTACCACATATTTGCATGTAAAAAGGACAAAAGCCAAAGTATAGGCTTCCATATTCAGAATTTTCTGTAGCAAAAATTTTCAACAAATTTAAAATTATTTTAAATAAATTATTCCCAAATTATTTTAAATACCAATATGGAGGAAAAGGGTACCAAGTTTATCCAGAAATATGAAAGATTGATAGTTTTATAAGAACACAAATTTTCAATGCAACACCTTCATTCATTCTTATCGAAGGCCATTCCAATACGGACGTTACTCCTGATCTCTTAAAGGAAAGCTATGATTCAAGTACTCTAAATATCCAACTTAGCCACAGTTCAAAACATTTTTTCCTCCACAGAAAGCATTTAATACATTAACAAACACCATTTACATTTTACAAAAAGTAGGTCTTTTCAAACAAAAGCTTCAAAGAAACATCTTCCGTGAGGTTTTTTTGTTTTAATGGGTTAAGGCAAATTTTAGCAAAAGGACAAATTGTGCTTTTAAAACATTACCTAGTACCCAGGACAATTATCATACCTTGAAACATGCTTAAAAGCCTCCACTATAACTGGTGCAAAATCTTTTGTAAACTCCGGCCCCTTCCTTTTGCTGTTCTGAATGACATCATTGGCTAGGTAGAGAAAAGTAAGCTTCCTGTTTGGTTTAGCTGAAAAAAATAAAAAATAAAAAAATCTACTTAAAATATTCTCACTTAACTTGGACAAACTTTCTCATTTCCCAAAAATTAAGCATTTTGAGAACTACAATAAACCTACTGACCTATGTGTATCATGTTCAATCCTAGCTTCCTAACTCTACTACCAAATATTTCAATCAAGTCACTGCTGCTAAACTTACCAGAAAACTATTCTTGGCCTTCTGGAAACTGATCATGTGAGAAAAAAGAGAACGATAGGGGCAAGAAGTAAGGTCAATAGTAGATCTTTCTGTCTCCTTGGCATTTGTACAAAATCACCCAAATAATTTACCCTTGATTACCACCATTCGACACTCACACAAGCAAATAGTTTTATATACTGAAACCCAAATGTCTGTGTAAAAAAAACCACATCTCTGGGATTCTACTCTATTCTAAATTTTATTAAAACCATTACAAACTAAATGAAACATAGCTATTTAAAATAAGATGATTTGTCATTTCATTAAGATGGTACCTTAAATACCAAATTGAATTTGATGGTTTTAATACCCATGTTGATTCAATATCAATGTTATCATGAAACAACAAAAGAGCATAAAATGTAAAATAGGTTGAACAAGACATTAAACAACTACATATTTTTTGTTTATGAAAAATATTTGCCAAGTTAAGAGAATAAATGTTAGGGACACCAACCAGTTGGGCAAAGCTTAGGTTTTTTTCTCCCTCTTTGGATAACACAGCCTTGAATAACTGAATTCACCTTGACAAAAACATGCCCCTACTCACTATATTCCGTAAGTGTAATTATTCTTCTAAGGAAGCAGACAAGATTTCAACAATTGGGGGCCAGAGTTCATTTTACTGATTACAGTGTTAAGTGGCATAGTCAACAAACATAACTCGCATAAGATCATAAGCTTAAGAAAAATTTACTTGGTTGAATATAATCTTTTATACTATTTTCATAATATAAGTTTACTAAAATTAAACTTGAATCATTCAAAATAGTATAATTTTTTTAATAACAGCATACCTTGTGGCATCCATTTTATAATGGTGTAGGGGATTTATGGTCAGGTCCAAACAGCCAGTATACTATCCATGTGAGCCAGCTTACTGGTTTTAAAACAAAAAAATCCTCTAGATTTAAGTATTCAATTTAAAAAGTTAAGCATTCTATAATATTAAAAAGCCACTTTTGAGTTCACATCTTCATGAGGGGAAACTAGAGACCCAAATTTATTACAAGAAACTATAAAATACTGAGTCACAACTGATCAGACTTTACAGACCTGTGCCATATCACTGCATAGTGTGATTTCCTGTTTAACTTCGCTACCTGCCCTTTTCAAGCTTTTGAAAGTCACTAGCAGGAAGCAGATATGGCTCAACTGATAAGAGCGTCTGCCTACCATATAGGAGGTCCAGGATTTGGTTCCCAGGGCCTCCTGGTCCATGCAGTGAGCTGGCCCACGTGCAGTGCTGCCGTGCACAAGGAGTGCTATGCCACACAGGGGTGCCTCCCGCGTGGGATGCCCTATGCACAAGAAGTGCACCCCGCAAGGAAAGCCGCCCCACCTGATAGAAGCGCAGCGTGCCCAGGAGTGACACCGCACACACGGAGAGCTGATGCAACAAGATGATGGAACAAAAAGAGACACTGATTCCCAGTGCCACCTGACAAGAATGCAAGCGGACACAGAAGAACAAGTGGACACGGTGAATGGACATAGAGAGCAGACAACCAGGGGCGGGGAGGAGAAGGGGAGAGAAATAAATAAAAAATAAATCTTTAAACAAAAAAAGAGAAAGTCACTGGCATGGAATAATAAGGAAGAGATGGCAAAAACAAAAAACCAACTTCTGGTTCTCTACCTTCTTGTTTGCCTAGATAAGTCAAAGCATACAGCCAGTTAAGACATCTGGACTCCTTCCTATGAAAGGGATAAGAAGAGAAACTTTCCAAATATTCGACTATCTCTTTTTTACCTCCTCCTACTCTCTCAATTCTATCTATAAGAAAAGCTCCTATTATTCAAGGACCTGCCTTCCTAGCATCAAAATGAGTTGAGAAATTCAAATTTTTATAACTGTCTAATTGGGAAACTCCCTACAGTTCCTTTGAATGGGTACCTGAACCAATAGGCTCCTTTTCATAATAATGAAAATGTTTATGTGCTACACACTAGTCTAAGCACTTCATATGTATTACCTACTGCAATCCATACTACCTGAGGTACCATTATTATGGCCCATTTGGTAGCTGAACAAACAGATATCAAAAAGTTTAAGCACAATTTGCCTACAATGAAATAGTTCGGAAAGGATTAAGCTAGGATTTGAATCCAAGCAGTCCAGCTCCAAAACATTCCCTCTTAACAACTGGACTATGTCTCCTGTCGTAAGTCATTATCTATCTGTTGAGCAGATTTAGTAGCAGCTCAATCAAAATATTTTAAGAATGTCACTTAAATCCACGGATTACTAATTTCTCAAAAAATAATTCAGAATAGCTTCTACAATATACACTGAACATTTACAAGATTCCAAAATATATCTCTAAATATATTCTAAAGGATGAACCTTATACAAGGAGGAAGAGATTTGGTATGGGGTCCAAATACCTAGATTTTATTTTCACACTTTTCCTTGAGGAACTCAGGGTAACTAAGGGAAATAACTAGAAATTGCCATAATGTAAGTACTTCCCCAAATTTTCAAAGAAAAAAAATTTACTCTCACTTAAAACTATGTGTACCCTTCCAGGGAGAAAGTAATAAAGCAATGAAACTAATCACAACAATGCCAGAGGAAAGTGACAAAAATGGTATTCAAACTAATTTTATTAAATTTTAAAATAACAGCAACAAAGATTGTTTTCAAAAAAAAACATAAAAGTTAACAAAAGGGCAAACAGACTATTTCATAATTCCTTAAAGAAATAGCTCTGTTAGCAAAAGAATATAAGGCTAAACGATGGATCTTTGTTCCTATGTTCTGTTGCTCACCAATTTCCTTCCAATGATACCTATTTAAAAATCACTTATTTTTCAAACTTTTCTTTCAATTTAATTAGCATGTATTTAAAGTTCTCTATATGCCAGGGAGCATACTGGGACAGACTAAAAATAATCTTTCCTATGCAGTCAGAGATTGGAAACTCCATGCATACTGGCACATAATAGATAATGTTACTTTTTTTCTAAAATGTTTCCTTTTCTCCTTTAGATAATGTGTCACACCAACACTAGAAGCAATCATAAACATAATATTATATTCCACTGTGTCAGTATGTGTGTGTACTGCTATATATTTTTTTTACCAAAAAGTATAAGTACCATTGAACACATATTATGAGGCACTATTTTCTTAGATCTTACCTCTCTGAGTTAAATTTTAACCTCCTGTGAGTAGTAAGTATAGCTCCTTGTTCTGGGGCCTTGTCTATAAACAGGTTCACACACCCACAGCCACATACACAAAAAATAATAAACTACCAGGCTTCAAAAGGAAATCAGAGTCTGGGTTATTAGACAATAATCATTAAAAAAAATGAAACAAACAGTCAGTGAAAGGACAGAAGAAATGCCATTAGTGTCAGTAGTTCACAATCAGTTTTTAATCTAGTTTCACTTGGTCATGAGCAGAAAGTGGTAGGAGCATTATTTTCTTACATTGTACAGAAGATTCATTTTGATATGTAGATTGACATAGTCTAAATCACACGTGTTCTATGAAGATGAAAATTTTTAATTTTAAATTTAAAGCTACTAGACAACAATGCCGGCAAATACAACAAACAGCTAAAATTTTATTACATTATATGTAAACATAAAAACCTTCTTTTCAGAGGAAGCCTTCTGCCTGGAAAGAAGTAGCAAAAAAACAATAAATATATATATACATATACATACAGGTATACATACACACATACATCAATGGTGGGAATTAGCAGTTTTGCATATCTTACAGCAGAAAATCAGGAGAAAAAGCATCATCTTAAAACAAAAGTCTATTAAAGATTCATTAATAACTGTTGGCCAGCCTCATTTGCCTGGTAAAGTGAATAACTACAGACTAGAATGAGATGTTATACGTGTACAGCAGGCACATATTATGTACTCAAATTTTAACTGTAATTTAATTTTGTTCTATAATTTAGTTGGGTGGAACTATAAGTGTATTTATCCTTAACCAAAAGATAATTTAAAATGATAGTAAGGATCTCATGCCATCATTCAATCAAAGAATGGTAATTATTTTGTACCTTCCATGTTCACAGACACAGCATTAGGTACTAGTAATAAAACAAGACTTATAATAAAGTTCATAAACCCTATTTTAATTCGTAAGTGTAAACGTGCAATGAAACATTAGTGGAAACAACATTCCAGACAGGAGTCCCAGTGCATGATGTCTTTTTAAGTTGTTTTTTTTTTATTTCTCTTTTTTTCTCTCTCATTCTTCTTCTTATTTTCTTTTAAATGCTACATTCAAAAAATATGAGGTCCCCATAACCCCCACCCCACTCATGCCACCCCTCCCACATCAACAAACTCTTCCATCATTGTGGCACATCCACTGCACCTGGTAAATACATTCTGGAGAACCACTGCAGCACATGGACAGTGGTCCACATTGTAGTCCACACTCTCCCCCAGTCTACCCAGTGGGCCACGACAGGACACACAATGTCCAGCATCCATCCCTGCAGCACCACCTAGGACAACTCCAAATCCTGAAAATGCCCCCACACCACATCTCTTCTTCCGTCTCCCTACCATCAGTGCATGATCTAATGAGTGCATTGTTGATTATGTATAAGGGAGTGATGGAGTATGAAGCTGGGAAGGAGGTATTTAAATTCAATACGAAGCCAACAATTTTAAGCTTCCTTTTGGACACAAAGAGAAGTACTGAAGTTTAAGAGGAAGGGGAAAGACACCTTCCGAGTGCATTAGGAAAAATAAAAATAGGTAAAACTGAGCAGTAAGGATACTTCAATAGATCATGAAATAAAAAAGAATCAAAACTAGAGCTGTGATAAGGGGATTTTGTCTTTCATTTTTCCATATGGCTCCTCCTTGCCCACATCTAATCACCACTAGTAAGTCCTTAGTTTTTTGGGGGTTTTTTTTTTTTTTTGCATTTTTGTCTTTGAATAATCAAACCCTGTTTTGTTTTTTTAAGATTTATTTTTATTTCTCTCCCCTTCTCCTCCCACCCCAGTTGTCTGTTCTCTGTGTCCATTCACTGTGTGTTCTTCTGTGTCCGCTTCTATTGTTGTTGGCAGCATTGGGAATCTGTGTCTCTCTGTTGCATCATCTTGCTGCATCAGCTCTCTGTGCGTGCGGCTGCCACTCTTGGGCAGGCTATACTTTCTTTCACGCTGGGCGGCTCTCCTTACAGGGCGCACTCCTTGCACGTGGGGCTCCCCTATGTGAGTGACACCCTTGCGTGGCAGGGCACTCCTTGTGAGCATCAGCACTGCGTGTGGGCCAGCTCCACACAGGTCAAGGAGGCCCTGGGTTTGAACCCGGACTTCCCGTGCGGTAGGCGGACGCCCTATCTGTTGGGCCAAGTCCGCTTCCCAAGTCCTTAGTTTTTTAGGGAGGCGGCACTTACAAAGAAAAGGAATTCTTCCATTCACTTATAGTAAATTCCTATTTTACAAAATCTCCAAATAGAACTTCTCATTTGCTGTATTTTCACTCTAATAGGAAGTAAATAACAAAGAAAATTTATTTCATCTTCTACAGTTATGCAATTATTTTCAATAACTGCCACTGAGAAAAAACCTGAGGCAGTACTAAGGCAGAATATTACTACAGAAGCCTAGTGAAATCCAAACAAGAATTGAACAAAGGTCTTCTGCATTAGTTTCAACTTACTGGAACAAAAATAAAAAAGAGCCTGTTCCAAGTGAATAATTCAGATAATCTCCAGGTTCTCCCAAATATTAATTCTACTGTCTCCATTTTAAGAAAATGAATATCAGTAATAATGTTTTCCATAATAATCTAATTATCTCTCCTGAAAACAAGGAGAAAGACTTTGAATGTTTCTTCTACTTTCTAGAACCCTATCTCCAGACTCCTTGGTTTCATCACACTGTCTTAAATCCCACCACAGCAATCAAACCCCACAGCACACCTACCTCAAGCTTACTAGATCCTCTCCCAAACAAACCTTGATTGTCTTATTTCCATAAAGCATGGCAATAGATTTCTAATTCAGTCTATTAACACTTAGTGATAATTTTATACCTAGATATAATTGTGGTATAAAACAGAGAAATTAAAAAACAATTTTAGTGAAAATGAATAATTTCTGATGCAGAATAGGTCTGTACAGTGCATGCAAGTGCTTGTATTCTGACAGTCTATCTCCAAAACCTACAGATTCTAACAGTTACAAGAGTTTTCTTTTCTTCTGCTGCTAGCACAGGTAGTTGTTAGGCAGAATCTGCTTTTAACTTAGTAATTTTCTTTGCCACAGAAAGTGCATAATCAACAGATAATTCTTTCAGTGGATTTCAACCTGTTCCAGGCAAGACAAAAGAGTTCAGTTAGATACAGCTGGCTGCTTCTCAGGTGAATGAAAAATAGAACTGGTGTACAACTTTCTGTACTACTATCAGATACCTCACACTTTTGACAGCCCATTCTGTGGAAGAGTTCAGGTTCTCACTTGGGGTTGATCTTGTCACTTCTTTCTTAAAACTCTTCAAGTAGTTTCTTATGTTCTCCAGATGACATTTAAAAAATCCTTAATGCAAACCATAAGGCCCTACAATATCTGCTTCCACCCTCTACATACTTTTTCTTGACACCAACACTACTGTTCCCTAACTTCCCCAACTTCTACCCATCCTTCTGACCTCAGCTTAAGTGGGTTCCTCTAGTTTTACCTAACTGCCCAGTCCCTGTAGGTTAGATATCCCCGAGATGCTCTCATAGCACCCCATACTTTTCCTATGCAGCACTTACTCCCCTCCCATTGTTTTTATTTAATGTAGGGTTTCTGACTAAATTCCATAAAAGCAAGAAATGCCATTATCATCAACCAGTCTATGGAATCAAGCCCAGCAGCTGTTTCATAAATTGCTCAGTATTTCCTAATAAAAATAAAAAAAAATTGACCTAGACCTGTGCATTAACTTTGCTTCTGGTCATTAACATCACTTAGTCTCTGAGCTTGCTGAGAGGGGAACACGTAAAATTATACTGCTCTGAAAACCTCACAACTTCAAATTCCAATTATGAAAAACAAACTTTCTTATAGATTTAGCTCCTCTTGCTTATTTCCAATATATTGTGTTCAAAGTATTTTCACTTGCCCTTCCATTCTAGAGTTATTACAAATCAATGTCCTGTAGAAAAACAGGCAAGTAACAGTAAGGAAATTCAAAGAAACACAAAGGTTAAAATAATTAGAACCAATGACCAAAATCATGATGGTGGAGTAAAACCCTTCAGGGTTCTATCAGCCCACAGAAGCCTTTAACAACCAGAAAAACTGATAGAAACATCTTTCTCAAAGCTCCAGAAAATAGTTAAAGGCTTGCAGTAATAAGCAAGCACCGAATCAAGAAAAAGGCCATTTAAAAGCAGTAGGTTCTTATGGTGCCCTTCTCCCTCCCCTACTCACTGGCATGGCATAGAGCTGGCCGCATTCCAGTGTCGGTCCTGGTCACTGTTCCGGAGGGAAGAATAGCCCTCGTGCACATACCAGGAACATGGATGTCTGGTCCAATCTGTGGGGTAGAGGACTGAGGGACTTTTTGTCCAAGAACTTGCCTTGCCTGAAGAAGATGGTTCACTGAGCTTTCCTACAGAACCTGCCTGGGGCAATCAAGTCGTGCTGCCTGGAGCAGGGGATTGCTGACCATAGGACAGAAAGTGCAGTTCCCAGTATTATGAGAAAATTGTTTCCTAGGGAAGAGGGGGACGCTGAGAACCCTATAAATAGGGAAATTCCTAGGGCCACTGCGTGCAAGGCCAAGACAACAAAACATGTGCAGAAAGGATCAGGGAGGCCCCTGTACTTTGACCTGGAGTTATTCTCTAAATTCAGTGTATAGATAAGCCTTGAAGGAGAGCATTCACACAAGCCAATCTGCAAAGACTGGCAAGGGTGTTTTCTTTTTTTTTCCTTTTTTTGTTAGCTCCTGGCATTCAAGGAAAGCTCTATCCTAGCAAGTTTAAGGAACAGATTCCTCAAAGTCTAGTTTCAAGCAATAAGATTAAAATATCAGAATGTCCAGGTTTCAATAAAAGCTTATAAAACATACAAATAAATAGGAAGCAATGGCCCAGGCAAAGGAGATTAACACCTTAGAAATCACCATTTAGAAGAAATGCACAACTTCAATGAAATACTCCTTGGGAGTGACTAAAGATGGGATCAGCCAAAAGCAGAATGGGGGAAATTCTATAATCATGTGACGGTCTGCTCAAAAAATAAATTTCATTAAAAAAAATTGGGTAGGGGATGGCGAAGGACTGCATCCTGTTTTGAACATTAACTATAAACAGATATTTTTTGAGACACATTTTGAGGGAATCTAGACTACTGAAAATGAACTAAGTTAAAGATCATCAAGAATAATAGTTAACTTAAGTGTGAAATGCTCTTATTATCTTAAATTTTTAATAGAGCTATTAATTTTTCTACTACAAACTGATATATTAAGGGTAAAATTTAAATTATGAAGGAAAAAGGGTATGGAAGGTGAGAGAGATTTAGAAACATGAAGCAAGAAAGACATTGTTAATAATGTTGAATCAGGTTATAGCTTTGGGGACGTTTAATATTGCATATGATTTTAAAAGCCCATGATAAAAAAAGTTAATTAGAAAACTCAAACAAGAGTTGAGAGTATAGTAATAGTAACGTATCACTTCATCTCCACCCCCTTGTCATATAAATAAATAAGGGTCAATAATTTGGTGTGTGTATCCTTTTCAGGACACTTTGCATTTGCAAATATTATATATTGATACCTATATACAGATATATGCAAGTTTTTTCATAAATGAGATGATGCTATAAATATTTTACAAATAGCTTTCTTAATGCTTCATATACCTAAGAAATTTTTGTATTTATACAAATAGACCTGTTAGCAAACTTTCTAACCGCCTCATTGCTTTTAACAGCTACCTAGTCACAAGATAAACAGGTTATTTCAAATCTTTAATACTTTTTATCTTTTAAAACCTGAGAAAGTACTTCTATAAAAGAGATTCTGAGACTCACAGGTGATGGATTAAAAGGTGTACAGTTCAGGGGATCAACTATTGGCCTCAGAGTGTGAGAAGTTCCAAAGACCCACTCCCCGGTGGAATTGGTGAAAATTATGAAGGAGGGAAAGCAAATGTGGCTCAAGTGATTGCGCTCCCACCTACCACATGGGAGGTCACAGTTTTGGATTCCCCATTGTGCCTCCTAAAGACAAGCAATTCAGCAAGCTGATGCGATGGGCTGGCACAGTGAGCTGATGCAACAAGATGACACAACAAAGAGACACAAGGAGGAAAACACAATGAGAGGCACAACTAATCAGAGAGCGGAGGTTCAAGTGATTAGACACCTCGCTCTGACATGAGAGGTCCCAAGTTCGGTTCCGGTGCCTCCAAAAAAGAAAAGAAGACGAGCACAAAAAGAACAGATATAGCAAGCAAAAACAATAAGGGGGTGGGGGGAGAATAAAATTTTTAAAAATAAATCTTAAAAAAGAAATTATGGAGGAGAAAAAGAAACACACACACACAAAAAACAGTCATTTAAAAACCCTTTGGAAATGGCCCTAAGTGCAAACAGCAAATGAAGAAACATTTATTTAAGAAAATCTAAGAAAATTCAGTAAGAAAAAGCAAGTCTCTGGTATTTGAACCAAGGAGGCCTTTAAACAGATATAGCTCCTAATCTCTTCCCAAAGGAACCAACTTCATTTGCCTGAAGGTACAACTCAAGAACAGTGGGTAACTGATAACTGATAACAGGCAATTAGGAGGAAATGCACAGATTTAATTATGACACAGACTGGACAGTAGGAAGACTAGTCTGCAGCAAAGACCGAGGAATGAGACAGCTGGGAGGACTCCTGTGGTAAAAATATGGAACACTGACTTCAGAAACCATTCCTTCGAAGGAGACACGATTTTATTGTATTTGTTTGTGGAACAATTTACGTCACGGGACATTATTGAAATAATAAGAGGAATCAGCCAGAAATTAGTAGAGGTTAGTAAGTGGGTATAGTCAGGAACACAGAGGAAGAAAGTCCAACAATACCACTGTTATTCCAGGCTAACTGGGGGCACATTCAAAGCTGTACCTTCCTGAGGAGCAATCTCACAGCCTTAACACTGTGGGAAATAGATTTCACTAAAACGATTCAGCCTAACAACTAAACAAATAATAAAACAATTAACAATAACAAGCTCTGGAGAGGTTGGACCAGTAACCACAGTAACTATAATGTATTTGCCTGAGAGGCCAAATTCCAACAAGAAATTACAAGGCATTCCAAAAACCAGGAAAATATGACAAACATACCAGGGAAAAAAAAGCAGGCAAAAGAAACTTACTTGAGAGCAATCAGATATTAGATGTCTGTTAAAAAAAAAAAATTTAAAGACCTCAAAGTAACCTTTACAAATAAGTTTAGAGAAAAAAAAATGAAAACAAGTTAAAGACATAAAGGAAAGTAATGACAATGTCACATCAAACAGAATAGCAATAAAGAGAAAAATGATTCTAAAAAGAACCAAATGGAAATTCTGGAATTGAAAAATACAATAACCGAAATAAAAAAATTCACCAGTGGAGCCCAACAGTGCACATGAACTGGCAAGAGAAAGATTAACAAACGCAAAAAAAGAAGGAAGAAAAATGAACAGAGCCTCAGAAAAATATGGAACACCAACTAATGGGGCATAACAGGAGTACCAGAAGGAGAGAGAAAGGAGCAGAGTACATATTTGATGACATAATGGCAGAGAACATCCCAAATTTACTGAAAAACACAAGCAGATGCTTAACAAACTCCAAATAGGCCAAACATACAGATATTCACAAATTCCTAGAAAGGCACAAACTACTGAAACTTACAAGAAAAACAGACAATCTGAATAGACCTATAAAAGTGAAGAGACTGAACTAGTAATCAAGTAACTATCCTCAAAGAAAAGCCCAGGTTCAGAAGCCTATACCTCTGAATTCTATCAAACATTTAAAGAAGAATACCAATTCTTCACAAAATCTTGCAAAAAAACAGAAGAAACATTTCCCAACTCATTTTATGGGGCAAGAATTAACCTGCTACCAAAACCACACAGAGATATCTAAACACAATGAGAGACACAACAACATAGGGAATGGAGGTGGCTCAAGCAATTAGGCACCTCCCTCCATATTGGAGGTCCTGGGTTCGGTTCCCGGTGCCTCCTAAAGAAACAAGGAAGATGAACATACATAGCAATTGCAAACATCAAGGAGGTAGGGAGAAATAAATAAATAAAATAAATCTATGTTAAAAAAAAAAAGATGAGAAGCAGACGTGGCTCAAGTGATTGGGCTCCCATCTACCATATAAAAGGCCCCAGGCCTCCTGGTTAAGGTGAGCTGACCTTTGCGGAGAGCTGACACAACAAGATGATGCAACAAAAAAGAAACGGGAAAAAGACAATGAGAGACACACACACACAAAAAAAAAACCCAAGGAACTGAGGTGGCTCAAGCAATTGTGTGCTTCTTCCCCATGTCAGAGGTCCCAAGATTGGTTCCCGGTGCCTCCTAAAGAGAAGACAAGAAGAGAAGACAAGCAGAAACAGAAAAATGCGCAGTGACTGGACACAGAGAGCAGACAACAAGCGCAAGTGGCAAAGGGGGAGGATGGAAAAATAAAATGAATAAAATTTAAAAATAAATTATTTTTTTAAAAAAGGAGAACTACAAAATGATATCTCTTACCAATATAGATACAAAAAGCTTCAACAAAATACTAGCAAACTGAATTCAGAAACACAAAGAATTCTTACAGCATGACAAGTGGGTTTTATTGCAGGAATATAAGGGTGGTTATCTTTCAAAAGTAATGTAATATATCACATTAATAGAATGAAGGGGGGGAATCACATGATCATCTCAAGAAACAGAAGAAGCATCTGACAAAATCCAACACCTTTTCATGATTAAAAAAAAAATTCAAACTAATAAAAGAAGGGAAGTTCCTCAAACTGATATAGGGCATATATGAAAACCCACATTTAACAGCATACTTAATGGTGAAAAACTGTGCTTTTCGCTTAAGATCTGGAATAAGACAAAGATAAAGATGTTCACTTGCTGCTTCTATTTAACATTGTACTGGAGATTCTAGCAAGGGCAGTTAGGCAAGAAAAAGAAGTAAAAAGCATCCATATTGTAAAGGTGAAAGTAAAACTATGTTTGCAGATGACATAACCTTCTATATAGAATATCCTGAGAAATCCACTAAAAAACTATTACAACCAATAAACAAGTTCAACAAAGTTGCAGAATACAATCAATATATAAAAACCAATATCTCTAGTTTTCTACTCTTGCAAATAAACAATCTGAAAGTGAAATTAAGAAAACTATTCCATTCATAATAACATCAAAAAGAAAAGTATACTCACGAATAAATTTAATAAAGAAATGCAAAACTTTGCCCTGAAAACTAAAACACTGTTGAAAGAAATAAAAGATTTAAACAAATGGGAAAACTTCCCATTTTCATGGTTTGCAAGGCTTAATACTATTGAAATAGCAATACTTCCCCCTCCCCCCCAAATTGATCTACAAATTCAATGCAATCCTTTGTAGAAACTGGCAAGCTAATTCTAAAATTCACATGGAAATGCAAAGGATCCAGAAAAGCTAAAGCAATCCTGTAAAAGAACAAAGCAAGAAAACTCACATTTTCCATTTCAAAACATACTACAAAAGAATGGAAACCAAGACAGTGTGCTTCAGGCAAAAGGGCAAACAATATAGATCAATGGAATATGAGAGTCAAGAAATAAATCCTTACATCTCTGGTTAAATGATATTCGACAATGGGGGAAAGAAGTTTTTTCAATAAATGGTGCTGGAACAACAGAATATCCACCTGCAGAAGACTGAAGTTGGGGGAAGTGGGTGTAGTTCAACGGTCGAATGAATGCCTGTTTCCCATATATAAGGTCCAGGGTGTGAACTCTGGGACCTCCTAACAAAAATAAAAAAGAATGAAGTTGGACCCCTAACTCACACGACATATAAAAATTAAATTACAATGGATCAAAAATCGAAATGTAAGAGCTAATACCATAAAACTCTTAGAAGAAAACAGAACTAGAAAATCTTCATGACCTTGCATTTGGCACTGGTTTCTTAGATATGGTACCAAAAGCAAAAACAGATAAATTGGACTTCATCAAAATTTAAAACTTTTGTACATCAAAGGATTTTATCATGAAAGTAAAAGAACAATGCACAGAACTGGAGAAAATATTTGGAAATCATATCTAATGAGACATATCTAGAATATATAAAGAACTCTTACAATGCGATAATAAAAAGATAGCCCAAATGAAAAATGGGCAAAGGATTTGAATAGATATTTCTTCAAGGAAAATATACAAATGGTCAATAAGCACATGAAAAGATGCATAACATTATTAGTCACAAGGGAAATGCAAATCCAAACCATAAGGAGATACTTTACAGCCATAAAGATGGCTATTTAAAAAATACATAAATAACAAGTGCTGGAGGGGATATAGAGAAACTGGAATCCTCATACACTGCTTGCTGGTGGGGATGTAAAAAGGTGCACTCACTACAGAAAACACTGATGGTTTTTCCAAAATAAACTTGGAACTACCATTTGACTCAGCAATTCCACTCCTAGGTATACACCCAAAAGAGGGAGTAGGGTGGGAGGGAAGGACTGTAACAGATATTTGTAGCAAAGGCTCACAGTTTGTAGCCAAACAGTGAAAACAACCCAAATGTGCATCAACAGATGAGTGGATAAACAAAATGTGGTATAAACATATAATGAAATTCACCATAAAAAGGAACTTATTAATGGTATCAAGTAGAAAAGATAATATTTAAAACCCAAGTTATAAGTGCATAAATGAAATTATGGTTAATTATTTATATTTTTGCATGTGCTAGTTGTAGCCTATTAACAGCATTTTTTAAAAGATTTTATTTATTTATTTATTTATTTCTCCACACCTCCTCACTGTTTGCCCTTGCTCTGTCTGTTCATCTTCTGTTTCTTTAGGAAGCACTGGGAACCGAACTTAGGACCTCTGATATGAGAGGGAGGCACCTAATTTCAACAGCATCTTAAAAATTCTAGAAAATAACTTACTTGTATTAAATCCTCAATAAATATTATTTGATTTATTGATTACATTAAGTAAAACTGGATAAATCTAGATAAAAAGCTTTTCAAGTTAGTGATTCATGATATCTTTAAGAAAAAAGTTTTGACAGCTTGTCAAAAATATGGTCCTTGACTACCCAAATTAGTTTCATTCATTTTGAAGAATAAAACACAGTACATACAGTATATAAGCGCTAAAGAGACAAAAATGGTTGGCTAGCTTAACTAAGGTTTTTAAATCAAGCTTTTGAAACAGGATGATGTTTACTGGACTAGACCAAAGTATGCCATCATAGAAATCAACTAATACAAACCACTTTCCCAATTTAAAGAAAAAAATTTAATTGATGTAATTTTTAAAAATTTTGTCTTCCTTCTGAGACAATCTTTTGACACTGCCTTCTACTTTTACTAGAATTAAATATGATACATTTAGCACAAAGTTAAGCAGTAATTTTAAACATATGTGAATTTCATTATGCTCCTTGCAGAGCTTTAGTATAGCATCATGAACTGATATTTGCACAAGTCTGAGAACCACTTATTTAAACAATTACAATAAAATTATATTTAGAGGAAAAATTTGCACAATTCAGTCTAAGGTGATCTGATATCATAAAGATGTGAATTTAAGTTAGTGTAAAAATTAAAGTGATACCCAAAAAGTAGCTAAATTTTTTTGTCCCTACAAATTATACACTGAATCTACAGTTTACATGAAAAAATAAAACCGGAGTAAACAAGAAAACTCCGAGTTAAAAAAAAAAAGAACAATGTCTGGAGTGGAGGAGGGAAAAGGACATCCTATCAGATACACCCAAATACTTACGAAAAAATAGGCAATGATAAAAAGAGGCATCTGAAAAGTCTCAATATACTCAATCATTTAAAATTTTCTCCAGACATAAAGTACTCAAAGGTTTTATTCTACCTAGCTCAAAAAGGAACTTATGAACTGAAATATTCTATTTAAATTCTCAAAGTTGTTCTAATAAGTAGACATCCAAATGATTAAAAACTATGTCTATATTTGCTGTATGGTTACTAGTAATTTCTACTCATAATTCAAATCCCAAATCAATGAAGCCTGCACTGCTTACCTAAACAAGATTAGGTTCCCAGTTATATGTCTCCTTCCTATCACTGACTGGGCAGTTATTAGTCTAGTAACTCCACTTGCCTAACAGATAAGCAAGCTACAAAAAGATAGCTGTCTTTTTTCTTTTTTAACTTATTCATACATAAACATACATAAACAATAAGTATATAGTAATACTTGTATATTTACAAAACAAACATATATAACATCATACAGGACTCTCATACCTCACCCTACCACCAGTACCTTGCATTGCTGTTTAACATTTTTAATTAATGCTTAAAAAACATTATCAAAATATTACTACTAACAAAAGTATTTTTCCCACAACCCACCCTATTATCTTTGTATCATTTATACATGAACATACATAAATAAGTGTATAGTAAAAATTGTGAACTTTCAAAGCAAACATGCATAACATCATACAGGGGTCCCATACATCAACTCGCCACCAACACCTTACATTGTCATGAGACATTTGTTACAAATTATGAAAGAATATTGTCAAAATCTTACTACTAATTATAGTCCTTATCTTACATTTGGTGTATTTTTATCCCAACCCACCCTATTATTTTTAAAATATATTTTTATGACAGAAGTTGTAAACTTATAAATCATGCACCTGTGCAGAATTCCCAAACAACATCCTTCTATCAACACACCACACTGTGGTGGAACATTGATTACAGGTAAAATAATATCATATGATTGTTACCACATCCATAGTGTACATTTGGCACATATTTTCCATTCTGCCCCATTATCAACACAGTACACCTGTGGCATATAGGTGCAAGAATATTATATTATTACTGCTAACCACAGTCTATAGTTCATTCCAGTTGTATTTTTCCCAGGCTTCTCCACATTCCCACCACCCTGCAATAGTGATGTACATTTGCTCTAGCTCACAAAGAACACTCTTGCATCTGTATCATCAATCACAATTCTCATCCACCTCTTGGTTTACTGTGCTATTGAGTTCCTAGATTATGCTCTAGTATTCTGTCAATTGGCATTTACATCCTTAAACTACCATTTTCAGCCACATCCCCATTTATAAACTAGCTGTTACTCACTATGTGTTACCATCCACTCTATACATTTCCACACTTTTACAGTAAAGCTAATTAAAACTTCTACATACATTAAACATAAATAGTCCATCTCAGTCCTCCTCTTATCTCCTTTAAGAATCCACCACCGACCACCAAATCTGGAAGATATTTTCCTACAATTTCTTCTAGAAGCTTTATGGTTCTTGCTTTTTTTTTTTTTTATATCCATTTTGAGTTAATTTTTGGATATGGTGTGAGATAGAGGTCCTCTTTTCCCTTGACTAGGGACATCCAGTTTTTTCAGCACCATTTGTTGAATGGACTGTTCTGCCCAAGCTGTGTGTGTTTGACAGGCTAGTCAAAAACAATTGACCATACATGTGAGGGTCTGTTTGTTTCAGAACCATCAATTTAATTCCATGGGTCTATGTGTCTGTCTTTATGCCAGTACAATGCTGTTTTTACCACTATAGCTAGGTAATATGATTTAAAGACTGGAGATGAGAGTTCACTTTTCCTTAAGATGTTTCTGGCTATTCAGGACCATTTATCCTTCCAAATAAATTTGATAATAGTGTTTTCAATTTTTTAAAAAATGCTGGTGGAATTTTTATTGGGATTGCATTGAATCTGTGTATCAATTTGAGTAAAACTGACATCTTGTATTAGTCAGCCAAAGGAGTGCTGACACAAAATACTAGAAATCAGTTGGTTTTTATAAAGGGTGTTTATTGGGGTAGGAGCATACAGATACCAGGCCATAAAGCATAAGGTACTTCCTTCACCAAAGACTATTTTCACATGTTGGAGCAAGATGGCCGCCAACATCTGCCAGGGTTCAGGCTTCCTGGGTTCCTCTCTTGCTTGGTCTTGCTTCTCTCTGGACTCAGGTTCCTCTCTTCCCAGGATTTGCTTCTTTCCAGGCTTAGGGTTCCTTTCTTCCCAGAGCTTGCTTCTCTTTCCTCTGTGTGCTTACCTCCCAGGGCTCCAGTATCAAACTCCAACATCAAAACTCCAACATTAGAAACACTCTGACTCTGTCTTTTGCCGTGCCTTTTATCTGTGAGTCTCCACCCACCAAGAGGTGGGGACTCAATGCCCTACTGACATACATATATGACATATAATCTCATATGCCCAGAGGAAAAGACCTGTTTACAAACATAATCCAGTATTTCTTTTTGGAATTCATCAATAATATCACACTGCTACACATTGATATCCATGTCCAAGAAGCACAATGTACTTCCATCCAAAAAAATCTGAATATACCAGTTGAGAGACACACACTAATCAGAATGTCAAATGCCAAAGACAAAGAGAATTCTGAGAACAGCAAGAGAAAAGCAATGCATAATAACATATAAGGAATACCCAATAAGATTAAGTGCTGATTTCTCACCAGAAACCATAGAGACAAGAAGACAGTGGTATGATATATTTAAGATACTACAAGAGAAAAACTTCCAGCCAAGAATCTTATATCCAGCAAGATTGTCTTTCAGACTTGAGGGCAAGTTTATAATATTCACAGATAAACAGAAACAGAATTTCTAACCAAGAGACCAGATTTTCAGGAAATACTAAAGGGTCTGCTATAGCCTGAAAGAAAAGATAGGAGAGGGAGGCCTGGAAGAGAGCCTAGAAAATGAAGACTATATCAATAAAATAATTACAAGTATCAAAAGAGAGGTAAAAATAAAATATGACAGATAAAATTCAAATAATCATGAATAAATTTAACCAACAATGTAAAGCACTTGTATTCAGAAAACTGCAACTCAAGGTTAAAAGAAATATCCTGAGTTTACAAATACCCTTTATAAAAACCAACTGATTTCTGCTATTTTGCATCAGCACACCTTTGGAACACCATGTCCATCAATAAAGCTGGGAAATTTTCTACCATTATTTCTTCAAATATTCCTTCTGCCCCTTTTCCCTTCTCTTCTTCTGGGACACCCATGACATGTATGTTTACATGTCTTTTGCTGTCATTTAGTTCCCTGAAACCTTGTTCAATTTTTTCCATTCTTTTTGTTTTTTTAAAGATTTATTTTTATTTATTTCTCTCCTCTCCCCCCCCTCCCCCCCCCCCCCCCCCGTTGTCTGTTCTCTGTGTCCTTTTTGCTGCGTGTTCTTCTTTGTCCACTTCTGTTGTTGTCAGTGGCATGGGAATCTGTGTTTCTTTTTGCGTCATCTTGCTGCATCAGCTCCCCACATGCCCCATTCCTGGGCAGGCTGCACTTTCTTTCATGCTGGGCGGCTCTCCTTATGGGGCACACTCCTTGCATGTGGGGCTCCCCTACACGGGGGACACCTCTGCGTGGCAGGGCACTCCTTGCACACATCAGTCAAGGAGGCCTGGGGTTTGAACCGCGGACCTCCCATGTGGTAGACGGACGCCCTAACCACTGGGCCAAGTCCACCGCCCCCCCCATTCTTTTCTATATTCACTTTCAGAGGCCATTTCTTCAAGCTCACCAATCCTTTCTTCTGCCTCCTCAAATCTGCTATTATAGGATTCCAATGATTTTTTTAATTTTATTTATTGCGCCTTTCATTCCCATAAGATCTGCTCTTTTTCTAAGTATGCTTTCAAATTCTTTATGCTCATCCAGTATGTTCTTAATACCCTTAATCTCTTTAGTCAACTCACTGAATTTATTAAGGAGATTTGTTTGAACATCTATGAGTAGGTATCTCAACTCCTTTCCCATCTAGAAGCTTATCTTATTCCTTTAACTGAGCCACATCTTCCTGTTTCTTGGTGTGGATTGTCATTTTTTTTGGTGTTTTGGCATCAGGCTTATTAGAGTATTTATCCTGGGTGCAGTTTTTCTCTTTAGTTTAGGGCTTCCTGCCCTTTCTACCTTGCTGGTTGTACAGCCAAGGAAGTATATAAGCTGTGGAGGCTCAAGCTGACCTCATTGCCCACAGACTGATAAAGCTTCTCCCAACTTTCTCCTTTGCCAGGGGTAGGGAGAAACTTTATTGGTCCCTAGGCAATGAGGGAAAGGCAGGGGTCCTTTCTCTCCTGCCTGAGTTGGGGATGGAGCTGCAGGTATGGGCAGCAATCTATGCTATCCAGGTCCAAGATGACCACAGTTGCCCTGGTAGACTTCCGATTATTGTCTGTGCCAGTCAAATATACCTGCAATTACCTGGATAGGCTGGCGCAGAGTCTGTCAGTTTCCTCCCTACCAGAGATGGGGCTGAAGCCTAAGTTAGGGCTGCAGGCTGATCTGGGTGAAAGAAACTGGTCCCTATGGTCACTGTAATTCTCCATCAGCTCGGCTTCCCCTCATGCTGGTAGCAGAGTCAAAATGGTGGCTCTCAGCCTCTTTCCAACCTGGACAGATTCAAACTTTAGCTGTTCTTAGGGTTATATTTGAGCCAGTTGAATTTACTAAGCAGTAGCTGAAATTGGTGGCTATCTCCTCTTCCCATTTCTGGGAAATGAAGTATCAAATTCCAGCCACAGAATAGCTTGTAGGGTGGCTTGCGCTGCCGAAGTAGGATAATCACTGGCCTCCACGGCTTGGCCAGTAATTTCCCAGAGAGTCTGGTGCAAGTCCCCCCAGCTTCCTTCCTCCCAGGGGTGGGGCTAGGCCTAGGCTAGAGCTGCAATCTGATCTTGATTGAAAGAAGCTGGTCCCCACCAGCACTGGGATTTTCAGTCCGCCCCACTTCCTCTCTTCCCAGGCACAGAGTTAAGATGGTGGCTACCAGCCACTTTCTGACTTGGACAGTTTCAAACATTAGCTGTTCTTAGAATTATACTTTAGTTCACCAAATTTACTCATCAAAGCTGAAGTGGGTGCCCAACCATCTCTTCCTGTCCCATTTTTGGAAAGTGTAGCTTTCAATTCCAGCAGCAGAACAGCTCCCACAGCAGCTTGTGCCTCCAGTGGAGGATGGGAATTGGCCTTTGTGGCGTGGAGCGCTCTACTTACAAAACTCCTCTGCAGATGGGTAGTCTCCTCCTTCCATTCCTTCAAGGATGTTGCAGGATGCTCTTCTGGTCTCCTAGAGCCCCATACAGGTGCTTCAGCGAGCTCCAGAGAGCTCTGGGTGTTTACTAACTGCCCTGTAGCAGGAGCTGCCTCTAGGAGTTCCTTACTCCTCCATCATCTTGCTGGTTGTCCTGTGTGTCTTTTTATCTGCTGAATCACCCATGGTCTAGTAAGTAGGAAGTCAATAAACATTTGTTGCCAAAAGGAGAAAGTTTTATTTAAACATTTCAAATCATGTTATTAAAAATCCACCTGTGGAGACAGATGCGGCTCAACCAGTTGGGCTCATGTCTACCACATAGAAGATCCAGGGCTCGATGCCTAGGGCCTCCAAGTGAGGGCAATCTGGCCCATGAGGTGACCTGGCCCACATGGCATGCTGGCCCATGCAGGAATGCAGCCCCAACAGGAGTGTTGCCCTGCATGGGAATGACGCCTCTCACAGGAAAGCTGCCCCACACAGGACTGCTAACTGACGCAGCAAGATGACGCAGCCAAGATGACACAAGAGACACAGAGGAGGGAAAGTAAGAAGACATAGCAGAACAGCGGAGCTGCAGTGATACAAGAAAGTAATCACCTCTCTCCCACTCTGGAAGGTCCCAGGACCAGTTCCTGGAGCCGCTTAATGAGAATACAAGCAGACACAGAAGAATACACAGCAAATGGACACAGAGCAGACAATGGGGGGAACAGGGTGGGAGGGAGAAATAAATAGAATAAATATTTCAAAGAAAAAATCCACCTGTAAAATTACTTATTTTCACGCTTGTTTATCTGGGTGAACCTTTATTTTTATCAGAAAATTAAAAATTATTTCTTTAGCAGCAAAAATAACATCAAATCATCAATTTGAAAAAAGCATTATGTCATGGGAAAGAGAATCTAATGAAAATTGTATTATAGGTCAAAATGAAATTTCACAACTTTAAGTTTCCAGGGGAATTAATATTTTCGAGGGAACATGTCTACTTAAGGCAAAAAAAAATGTTTTCTGGATTCTAGATTTAACTACCAAGTTATAAAAAACAGTCTATGGGGGAAGCGGATGTGACTCAAGTGACTAGGCTCCTGTCTACCATATGGGAAGTCCAGGGTTCAATTCCCAGGGCGTCCTGGTGAAGGCAAGCTAGCCTGAGCAGACAACTGGTCCATGCAGAGTGCTGGCCCATGCAGAGTTCTGGTCCACACAGAGTGCTGGCACACACAGCGCGCTGGCCCGCATGGAAAGCTGGTGTAGCAAGATGACGCAACAAAAAGTGACAAAGAGGAAAGACAGTAAGAGATGCAGACCAGAGAGCTGAGGAGGCACAAGAAATTGAGCACCTCTCCCCCGCCTCCGTATGGTCCCAGAATCAGTTCCCAGTGCTGCCTAAAAGAGAAGACAAGCAGACAGAGAAGAACACACAGTGAACAACACAGAAAGCAGACAGTGAGGGCAAAAACAATGGGAGGGGGGAGTGAATAAATCCTAAAAAAAGTCTATGGGGGAAGTAGATGTGGCTCAAGTGACTGGGCGCCTGTCTACTATATAAGATGTCCTGGATTCCTGGGGCCTCCTGGTGAAGGCAAGCTGGCCTGCACAGAGAGCTGGCCCATGCGGGGAGTTGATGCAACAAGATAACACAAGAAAAAAGAGACACAGAGGAAACACAACGAGAGACACAACACACCAGGGAGCTGAGGTGGCTCAAGTGAAGGAGTGCCTCTCTCTCATATCAGAAGGTCTCAGGTCAGTTCCTAGTGCTTCCTAAAGAAAGGAAGAGAAGACAAGGAGACACAGAAGAACATGCAGTAAATAGACACAAAGAGCAGACAGCGAGCGCAAGCAGCATGGGGGTAGGGGGTAATAAATAAAATAAATCTTAAAAAAAAAAAAACAGTCTAGCTCTCAATAAATGGTCCATGAATCTCCGGGGGGGACTCAAAACCCTCCCATGGAATCCATGAAGTAAAAAATACTTTCATAATAATAATAAGACATCATTTGTCTGTCTCACTCTATTCCTTCACATATATACAGTGGAGTGGAAGATTATATGATGTGTGATATAGCAAGACTGCATGCAAAAGCAGATATGAGAATCTGTCTTTATTAAGACACAGAGATTTGCAAAAATGTAAAATACTCTTTTCTCTAATTCTTTTTTTAAGATGTATTTATTTATTTATTTCTCTCCCCTCCCTCCCCCACCCTGGTTGTCTGTTCTCTGTGTCTATTTGCTGTGTCTTCTTTGTCCACTTCTGTTGTTGTCAGCGGCATGGGAATCTGTGTTCCTTTTGCTGCGTCATCTTGTTGTGTCAGCTCTCTGTGTGGGCGGCGCCATTCCTGGGCAGGCTCCAGTTTGTTTCAGCTGGGCAGCTCTCCTTACGGGGCGGAATCCTTGTGCGTGGGGTTTCCCTACACGGGGGACACCCCTGCGTGGCAGGGCACTCCTTGCGCGCATCAGCACTGTGCATGGGCCAGCTCCACACAGGTCAAGGAGGCCCGGAGTTTGAACTGCGGACCTCCCATGTAGTAGACGGACACCCTAATCACTGGGCCACGTCCACCGCCCCTCTCTAATTCTTAAAGTAGTTACTTTTCATTAAAATATTATCAAAAATATTTTAGCATATTTTAATCTCTAATACAGTAACCACCATTAGATATATCCTACATAAACAACAGCTCCTTTGGATCCTCAGTAATTTTTTAAAGAGGAAAAGGGGAAACAGATGTAGCTCAAGTTGTTGAGTGCCCATTTCCCATATATGAGGGCCCAGGTTCAATCCCTGGTGTTTCCTTAAAAAATGAAAATAAAAAATAAAGAAAACCTGAGAAGCCCTGGCCTAAAGAATTACTATGGAACAACCAACTTGGATTTTCAATGAATAAATTAAATGAAAGAGGAAACTTATAAATGTAAAAGAATTTTAAGAATATACTAATCAATTGCAATTAATTAACTTTACTTGGATTCTGATTCAAACAAATAGCTAAAACAATTTGAGATAATTAAAGAAACAAATACTGACTGAATTATATGATTTCTAAAGAAATCATTAACTTTTTATATTAGGAGGGAAGGTAAGCAGACCGGCTGATTCTAACTGTTAAAGTTAGGTAATGAATACATGGGTTCATGTTTGTTTGACATTTTCTATGAGTTTTTAAATTTTTTTACAAATCAGCCTATTGACTGAATGTTAATTTAACACTTCCATGAAAAGTTACAACAATTACCTTATATTACAGATCTAGATATCGGAAAGGGATGCGAATGAACAGTACATGAAAAGGGAGGAGAAAAGAAAGTTCCATAGCCCAACTATAATTTCACAATTATCTTCAAAGATGCAGTATATACATGCTCAACTTCATA
This sequence comes from Dasypus novemcinctus, assembly GCF_030445035.2. Classification (NCBI taxonomy): domain Eukaryota; kingdom Metazoa; phylum Chordata; class Mammalia; order Cingulata; family Dasypodidae; genus Dasypus; species Dasypus novemcinctus. The sequence goes on from NC_080688.1 coordinate 51,890,579, forward strand.
GAAATAATAAATTCTGACATCAAATCCTTTTTTTTATTTCTCTTCCCTTCCCCTCCCCCCAGTTGTCTGTTCTCTGTGTCCATTCGCTGTGTATTCTGTGACTGCTTCTATCCTTATCAGCGGCACCGGGAATCTGTGTTTCTTTTTGTTGCGTCATCTTGTTGTGTCAGCTCTCCGTGTGTGCGGTGCCATTCTTGGGCAGGCTGCACTTTCTTTTCGCTGGGCAGCTCTCCTTATGGGGCACACTCCTTGTGCGTGGGGCTCCCCCACGCCAGGGACACCCTGCGTGGCACGGCACCCCTCGCGTGCATCAGCACTGTGCGTGGGCCAGCTCCACATGGGTCAAGGAGGCCCCAGGTTTAAACCGCGGACCTCCCATGTGGTAGACGGACGCCCTATCCATTGGGCAAGTCCACTTCCCTGACATCAAATCCTTTTAAGTGTAAGGATTTACAAACTGTCCAACTTACTTGTTCAATTTTACTCTAAAAAAGCAAGTAACAGTATCAAACAATATAAAAGCCACAAATTTTAAGGAATTATATTGTTATATGTTTTTAGGCAAGTGAAATTTTTTTCTTTCCCTTTTGTTTTCCTAAAACCAAATAAATTATGGTGGCTAAGAAGAAACACACTTATTTTAGCACTTCTTTCAAATCTAAAGCCATATTGCAAATACAAATGTTAATTCAAATGTATTCGCCGGGTGCAGTGGATGTGCCACAACGATGGAAGAGTTTGTTGATGTGGGAGGGGTGGCATGGGGGGGGTATGTGGGGACCTCATATTTTTTTAATGTAAAATTTAAAAGAAAATAAAGAAAAAATTAAATTAAATTAAATTAAAATTAAAAAACAGAACCTTTGTCAAAAGCTGTACGCTGGGGCTATGGAGGCCAAACACTGAAATAGGCAAGCAACAACTCAAAGTGTCTACTACAGACTTCACAACCAACATATATCATAACATAATTTAAAGTGATTAGTTCCCTGAAACATGTCTGATATACATAACTTAAAACAAACTGCTGTTTTTAATAAGTGACTACAAAATAGAAGGAAAAACTAACCAAAATAATCTAGTATTTTAATTCTTGCCAATTCCATGAAAAACAGTAATAGGAATTCAAGGGCTGAAAATCCCCCCTGGTTTGGCTGTTTATATGCCAAGCTCATCCTCACCTCAGCACCTTCATATATTCAAGACTGGCTAAAGGCCTCTCTACCTGCTTATAGAATAGCCAATTCCAGGAAGTCTTTTATTAATTGTTATCTACTGAGAGATGATTTCCCTCACCACATTAACTATAAAGTTCTCCTCCGAGGGACTTAATACAAAATTTATATTTATATTTTTAATCATTTGCCCGCTCCATAAGGTTATAAATTCTGTCGGGGCAGGGACCAACTGCTTGACACATAGATTACCAATACATGTTAAATTAATATACTCTAAAGGGTTGAGGCACTTACAGTTTTCTTGAGACATAAATGTGAATAACGTGAAAGAGATCGGTGTGAGAGATTCAAATCACTAGGCAAAAGAAGGACGTCAACTCCAGCCAACTGCAAAGAACTCCCTTCTATTGTGCTTATTTTCTACAACTGTTGCAAAGAGAATATTTTGGTGCTACATGTGCAGAAAAAAAGTCCTGTAACTGTAAGTGCTGGTTTTATAAATTCAGGTGCACTCATGGTCAATATTTCTACAGCAATGCATATAACAGATTATTTACATTAATACTGGCTATTAATATTTTTATAATTTAGCCCAGTATTGAGTCATTTAGTCTAAAATATTCATCTTCAAAGGACATCATCAAGAGAGAGAAGAGATACTCCAATAAATAGGAAAAATATTTTTAATCATGTGTCTGATTAAGGGACATGTATCTAGAATGACACAAAGAACTCTTACAATTCAGTAATAAAAGGACAAGCCAATTTTAAAAAGGACAAAGAATTTGAAGAGCCATTTCTCAAAAAAAAAAAAAGACATACAAATAGCCAATAAGCACATGGAAAGATGCTCAACATCACTAGTCAACAGGGAAATGCAAACCCAAACCATAAGGAGACACCATTTCACACCCACTACAATGGCTATAAATAATCAAAAAGAGATATGATGACAAGGTTGGAGAGAATGTGTTGTAACTGGAACCCTCATACACTGATGATGGTAATGTAAAATGGTATAGCAACTGTGGAAAACAGTCTGGCACTGGCAGTTTCTTTTTTTTTTTTTAATATTTGTTTATTTTTCCCCCTTCCCCTCCTCCTGCTCTGCTTTTTTGCATTCTGTGTTGTCTTCTCATTTTCTCTCCTCTAGGATTCACTGGGATTTGATCCTGGAGACCCACTGATGTAGAGAGAGGTCCCCTGCCAGTTGCACCACCTCAGTTCCTGGTTCTGCTACACTTCACCTTGACTCTCCCCTTGTCTCTCTTTTGATCCATCATCATCCTGCTGCATGACTCACTTGCACGGGCACCGGCTCACCATGTGGGCACTTGCACAGGCACTGGCTGACTGCACGGGAATATTTTCTCTTCTTCTTTTTCACCAGAAGGCCCCAGAGATTGAATCCTGGTCCTCCCATATGGTAGGTGGAAGCTCTATCACTTGAGCCACATCTGCTTCCCTCTGGCAGTTTCTTAAAAAGTTAAATACGGAACTACCACATGACTATAATAAAAGCCATTGATTATACACTTTGGAAAGATCATACGGTATTTGACTATATCTCAATAAAACTGTTTCAAAAATTATCGTGCAAGAATAGCCAGAATTAGCAGCTATATACAGCAGGGGAAGCATAGAGAGATTGAAAGGTAAAGAATTTTCGTGTTTGTCTGTTTTTATTACTGTTGTTGAAATAATGAAAATGTTCCAATAATGATTGAAGTGATGCGTGCACAACTATATGTTATGCCGAATATCACTGATTGTACACTTTGGATGAACTGTGTGCTTTATTAATATGTAACACTAAAATTAAATTTTAATGTAAATATGTACACATTCATATTAGGTCTAACTCTCTTATCATATTGCTCCAAGTTGTTTCCTTGTTGATCTTCTAACTGTTCTATCTAATGATGTGAGTGGTAAGTTGAAATCTCCAAAGATTATTGTAGAGATGTCTATTCCTCCTTTATTTTGCCAGAGTTTGTTTCATGTATTTTGGGGCACCATGGCTAGGTGCATAAGTATTTATGACTGTTATATCTTCCTAGTGGATTGTCCCTTTTATTCATATATAATATCTTCTGTATCTAACATTTTGCATTTACAGTCTGTTTTGTCAGTTATTAGTATAGCTACCCTAACTCTTTTTGTTACCATTTCTGTGGCATTATCTTTTTATATACAACCTTTCATTTTCAGCTAGTTTGTAACCCTGGGTCTAAGGTGAGTCTCTTGTTAGCAGCATAAGGATGGCTCATGTTTTTATTCATTCTGTCAACCAACATCTTTTGACTGGGGAGTTTAATCCATTCAAATTCAATGATATTACTGTAAATGCATTATTTACATCCACCATTTTATTCTTTGGTTTTCATAAGTTGTATCTTCTTTTTTATCTGTCTTTTTATTCTTTTGGTTATCCTTTCTGCTATTCTTTCCATACTCTTCTCAAGCCTCTCTCTCCTATCTTTTTCTTGCAGGCTCTAAGGCTTCCTTTAACATTGCCTGCAGAGGTGGATTCTTTTTTGCAAACTCTCTTACTTTGTTTATTTGTGAATATTTTACACTCGCCTTCATATCTGAAGGACAATTTTGCTGGATAAAGAATTCTCAGCGGGCAATTTTTCTCTTTCAGTACCCTCATTGTATCATACCGCTGTCTTCTTGCCTCCATGGTTTCTGATGAGAAATCCAGGCTGTCTTACTTGGTGTCCCTTGTAGGTGATAGCTTCCTTCTCCCTTGCTGCTCTAAGAATTTTCTCTTTACTGTTGATGTATGACATTCCGAGTAGTATATGTCTTAAGAGTAGGTCTAACCCAGGCCCAGAGCCTCAACAGACTTCAGCTCCTACACTTTGATTTATTGGACTGACCCCACTCAGCCAACATGGACTTGAAGAAGGTCAACCACCACACCATGGAGCCTAGAGTGTCTACAACTGAAAGAAGGAGGAGTGCATCCAGTATCCATGTGGAATCTAAGCCCCCACTTGACATAGATGTGCAATGGACACAACCAATCCAATGTCCACAGAGAAAATGTGGAATGGGTGTGGGAAGGGTAGCCATGGTGGCTGCTGGGTTTGGGGAATGGGAGGAAGAGATGAGATGTGGAGGCGTTTTCGGGACGTGGAGTTGTCCTGGGTGGTGCTTCATGGACAATTACAGGACATTGTAGATCCCCCCAGGGCCCACTGGATGGAACGGGGGAGAGTGTGGGCTATGATGTGGACCATTGACTACGGGGTGCAGTGATGTTCAGAGATGTACTTACTGGGTGCAATGGATGTCTCACGATGATGGGAGAGAGTGTTGCTGTGGGGGGAGTGGGGGATGGGGGCGGTGGGGTTGATTGGGACCTCGTATTTTTTGAATGTAATTCGTAAAAATAAATAATTATAATTAAAAAAAAACAAGTAAACAAACAACAACAACAAAAAAGAGTAGGTCTATTCAGATTTATTCTGATTAAGGTATGGTATGCTTCTTGGACATGTAAGTTCATTTTTTTCATGAGAGTTGGGAAATTTTCAGTCATTATTCCCTCAAATACTGTTTCTGTCCCGTTTCTCTTCACTTCTCCTTCTGGAACTCCCATGACACATATGCTGTTGCATTTTGTGTTGTCATTCAACTCCCTGAGCCCCTGCTCAATTTTTTCCAATCATTTCTCTGTGTTCTTTTCTCTCTTCAAGTTCAGCTGTTGTCTTTGATATCACTTACTCTTTTTTCTATCATTTCAAGTCTGCTCTTGTATGCCTCAAATTTTTTTTCACTTTTTCTTCCGTTTTTTAATTGTTTTTATTTTCTAATGTGTTTTTGATCTCACCTATTGTGTCTTTCATTCCCATGAATGCTGTTACTCTTCAAATTATTCTTTGTGGTAATATCTTCTTGATGTCATTTATCTCTTCAGCCACATTGGCTTTCAATTCTTTTGTTTGATTTTAAAAATTTGTGTGTATCTCTTTGATTAGCTGCCTCAAATCCTGTGTCTCTTCTGGGGCTTTAATATATTCCTTTTCTTGGGCCATGTCTTCCATTGTCTTAGTATGGCTTGTAATTTTTTGTGATGTCTAGGCATCTGATTAGGATGGCGTGTTTACTGAGATGCTCAATTCCTCTCTTTTGTAGGGATTTTGTGTTAATAGTGTTCTTTGACTCTTGGTTCAACCTGTTCTGTAAAAAGAAATGAAGTACTGATACATGCTACATGCATGATAGACCCTTACATGGATGAACACGGAAAACATGCGAACCAGAGGAAGCCAGGCACAAAAGACCACATATTGTATGATTCCATTCATATGAGATGTTCAGGATAGGTTAATTTATAGAGAGAGATTAGTGGTTAGCTAGGGTTGAGGGAATGGGAAGGATTGTGGGGATGACAGCTAAAAGGTATGGAGTTTCTTTTTGGGTTGATAAAATGGCCTAAAATTAACTGATAATATGAATATACTAAAACTGTACACTTTAAATGGGTGAACTGTATGATATAGGAATGATAGTTCAGTAAGACTGTTATAAAACAATAAAATGGTCACATATTTTTGGTTACTTTATTGCATTTTTAGAGAAAGTATAGTCTTCATAAAGTACTTGGGCATATCCCACCACATGGAAATTCTCTTTCTTTATAGAAGGCAGAGATGATAAGGTTAAAAAAAAAAAAAAAGTGGGGGCTGGGGGTACCTTCATAACTTTTGATTATCATTTCTGACTAAATTTTACCTTCCCTCTGTTTTTATATACATATATATTTGTAGGAGGTTCCAGGGATTGAAACCAGGACCTCGTACATGGGAAGCAGGCACTCAACCACTGAGTTACATCCATTCCCCAATGAGAATTGGTTTTTTCATTTGTTTTTAGGAGATACCAGGGATTGAATCCGGGACTTCATACATAGAAAGAAGGCACTCAACCACTTGAGCTACATCTGCTCCCCCACTGTTATATTTTGAATTAACATAAATTTTTACTAATAATGTCATATTTTGTCTTCAACATAGATGTCTAGAAACTAAAGAATGCCTACATTAATAAAATTTTTTCCATTTTTCTTTATTTCTTGATTTAATTTCTTTTCAAATTTGATAAATTCCTTTCATAAATATTTATTCTGCAAAGTAAATGTGAGGCTTTGAGGTATCACCATAAAATGGCTAATACAATGCCTCATATACCCTCAGTAAATGATTGCCAATATTGTGCTACAGGAGATGAAGGATCCTGAGGTGACGAACAAAACTGGAGAGAGCAGGTTAAGACACAGGGGCTATGCCCTACAAAGGCAAGTCACATGTCAGGGAAAGGAAACCCTTGGCAGGTTAACCTAGATCAATATGACAACTGCAGCAAAAGCAACATCAGCAACAATAATACCATTATCATCACCACCACCAATACACCAGTATATCACCATCTTCTTCCTCCTCCTGTACTATTTATATGACTATAATTTTTTCTAATTAAAAAGTATTTAAATATACCTCACACTCAGCTAACATATCACATCATTTCCCCACATTTGTATCAAATTTTTTTAAATACATGAAATATTAGATAAAAGAGATCGCATTCCATTTCCTTTCTCTCTTATAGCAACTCCCATCTTGGTATGTGGTGTTAATCATTTCTATGCATGTTTTAACTGTAACTACCAGTATGTGTACTAGCATACCAGTATGGAGTACTGTTTTGCATATTTTCAAATTTTATCAAATGGTATATGCTTTACCCAACTGCTAAAACAATACCAAGCAATGGGTTGGCTTAACAGGAATGTAATGGCTCACAGTTTCAGAGGCTAGAAGACTTGTTTCCTCCCAGGGTCGGTATCTTCTGGCTGGCAGGCAATCTTTAGGGTTCCCTCACTTTTTGGTCACACAGCAATACATGTGACAGCATCTTCTCCTTTCTCTTCTGGTTCAATTGACTTTCAGATTCTGGCTGCTCCCTGTGGCTTTCTCTTTCTCTGTGGCCTTATCCATAAAGCCTTCACTAATAGTATTAAAACCCATCCTGATTCAGCTGGGCCACACCTTAATTGAAGTAAACTCATCAAAAGGTTCTATTTACAATGGGTTCACACCCACAGAAATGGATTAAGATATGTTTTTCTGGCATATATCACAGTATATTTAGTAAATGGTATAGTAGTCTGCATCTTGCTTTAACTCAAAATTTTGTTTGGGTATTTGTTGTTTGTTTTTTTAATTCAGTCATGTTATTTCATTAGTTCTAGTTCTTTCATGAAAACTCTTGGATATTCTGAATATCACAATTTCTTTGTTGTGTATCTAACTAATGAGATGTATATAACATAATAAACCACAAACATATTTCCTTGAGTATGGGTACTACTTTCTAGGATATATTCCTAGAATGGGAATTGCTTGTCCAAGGATACATACCTTCAACTACACTAGAAGTTGCCAATTGATTTTTGTACACTCCCACCCATAGTGTAGGAGAGAGTGCCTGTGTCTCCTCTTCCCTGCCAATTCTTGGTATTGTCATACTTTTAAATTTTGCCCAACTGATGAGCTTAACGAACATAATGATCTCATTGCTTCTTTTTTTTTTTTCTTGATTAAGTAAGGTCAAACTTCATTTATTAGCCTTTCAGGTTTCACATATGTGAAATGCCTGTAAACAGCATTACCATTTTTCTATTGGGTTGTTTGTCTCATTGATTTGTAGTGCCTCTTAAGATAGTTTAGGTATCAATCCTTTATTGTTTCTAGATGTACTTTTTTAAAAAGTATCAAGTTGTTGCTGATTTTTAAATCTACTAAGGTGTAAAAGCAAAGACCATTCCTAATTTCTCAAAGTTTACAGTTGGCTATTTTCCAAGTCTATATCAGTGTTTCTCAAACCTTTCTGGCCACTCACAGACCTATTCCTCAATGACAGCCAATGTACATACATATAAACCGAAAAATGGAGCTCTATCTCAATTTCTTCTAAGGGATGACACAATCTTTCTTAACCACAAATGAACACACAAGAGCATTTTGTAAGAAAAGGACAACTTGTCTCCATTCAAAATAGCCAATGCAACATTGTGGCTCTCATGTTAATACAGCCTATAGCTTTCATACTGATAAGTAAACAAGCATCATTTTGATTAACAACGATCTGTAAAAACTATTAACATTTAATAAAGAACCATCATATCTATCAGGATGTCTGAAACAATATAGAGCACCTACTACTGTACCCGGATATAAATTCATACTTCTCTAACATAAAAAATAAAATCATGGGGAAAAAACATTCAGACTAATTGAACATTTTGAATTTTTTAGTCTCATTAACAATATAGTCAGTTCTTTGCAGATAGTCGCTGGGCAGAAGAGAACTGGATCATTTCAGTGACAAACAACTGCTCAAAGCTCAAAAGTTAACTTCATTTGGAGGAGCCCTATCAAATGTTTTGCAAATGAGAGACGCTGCATTAGTCATATCAAGAGCTGGAACAGACCGTAGATCACTTACTCTAACTGCATTTTCAGCTGAGGAAACTACAATCCAGAAGTTAAGAAATGTGCCCGATCCTGATCCTCTAAAATCTACAAATTTAAGGTTCTTTCCATACGGCATTATGCATCTTCTTTAGACTTATTTAAAACTCTGATTCCTCTACTAATTTTAAAAGATTAGAATATGTTATAGAAATGATGGGCTAACTCCCAACCCCACGCCATTCTTTTCCTTTCCAGTTCCCCACCCTTTCGCGCCGCCCCCCTCCCACCCCCATCATCACCCAGTATGATCCTCGGAATGTGAAAAGTACCTGCCTGTCTGAATTTCTGACCCTAATCGGGTGCTGCGTCCCGTGCACTGGCTACTGTTCCTGTGTTAAATTAACTGAAGTTTAATTTTATCCTGCCGTCCTTTATTTAACAAATACCTACTAGGCGCCGACTTTGCAGGGAGCACGACGCATACTGCTCCTCCTACCCCACGGACCACCGCGCCCGGGCGCCGAGCTCTCCCGACGCCCGGCACTCAGGGGCGCCAGGGAAGCCTGGGGGCTCCAGGGACGCGGGGCGGGGTACCCGGTGGCGCCAGGGAACTGGCCGGGTGTCGAGGAGCAGCCGAGACGCGCGGGCAGCTCACCTTTACGCAGCTCCCGCTCCCACACGGTGACGATGGGCCGTGAGTGCTTGCGGTGGTGGATAAGCCACAGGGACAAGGTCTGCACACTCTGCTGCGAGTTGCTCAACTCCGACAGCTTCTTCTCCAGCGCCGCCTCAGAAAAGGCGGACATCCCTCCGACAGCACGTTCAAGCCGTCCCGCACGCAGGGGCCGCGAGGAGGAGAGTTTCGCCGCCCTCGTCGCGGCCTCGCCCCCTCACCCCACCCTTCCCCACGCCCTCACCACCACCGCCGCCTCTACATCCAAGGCCCTCCGCAAACCAGCAAGATGGCGTCCGGCCGGCAGTGACGTTACGGCCGGCCCCGCCCGCCTCTCTGGCAGCGAACCCTCGGAAGAGGCGCGGCCACCGGGCGGAAGGGGCGCGGCCACCGGGCGGAAGGGGCGGAACCGAAGCCAGCCAGTGGGGGCGTGCCGCCTGAGACAAGCGGCTCCAGAGAAGATAACCTGAGTTAGGAACCTCTTGCAATAAAATTGCCACCGCCAAAGAAGGAGTTTTTAAAAAATCTCTTTATAGACCTGTAAATTGGTATAGCCATTTGGAAAAAATGTTTGGTGTGATCAATTAAATTTTTAAATACACCATCCCTGTGTCCCTGCAATTTCTCTAATTTCAGTGTTAGGGAAACACCATCGTGTTTGTACAAGGAGCTGTATGCTGGATGTTCGGTCAAGCACAGGAACAGTGACTGTGATAAATCCAACATATGGTGGGTTGGTTTGATTAAGTTGCAGTAGGAAAAGTTCGGTATAACCTTTGCTTCTTAAAAGGGTGTGTTTTAAGTTGCAAATTGCAGGGCAAGAGGGCCTGAAGAATACCCACCATAGTAATAGTGATTTCTTCAGGGAGAGGTTCAAATTTGGAGAGAGAGGATCAAAATTGCATCCATATTGTTATTTATTACAAGAAGAAAGCATTCGTGTATTATTCACAAAAGTAAAAACTAACTTCAGAAATCTCATAATTAATCCATCATATTTTGAGTCTGATTTAGCTGCTCCTGTTCTGGGGTCCCACAGTATTCTGAATATGAGTGTACCATACTACATATACACTCATTGTATATGGCTTTCCAGACCATGCTGCTAGATATATATTAACTGAAATTGTGACTTACAGTTATGTGATGACAATATTACCTGTAACCATTTATTACCTTTTTACTTATGGTCATATCTTGTCTCCTCTGACAACTCTTCTTGATTTTGTCTTCTCAAATTCAGGCCGCAAATTCAGAATACTGCATTTTTTACATAAACTGTCTTTGGATTTCCTGGAAGGCCACCAAATAACTTTTTTTTTTTAAGATTTATTTTATTTATTTATTCACCCCCATCCCCACCCTGCATTGTTTGTGCTTGCTTTCTTCTGCGTCAATTTGCTGTGTGCTCTCTGTGTTTGCTTATCTTCTCTTTAGGAGGCACGGGGAACCAAACTTAAGACCTCCCATGTGGGAGGGAAGTGCTCAATCACTTGAGTCACCTCAGCTCCCTACTTTGTTGTGTCTTTCATTGTTTTTCCTTTGTCTCCTTGTTAAGCATCTTGTTGTGTCAGCTTGCTGCACCTGCCCATTACACCAGCTCATTGTCTTGCTTGTCTTCTCCAGGAGTCACCAGGAACCAAACCTGGGACCTCCCATGTGGTAGACAGGAGCTCAATCGCTTGAATCACATCCACTTCCCCCAAGTAATTTTTAAGTACTCTTCTTCAACCTATTAAAAAAATGTGCTCCTTTCTTTCCATTACATGCAAAGAAAATTATAGATCAATATATCCCTTATGAATATAGATGCAAACATCCTTAACCAAATACTAGCAAACTGAATCAATAGCAACATATTAAGAGTATTATACATCACAATCAAGTGGAGTTTATCCTAGGAATGTAGGGTGTTACAACATACAGAAATCAATGTTATATGCCACATTAATAGAATATAGGGGAGAAAAATTACATGATCATCTCAATTGATCTAGTAAAAGTATTAACAAATTTCAACACCTTTTCATGATAATAACACTAAAAAACTAGGAATGGAAGTGAAATTCCTCAGCATGATAACAGGAATGTATGAAAACCCACACCTAACATACTCAATTGTGAAAGACTGTAAGTTTTCCCTCAAAGATCAAGAACTAGACAAGGCACAACTGTATCAAATACCAATACCACAATTATAGCAAATACCATTGATTGTACCCTTCAGATGAATTGTATGTTTTATTAATATGTATCAATGAAATTGATTTGTTGAAAAAGAGAACAAGACAAGGTTGTTCAGTGTCACTTCTATTCAATATTATATTGGAGGTTCTAGGAAGGGCAATTAGGCAAGAAAAAAGTAGTGAAAGGCATATAGATTGGAAACGAAGAAGTACATTTTTCTCTATTCACAGATGACATGATGTTATATACAGAAAACACTAAAGAATATACAGGGAAACTATTAAAGCTAATAAATGAACTCAGAAAAGTTACAGGGCACAAGATTAACACACAAAAGCCAGTTGTATTTCTATACACTTGCAATAAAGAATCCAAAAAGGAATCCAAGAAAACAACCCTGGAAAGTGGATTTGGCTCAATGGATAGAGCATCCGCCTACCACGTGGGAGGTCCAGGGTTCAAACCCAGGGCCTCCTGACCCGCATGACGAACTGGCCCATACGCAGTGCTGATGTGCACAAGGAGTGCCATGCCATACAGAGTGTCCCTCATGTAGGGGAGCCCCACGGGCAAGGAGTGCGCCCCATAAGGAGAGCCGCCCTGCATGACAAAAGTGCAGCCTGCCCAGGAATGGGGCTGCATACACGGAGAGCTGACGCAGCAAGATGATGCAAAAAGATGAACAAAAAGAGACAGAGTTTCCTGGTGCTGTTGACAAGAGTACAGACGAACACAGAAGAACACACAGTGAATGGACACAGAAAGAAGACATTTGGCGGGGGGGGGAGGGAAGGGGAGGGAAAAAAAATCTAAAAAAAAAGAAAACAACCCTATTTGCAATAGCACCAGAAAGAATAGAATTCTTAGAAATAAATTTAACCAAGGGGGTTAAAGACATATGCATTGAAAACTATAAAACATTGCTGAAAGAGTACAGAAGGCCTAAATAAACTGAAAGACACCCTATGCTCATGAATTAGAAGACTTAATATTGCTAAGATAGCAAATACTACTCAAAATGATGCACAGAGTTAATATAAGCCCTATCAAAATCCCAGTGGCTTTTTTTTTTTACAGAAATGGAAAAAGTCATTCAAAAATTCATATGGAATTGCAAGGGAATCCAAATAGCCAAAATAATTTTGAAAAAGAAAAGCAAAGTTGGAGGACTCATGCTTCCCAATTTCAAATCTTACTACAAAACTACAGTAATCGAAACAGTGTAGCACAGGCATAAGTTTAGATGTCTAGATCAATGAAATAGAAGTAAGAATTCAGAAATAAATGTATGCGTCTATGGTTAACTGATTTTTGCAAAGGTGCTATATTAGTCAGTCAAAGGGGTGCTGATAAAAAGTACAAGAAATCTGTTCGCTTTTATAAAGGATATTTATTTGGGATAAAAGCTTACAGTTACAAGGCCCTAAAGAGTTTAACTCAAGGTACCATAAGAGGTACTTCCTCACCCAAAATCTGTTGCCACGTATTGAAGCAAGATGGCGGCCGATGCCTGCAAGGGTTCAGCCTTCCTTTTCCTCTTAAGGCCCTGTGGGTCCAGCTTCTGCCAATCTCGGCAGTAGGCTAAGGGGCTCGTTTCTTTCTGGGCTCAGCTGCGCTGCTCTCTTCACAAAGTCAGCTGTAGACTATGAAGCTCATCTCTCTTCCCAGGGCCTCTGCCATTTCTATGGAGCTGTCTCTCTTCCTCTGTGTTCTCTATGTATCTGCTTCTGTGTTCTTGATCGAATGTCTGTTTATACAGCCTACCAAGGGGGTAGGGACTCAAACTGAGTCACCCTAATAACATGGTCAAATCAAAGTCGTAATCTTGATTTAGTAAAGTACAAATGAAACCTCTGAATTTAATACAATCAAAGGGAAATAGACCAGTTTACAAACATAGTCAATATCTCTATTTGGAATTCATAAATATAATAATACCAAACTGCCTTAGGTGCCAAGACCATTCCACAGGAGAAGTATTTTAAAGAAATGGTGCTAGGGCAACTGTTTATCCATATGCTTAATGAAGTTGGACTCCTGCCTCATACCATCTTCAAAAACTAACTCAAAATGTTTTAAAGACTTAATTATAAGCTAACATTATAAAACTCTAAGAAGAAAACATAGGGGTAAATCTTTGTTACATTGGATTTGGAAATGCATTCTTAGATACAATGCCAAAAGCACAAGCAACAGAAGACAAATAGCTTGGACTTCATAAAAATTTAAAAACCTTTGGGCACTAAAAAAGTGAAAAGACAATACACAAAATGAGGGAAAATAGTTATAAATCATTTGTCTTTTAAGGGTCTAGTAACTAATGTATATAAAGACTCTTAGACCTCAACAACAAAAATAAAAATCCCCAATTAAAAAATGGGCAGAGGACTTGACACTTCCTCAAAGTAGATGTACAAATAGCCAACAAGCACATTTCAAAGATTCTCTATATCATTTGCCATTAGGGAAATGCAAATCAAAACCACAATGGGGGAAGTGGTTATATAGCTCAATGGTACAGCACTTGTTTGCCATGTGTGAGGTCCCAGATTCAATTCCTGGTACCTCCTAATAATAATAATAATAATAATAATAATTAAAAACCACAGTGGGATACCACTTCATACCACTAGGAGACTTTAATAACTGAGGCCCAGAGAACTAAAATAACTTGAGTTAAACCACAGTGGCAAAGCAAGGATTTGGACCAATTCTGCTAAGACCAAAGTCTTAAAACTGTCTCCCATCTAGATCTCTCTTAAAGTGCAGTTCATGGTTATACTTACATATGAAATTATCATCCATTTAACCATTGAAGCCATTAACATATGTTTTGTGTTTTTCCAAAACACAGTATGTTGTAATGCCAACCTGAAAATGATTTCTATGTACATTATTGATGATGCTGTTATATCTTGGTGTGTGTGTTTATTTTTGGTTAAACAAACAAAACTTGTTTGAAATGAAATTTATCTTTACAATCTTAACAGTCAAGATAATGTAAAATAAATGTTTTCATTTTACACACATTAAAAAAATGGGAATTAATAATTGTTGGCATGGTTGTAGAGAAATTGAAATGCTTGTACATTTCTAGTGGGAATGTAAATTGGTGAAGCCACTGTGGAAAACAGTTTGGGGTTTCCTCAAAAAGTTAAACATAGAATTACCATATGACCTGGCAATTCTACTCCTAGGAATATTCTCAAAAGAAATGGAAGCAAGGATGCAAACGGATACTTGTATACTGATGTTCATTAGCAGTGTTTTTCACAATAGCTAAAGGGTAAAAACAACCCAAATGCCCATCAACAGATGACTGGATAAACAAAATGTGGTGTATCCAAACAGTGGAATATTATTTGGCCATACAAAGTAATGAATTATTGATACATGTTACAACATGGATGAACTTCAAAACAATATGCTCAGTGAAAGAAGCAAAAAATAAACGCTGCATTTTGTAGGATTCCATTTAGATGAAATATCCTGAATAGGGCAATCTATAGAGACAGAAAGTAGATTTTTGGTTGGGAGGAGATAACAGTGGGGAGTGACTGATTAATGAGTACAAAGTTTCCATTTGGGGTAATAAAAAAGTTCTGGAACTAGTCAGTGATGATGGCCTCAAAACATTGTAAATCAACTAATGGCACTAAATTGTGCACTTTATAATGGGCTAAAATAGTAACTTTTATATGTATTTTTAAGTTGTATTTTTATATACCCCAGTTTATTTTGATGTATATCCAGATGAATGAGATTACAGTTACCTTAAAGTACACAGAAATTACTTAGATTTTGCCATAAATGAAACACTGATAAAATATCTAACATTACTTAAGAACTTCAGCATAATAAACTATTTTTTTACATCTAAATCAAGGTTTAACTTTTGGGTTATATGTGCTTATAAAAACAAATCAGTTTGTCAAAGTGAGCAAAAGATAACACAGCATTCGGTATCCTTTCTTGTTATAATTAAATTTTCAGATACAAAGTAGTCCAACAGGCAAGGTAGCCAAAAGTCTAAAATCCCCTCTCAGGTGTCTAGCTTCTTTCACTGAGTATATTGTTTTCAAGGTTCATCTATGTTGTAACATGTATCAGTAATTCATTACTTTCTATGGCCAAATAATATTCCATTGTTTAGATATGCTACATTTTGTTTGTCCATTCACCTAAGAAGGAATATTTCTACCTCCACCGAAAAGTAAGGGGTAGGGGAAATCCTACATACTAAGGTGGGGAAGTAACATGAGAGCTAAAAGAACATCACTAAAGTTTTAGAACTCCTTCTCAAAAGTTCGTGCACTTTGATATGGAGTGATCAAAAAAGAGGGCTTCTCAATATAATATTGGTCTCTCAAAGTGGAAGAAATGCCATCTTAGGAGAAAACATGTTTATTTACAATCCTACAGACATTGCAGGATATTTAATATTATACTAAAAAGTTCTAGGAAACAGAGTTTAGGGGATTAGGTACTTTGATACCCCTATACATATAAATAACTACAATACAGCCATTGTCACAAGTGATTCAACAGTTCATAAAAAAAAAGAATACAAAGTACTGTCTTTAATTCAACAAGAGATGATGTTCTTTAAACAACCTTCTGATAAAAGGAATCTTGAAAATGGATCTGGATTTAACGGAATAATATCCAAGCTGAGTTTGTTTGTCCTTGAATAAAATGGGAAACTGAGAATGTAAAAAAAAAAAGCCTCTGGAGTTGAAAACTAGGTTGTAATGTTCCTAACAAAACATAAATTACTCTCATAGAATATAAACAATAACCATACAAGGTCATTCCATGACTGTAGTGAAACAAGACAGAATCAAGGCTATGCTGAAACCCCAAAGATTGCTAATATCTCCCTTTTATAAATAACATAAATAACTACATTTCATTTACCAACAGCATCTCTAGCCCAAGTTTATTTTTTTTTAGTGTATTTTTATTAGAGAAGTTGTGAGTTTACAAAACAATCATGCATAATGTGCAGAATTCCCATAAATCATGCCTTTCCAACATCTTGCATTGTTGTGGAACTTTTGTTACAGATTGTGAAAGAACAGCATCAAAATGTTACTACTAGCTATGGTCCACAACTTACATTTAGTTATGGACACCTTCCTATCATACCTTTTAATCTTCATATTCTCAGCATATAGCAAGCACCCAATAATTGAGAACTGAGATAATATATCTTTCCTCATCTGAGTTTGGAAATTTATTGAACACTGCATCAGTTGTCTATTACTATGCAACAAATGATCCCAACTTAGTGACTTGAAACCACAAACATGTTATTTTGCTCATGATTCAGTGGGTTGGTCGGGCAGTTCTTCTGGTCTGGGCTGACTTGTCTGACTCTACCAGGTTTTCTCACGTGCCTGAGATCAGCTTGCAGGTTTGTTGGTGGTTGAATAATCTAGGATGGCTTCAGTCATATGTCTGGTGGTTGGTAGACTGTTGGATGCTTTGGTTCTCTTCCATGTAGCCTTTCACCCTCCAGCAGGTTAGCTCAGACTTGTTTACGTGGTGGTCTCAGAGTTCCAACCCCAAGCCTGGGTACACAAGCACTTGTCAAACCTCTGCTTGTATCATATTTGCTCACATCCTATTGACCAAAGCAATTCACACAGTCAAACCCAGACTTGAGGGGCAGAAAGATAGACTACAGCTCTTGATGGGAAGGGAAGAATTTGTGGTCATTTTTGCAATCTACCACAAGCACTTCCTATGTTCCTAGCATTTTATTAGACTCTCGTGGAGTCTTGCAAACCCTTTCAAATTTACAATATCACTGTGAATATTCATTCATTCCAGAAATATTTCTTGAGTGCCTACTCTGTGTCAGGAATTGTTCTGTCTAGTCCAACTTTAAACCTCCAACTTCACAGATAAAAATTACCAAAAAGTATGCCCAATCACCAAATTTTCCCTGCTTCCTGAAGCATCCAATGCAGAAAAGACCCCTACTTTCCCTAAAACCTCCTTAGAATCACCAAACTTGAATCTGATGATAAATCCTTCTCCTTTACCTCTTAATTATATATCCACAGTTTCTCTAGTGTGTACTCATCCTTGCTGCAGCAAGCTAAATAAACCTAGCATTGTTTGACTTTTGGTGGTCCTTATGGACATTGGATACAAGCTTTGATATAGATTATACACATCAAACTTTTAACAATGGTTAGCTCTATGGGTAAGATTACAAGTAATTTTTTTAGAGATTTATTTCTCATTTTTTAAAAATTTATTTCTCTCCCCTGCCCTGCCCCCACCCCCATTGTCTGCTCTCTATGTCCATTTGCTATATATGTTCTTCTGTGTCTGCTTGTATTTTTGTCAGCAGCACCCAGAATCTGTCTTTCTTTTTGTTGCGTCATCTTGCTGCATCAGCTCTCCATGTGTGCAGCGCCACTCCTGGGCAGGCTGCGCCTTTTTTCATGCTAGGCGGCTCACCTTATCAGACGCACTCCTTGCACGTGGGGCTCCCCTATGTGGGGGACATCCCTGCATGGCAGGGCACTCCTTCACGCGTCAGCACTGTGCGTGGGTCAGCTCTTCACATGGGTCAGGAGGCCACATGGACCTCCCATGTGGTAGGTGGATGCTCTATCTGTTGAGCCAAATTTACTTCCCAGTAATTTCTTATTTCCAATATATATGGTTGAATTTTTTTACCATAAGCATGTAAGAGTTATATAAGGAGAAAAATAATAAATATATATTGATTGGGGCAGAAGAAAGACCCCTATTAGTTCCCCTTTGCCCATAAAATAAAGTTCATATCCTTAGCATGGCGTACAAGGTTTATGCTAATCCAGCTCTATCATTCTCTGCTGTCCCATCTATCACAAGTCTTGGGGGTCCAGTAGAGTCAAACTTCTCTAGACTTGGGGATTCAGTAGAGTCAAACTTCTCTGGCCATGCCCCAAATCCTATACTATTCCATTATCCATTAGCCTCTACCCATTTAGACAAACAGTATTCTCCTTGCAATATCGTGCCAAAAAAAGGCTTCCTTTTAGAAATTCAAGTTTTATTATGGAAAGTGAAATAAATTTGTAAAAATTAAGAGAACAATACATATAATAAACCTCCATGTATCCATCTCTACCTTCAACAATTATAACTCCTTCTACCTATACCCTCACACATCACAAAACTCTATACCACTTCATACACACACATACACTGGACTACATCTAGACATTTATCATTTCATCTGTAAATATGTCAGAATGCTTCTCTAAAAGGGACTCAAACTTTTTTTTTTCTTTTTTTTTTTTTGAGGTACTGGGGCCAGAGATTGAACCCAGGACCTCATATGTAGGAAGTCAGCACTCAACCACTGAGCCACACCGGCTCCCCCGAGTTAGTTTTTTTGTTTACTTGTCTGTTTTGTCTTTTTGTTTTTTTGTTTTTAGGAGGTACTGGGATCAAGGGATCAAACCCGGGACCTCGTACGTGAGAAGCAGGTGCTCAACCAATTGAGCTACATTTGCTCCCTAAGCATTTCTTTACCAAGAAATTCCTATTCCTCCTTCAGGACCCAGCTCAGATATCACCTCCTCTGTAAAACTTTCTCTGTTTTCCTTGGAGCCAGCATGACTCTTTGCCCCTTCCTCTTGAACAGGGTTTCTCAGTGTCAGCACTATTGACATTTTGGGTTGGATAATTCTTTGATTAGCAGCATCAATGACCTCTTCCAAATAGATAATTAAAAATATCTCTAGAAGTTTCCAAATGTTCTCTGGGGGCCAAGATTGCCCTCAGTGAGAATCACTTCTGTAAAACTGCCCTTAAGAACTGCACTGCAGATGTTTATTTCCATGTCTGTCTCCATTGCTAGACTATGAAAGTGTCTGGAAGAGTCTAGACAGCTTCTTCCATATCTTTTTCTATGCATTCTCTGATTCTTACTGGGCACTTCATAAGAAGCAAGCTGGAAGGTCAAGTGAATGTTGGCAGATGTTAGAACGTCACAGATACCTGAGGCTTTTGGGTCCAGCTTTTTATGTAGTTCCATATTCACTTATACAATTTTCCTGTTCGCTCTCTCTCCAGCCTCTGTTGAGAGGTCAAGCCTCTACTCACCTTTCTTGCAGTAGTCTCATTTTTTTAAACTTCTTAAGGTGAGCTGAAGCTTGCTCACACTCTGACTTATAAAATAAGCCTAATTTTACTTCCACATGTAAGATCTGTCATACCTGAAAACCACCATTATGTTCATTCAATCAATTGCTCAACAAATATATATTTGTAAAAGGGAAAAGCAACTGTTGACATCAGGAACTGGCCTGGCTCTATCGGCTAGATCCAGGTATTGCTGGGAGTTGGCCTGGTATTCACGGAGAGGCAAGCAATGGAATTCTCTTGCTGAACACAAATAATCTCATAGAATACCTATATAAGATAAGGTCGTTCTATGACCCTTGCTAAAACGAAATTCCACCCTCACCTGCCCCCCCAAAAAAGATCACTTCATAAACTTACCTAAGAACAGAAAAAAACAAGGTCACTGCATAAACCACAAAAATACCAAACATACCCTACTCCTAGCTAATATAAGCTATTCTTTACCAATTACAGCTTTAGCCTTCCTCTCTTCTTCCTTCATTCTAGATAGGATTCATTAAGATACCCAGTCATAGAATTACTCTTGCTTCCTGACAGCATCCAATCCAGAGCAAAGCCCCCAATTCCTTGAAAAACCTCCCCAAATCATTTAACACAAGCCTAAATGCTCGACATCAGATCTAACTACATCTTACTGAGATGCTCCATATTTCCCCCTATTGTATATTCTCCCTCATGCAACCAGCAAAAACAAAACAAAACAAAAACAACTTGTCAACCACAGGAATTATGTTACTCAGGGTCCTTGAAGGAAACAGAATCAATAGGAGATATCTGTAAGTATTATGAGATTTTGTAAAATTGTCTCACATGATTGTGGAGATCACATGTCCAAATTCCATGGGGCAGGCCACAAACTGATGGAGGTTTTGAATGACTTCCCCAGGAGAAACTGGTTGGCTGAAGTAGAGATGGAAATTCTCTTTTTTGACTGCTGAAATCCTCACTTCTCCTTTTAAAGCTTTCAACTGATTGGATGAGGCATTTCTCATTGCTAAAGGCAATCTCCTCAGTTAATTATAGATGTAGTCAGTCATACATGCAATCAACTTACTGCTGATTTAAGTCCATGAAATAACAATCAGGTTAGTGCTTGTTGACCAAACAACTGGGCACCATTGCCTGGCAAAGTTGACTCATGCTGTGAAGAAGTAAATGTCACTAAGTCTACCGTGGAGGAGGGAGTGATCAACTACGTCAAATGCTGCTGATAGAATAAGGAAGATGAGGACTGAGAATTGACTATTGGATTTAACAATAGCTTCCTTGGTCTTTTTCTGGAAGAAACATCTCAATTCCTTAATAATTTTTGTAAAAAATCACTTTCTAATATGCTACATAATTTGTCTTTTCTACCTGATCTTACTAAATGTAAACTCCATTGGGGCAGAGATTTTTAAAAAATCTATTTTGCTATCAGTAAAACACTGTATAGAAATGTGTCTGGACATAGTAGGGGCTCAGTAAGTATTTTTTGAATGAATGGTTTTCAGAGCCATTATTGTTTTCACACCTGTGAACATGCCCCAGTTTGGTATTATTTCTCTGAAAATATTTTAGCCAAGTCCTGTGTCACTAGAATTGTTCTCCTTTGTTTAAGGACTAGTAATTTATGGTGTATCCCAGCAAGCACACCTGTGTATCTCCCTGCAATTTCATCCCTCCTTTATTTAGCACCAAATGTTTTTTCTTTGAACTCAAAGGAAAAAAAAAAAGGATCAGCCAGCCCATCATAGCTCAGTCTATCAAATGGTGGAATCACATGTCTCAAAGGAAATGGAGAAAAAGAGCATCAGGCACCAGATTAGGAACATTTCTTTTTAAGATAGGGATGCCCAACTTGAATTCCCAAATTCTTCAGCTTTGGAGACAGACAGGAAGGAGTTTAAATCTCTTCCATGCCATCAGCTAGCTCTGGGACCTTGGTCAAACCTATTAACCTCGCTGAGCTTCACTTCCCTTATCTGCAATATGGAGCTAATAAGCTTAATGTTGCAGGATTGTCAGAATCAGAGCAGATCATGTGCAGAGCCTTGCTTAGTACCGTGCCTAGAGTTAACCTTAATGAATGTTATAATTACTTCCCAAACTCTTTACATTTGCCAGATGTTTCAGTTAAGACAAAGCAGGAGGAAAGAGCTTATTTTTTATGATAATACAATCCAGTAAAGAAGGTGCAGTGCCTTACTGAGCGGTTTCATAGACATTATACCTTACGTGAACTGCCAATGGCCAAGTGAACTTCAGAACCAACACCATTGCCTTCAGGATTATAAATTCATGGAGCATGCTAGACAAAACCATAAAATGATCCTCAAGATTCCCACCCTGAGTGTAAATATCCTGTATGATCTCCTCCTGTTGAATGTGAATGTGACGGCATAGTCATACTCTTGATTAGGATGCATTATGTGGCAAAGGTGAAGGGGTAGTCACGACAGTGGTATTACATTACGTAACACTGCATTTTTATAGAATAGAGAAAGACTCTCCTGTTGACCTGGAAAAAGTTGAAAACTGCCATGAGTCCCACAGCAATAAGGAACTGACTTTTGCCACCTGAGTATGGAAGCGAACCGCAAGACTCAGCTGAGACCACAGCCCAGGATGCCTTCTGCAAGACTCTGAGGAGATGGTGCAGATCAACTGTGCCCAGACTTCTGATATCATGGAATTATGAGATAATGAATGACTATTGTTATTAAGCAGTTTTACTGAGATATAGTCACATACTGTACAATCTTTCCATTACTCCAAAGAGAAAAACTCATCCCTTAGCAGTCACCTCAGTCCTTCTATCCTTCTCCAGCCCTACATAACCACTAATCTAATTTCATCTTTATAAATCGATTTATATTTACATTTTATTTATTTTTGCATATTTTTATTGTCTTTTTTTAAGGTACATAGATCACAAAAAATGTTACATTAAAAAGTATAAGAAGTTCCCATATACCCCACACCCCACCCCACCCCTCTCCTCCTACATCAACAATCTCTTTCATCATTGTGGCACATTCATTGCATTTGGTGAATATACTTTGGAGCACTGCAGCACTGCATGGATTATAGTTTACATTGTAGTTTACACTCTCCCCCTGTCCATTCAGTGGGTTATGGCAGGATATATAATGTCCATCATCTGTCCCTGCAATATCATTTAGGACAACTTCAAGTCCTGAAAATGCCCCCACATCATGTCTCTTCTTCCTTTTCCCTTCCCTTAGCAACTACCGTGGCCACTTTCTCTACATCAATGAAACAATTTCTTCCATTGCTAGTCATAATAGTTCTATAGTAGACTACCAGTAAATCCGTTCTAATCCATATTTTATTCCTCCATCCTGTGGACCCTGGTATGGTGATGTCCACTCCATCTCTAAATCAAGAAGGAGCTTAGATTCCACATGGCTAATGGATGCAATTCTCCTGCTTGGAGTTGTAGGCACTCTCGGTTCCCTGGTGTGGTGGTTGACCATCTTCACTTCCCTGTTAGCTGACCTAGGTAAGTCCAATGAACTGGAGAGCAGGAGTTGCAACTCTGCTGAGGCTCAGGGTCCAGCTGGCACATGACCAGTCCAAAGATTCAAGTCTCCTAAGTATCCACCAACCCCAGCATCAACCACAGGTTCAGTAAAAATGTTTACATGGTATCATACATATGTAGTACTTTGTGTCTGGTTTGTTTTCTCTAGCATAATGTTCATTTTGTCTGACATTAACACCTTATAACATTAACATATATTTGTTCCATTTCAAAGAAAACCAGTCTTCTATATGCAATTTTATCCATATTCATATTTCACATGAGGTTTCACTATACTATATAGTCTCATGTTACATTTTTTTAGCTTTTCTTCTAGTAATATACATAATCTTAGACTATCCCCTTTCACTCACTATCATACCCATATAATACTGTACTGCTAGTTACAAACACTGTGTTGTGCGTTCACCTTTTCTATTCATTTCCAAAGATTAACACACATTCTTTTTACCAATTCTGCAGAGGATAACCCTCAGTTTTCCATTCTCTAACATCTTTCTATTTTCTGGTGACAAATATTCAAGTTATTGATTCCATGATATTACACAATATATTTAGTTCACAATAGAAGAATCATACAGTATTTGTCACTTTGTGTCTGGCTAGTTTTACTCAACATAATGTCCTCCCGGTTCATTCATGTTGTCACATGCTTCACAACTTGATTTCTGTTACAGTTGCATAATATTCCATCATGTGTATACACCACAGGTTATCCATTCTTCTGTTGATAGACACTTGGTTGTTTCCATCTTTTGGCAATAGTGAATAACAGTGCTATGAACATTGGTGTGCAGATGTATATTTGTGTCACTGCTCTCACTTCTTCTGAGTATATACCCAGTAGTGGTCTTGCCAGATCACATGACAAATCTATATTCAACTTCTTTAGGAACTGCCAAACAGTCCTCTACCATGGCTGTACCAATTCTACACTCCTACCAACAATGAATGTTCCTATTTCTCCACATCTGTTCCAACACTTGTAGTTCTCTGTCTTTTTAACAGTGGCCCTTATAATAGGTGTGAAATATCTAATTGTAGGTTTTATTTACATTTCTCTAATCATTAGTGATGTTGAGGATTTTATCATGTGTTTTTTTTACCACTTGTATTTCTTCTTTGGACAAATGTCTATTCAAGTTTTTTTGCCCATTTTTCAATTGGGTTGTTTGTCTTTTATTGTTGAGTTGTAGCATAGCTTTATATATCACAGACATTAAACCCTTATCAGATATATGATTTCCAAATATTTTATCCCTTTGAGTCACCCTTTTGACAAAGTCCTTTGAGATGCAAAAGTGTTTAATTTTGAGGTGGTCCCATATATCTATTTTTTCTTTTGTTGCTTGTGCTTGGGGTGTAAGGTCCAAGAAAACATAACCCTACCACAAGATCAAGATGGTTCCCTACATTTTCTTCTAGCAGTTTTATAGTCCTGGTTTTATATTTAGGTCTTTGATCCAATTTTAGTTGTTTCTCATATAGGGAGTGAGAAAGCAATCCTCTTTCATTCTTTTAGTTATAAATATCCAGAAATCTGCTGGCTTTCATAAAGGGTGTTTATTGGGAGTAGAAGCTTACAGTCACAAGGCCATAAAGTGTAAGTTACTTCCCTCACCAAAGTCCCTTGCCATGTGTTGGAGCAAGATGGCTGCAGGTCTCTACCAGGGTTCAGGCTTCCTCTGAAGGCTCCATGGTCCAGCTTCTCCCAATATCAGCTATAGGTTGGAATAAGTCATCTCTCTCCCAGGCTCATTTCTCTCTGGGCTCAGCTGCTCTGCTCTCTCCACAAGGCCAGCTGTAGACTATCAGGCTAATGACTCACCTCTCTTCCTGGGGCCTCTACTGCATCTGCTTCTCTATGTTTACTTCCTGGGGTTCTAGCTCAAAACTCTCACTTCCCTTCTTTGTAATGAGGTTTCTCTGTGAGTCCCCGCCCACCAAGGGGCTCAATCAAAGCCATAATCATTATTTAATCAAGTAAAAGTGAAACCTCTGAATCCAATATAATCTAATATGCCCAGAGGAAAACCCAGTTTACAAACATAATCCAATATCTATTTTTGGAATTCAAAAATAATGCCAAAGTGCTATACTTGGACTAGGTAGGTTTGTCGCAAACCAGTTGGCTGTAAAGGTGAGAATTTACTCCCCGAGTCTCAAGTCTATTCCACTGATGTGTCTATCTTTATGCCAATGCCATGCTGTTTTGATCACTGTAGCTTTGTAATATGTCTCAAGGTCAGACAGTGAAATTCCTCCCATATCACTCTTCTTTTTTAGAATGCTTTTGATTATTGAGGTGAACATTCTCTTCCAAATAAACTTGGTAATTGCTTTTTTCTATTTCTGTAAAGTTGGCTGTTGGAATTTTGATTGGTATTGCACTGAATCTGTAAATCAGTTTGGGTAGAAATGACATCTTCACTTTATTTAGTCTTCCAATCCATGAACATGGAATGTCTTTCCATTTGTTTAGGTCTTCCTTGATTTCTTTCAACATTTTGTAGTTTTTCTGAACATAGGTCCTGTACTTCCTTGGTTCCTAGGTATTTGAGTCTTTTTGTTGCTATTGGAAATGGAGTTTTTCCCCTGATTTCCTCCTCAGATTGTTCAGTACCAATGTATAGTAACATTATTGATTTCTGCATGTTGAGCCACTTTGCTAAACTTGTTTATTAGCTCAAGTAGCTTTGCCACAGACACTTCAAAATTTTCTAAATATAAGATGACATCATCTCCGAATAGTGAGTGTTTTACTTCCTCTTTGCCTATTTGGGTAACTTTTATTTCTTTTTCTTCCCTAATTACTCTTGTGAGAACTTCTAGCACAATACTGAATAAGAGTGGTGACAGTAGGCATCCTTGTCTTGTTCCTAATCTTAGAGGGACAGTTTTCAACTTTCCCCATTGAGTATGATGAGGGCTGTGGCTTTTTCATATATGCCCTTTATCATATTGAGGAACTTTCCTTCTATTCTTATCTTTCAGAATGTCTTTTATCAAGAAAGGATGCTGGATTTTGTTGAATGCCCTTTTTGAATCCATCGAGATGATCATGTGTTTTTTTTCCTTCAGTTTATTAATGTGGTGTATTACGTTAATTGGTTTTCCTATGCTGAACCACCCTTGCATACAAGGAATAAATCCCACTTGGTCATGATGTGTAATTCTTTTGATATGCTGTTGGATTCTATTTGCAAATATTTTGTTGAGAATTTTTGCATCTATGTTCATTAGAGAGATTGGTCTGTAGTTTTCTTTCCTTGTAGTGTCCTTATCTCACTTTGGTGTTAGGGTGATGTTGGTCTCATGAAATGTGGTGGGTAATTTTCCAGCCTCTTCAATTTTTTGGAAGGGTTTAAACAGGATTGGTGTTAATTTTTCTCAAAATGCTTGTTAGAATTCACCTGTGACGATATCTGGTCTTGGACTTTTCTGTTATGGGAGATTTTTGATGATGGATTCAAATTCTTTAAATGTGATTGGTTCATTAAGTTCTTGTATTTCTTGTCGCATCAGTGTAGTTTGTTTGTGGGTTTCTAAGAATTTGTTAATTTCATCTAGGTTGTCAAGTTTGTTGGCATACAGTTTCTGGTCATATCCTCTTATGATCCTTTTTATTTCTGTGGGGTCAGCCATAACTTCCCCTCTTTCATTTTTTATTTTACTTATTTGCATCTTCTCTCTTTTCTTCTTTATTATTCTAACTAAGGGTTTGTCCATTTTATTGATCTTTTCAGAGAACCAGTTTTGGGTTTTGTTAATTTTTTCTATTTTTTTTCCCCCTCAGTTTCATTTATTTTTGTTCTAATCTTTACTATTTCTTTTCTTCACTTGCTTTGGGAATGGTTTGCTGATCTTTTTTTAGTTTCTCCAGTTGTTCAGTTAGATTTTTTATTTTAGCTCTTTCTTCTTTTCTAATATAGGCATTTAAGGCTATAAATTTCCCATTGTCTTCACTGTATCCCATAAGTTTTGATATGTTGTATTCTCATTTTCATTTGTCTCAATATATTTACTGATTTCACCTGCAATTTCTTCTTTGACCCACTGATTGTATAGGGCGTGTTGTTCAGCCTCCACACATTTGTGAATTTACCCCTGTCCTTTCTATTATTGATTTTTAATTTCTTCCCATTATGATCTGAGTAGATGCTTTGAATAATTTCAGTCTTTTTATATTTATTGAGACTTGCCTTGTGACCTAACATGTGGTCTATCCTGAAGAAAGATCCTGAACACTTGAAAAGAATGTATAATCCACTGATTTGGGCAGCAGTGTTCTGTATATGTCTGTTAGGTCTAGCTTGCATATTATGTTGTTCAAATTCTCTCCTTCCTTGTTGGTTTCTGTCTAGCTATTCTGTCTAATGATATGAGTTTGTGTGTTGATGTCTCCAGCTATTATTGTAGAGATATCTATTTTTCCCTTCAGTTTTGCCAGAGTTTGCCTCAGGCCAGTTTACCAGAGTTTGCCTATGCACCCTGGTTAGGTGCTGTATTAATCAGCCAAAGGAGTGCTGATGCAAAATACCAGAAGCCTGTTGGCTTTTATAAAGGGTATTTATTTTGGGTAGGAGCTTACAGATACTAAGCCATAAAGCACAAGTTACTTCCCTCACCAAAGTCTATTTTCACATATTGGAGCAAGATGGTGACTGACTGCTGTTCAGGCTTCCTGGGTTCCTCCCTTCCAGGGTCTTGCTTCTCTCTGGGATCAGGGTTCCTCTCTTCCTGGGGATTGATTCTTTTTCCACTCTGAGCTTACTTCTTGAGGCTCCAGCTTAAGGCTTCAACATCAAACTCCAGCATCAAAAACCCTCCAACTCTGTCCTTGGCCATGTCTTTTATCAATGCCCTAATGATGTGGCCCAATCAATGCCCTAATCATAACTTAATCATGCGCAGGTATAGAATGGATTACAAACATAATCCAATATCTATTTTTGGAATTCATAACCATATCAAACTACTATAGGTGCATAGATATTTATGACTGTTATTTCTTCCTAGTGGTTTGGACCTTTATGAAAAGATGTAATGGCCTTCTGCATCTCTTATAACTTTTTTGCATTTAAAGTCTTTTTTTGTCTGATATTAATATAGCTACCCCTGCTCTCTTTTGGTTACTGTTTACAAGTAGTAGTTTTTCCCAGCCTTTCACTTTCAGTCAGTTTGTATTCCCAGGTATAAGGTGAGTCTCTTGGAGGCAGCATATGGACGATTCTTGTTTTTTTTTTTTTATCCATTCTATAAGCTTATACATTTGATTGGGGAGTTTAATCCTTTCACATTCCAAGATATTACTGTAAATGCATTATTTACTTCCATCATTTTATTCTCTGGTTTTCATATATTGTCACTTATTTTTGTCTGCCTTTTTATTCTTTTGATTATCCTTTCTGCTATTCCTGCCTTCTACACTCTCCTTCAAGCCTCTCTCTCCTGTATTTTTCTTTTGGGCTATAAGTATCCCTTTAATATTTCCTGCAAAGGTAGAGTCTTATTACAAACTCTCCTAGTTTCTGTTTATTTGTGAATATTTTAAAATGACAGTTTTGCCTGATAAGGGATTCTTGGCTGGCAATTTTTCTCTTTCACTGTCTTCATTTTATTATACCATTGTCTTCTCACCTCCATGGCTTCTGATGAGAAATCCACACCAAGTCTTACTGGGCATCCCTTGTATGTGATCGTTTGATTCTCCCTTGCTGTCCTTAAAAATCTCTCTTTATCTTTGACATTTGACATTCTGAGTAGTATGTGTCTTGGAGTAGTCTACTGAGATTTATTCTGATTGGGTAATGCTGTGCTTCTTGGACATGTAAGTTCATTTCTTCCATTGAGCTTTGGGAAATTTTCATCCTTTAGTTTCTCAAATATTCTTTCTGCCCCTTTAGCCTTTTCCTCTCCCACTGGAACTCCCTTGACACATATGTTGTTGCATTTTGTGTTATCATTTAACTCTCCGAGCCCCTGTTCATTTTTTTCCCCATTCTTTTCTCTCCTCTCAATTACAGCTATTCTGTCTTCTGTACCCTTTATTCTTTCTTCTCTTATTTTGAGTCTGCTGTCGTATGCCTCTAATGTGTTTTTGTTCTCACCTATTGTGTCTTTCATTCCTGTCAGCTCTGTCACTTTTCTATTCAGGATTTCAAATTCTTCTTTGTGCTCCCTCAGTGTCTTCTTGATGTCCTTTATCTCTTTAACCATTCTGTCTTTCAACACATTAATTTGATTTTGGAAATTTGTTTGAACTTCGTTGACTAGCTGTCTCAAATCCTGTGTCTCATCTAGGCCTTTGATATATTCCCTTCCTTGGGCCATTACTACCATTTTCTTAGCACGGCTTGTAATTTTTTGCTGCTGTCTAGGCATCTAATCATGAAGTTGAGTTTACTCTGTTGCTCAATTTCTCTCTTTCATAGAGATTTAGTGGCAGGAGTCTGTGTGTTACTGCTGTTCATTGATTCTTGGTTCAACCTCTTCTGTGTTTTTAGGATTGACCCTGTTAGTTGCTCATATATGGGACATGGACCCAGTAATGGGTTGCCGACCTGCTTCCTAGGGCCTTTGGGAGGGAGGCTGGGAAGACTGAATAAAGCAGCTTTTACTTACTTTTAATTTTCTCATGTGCAGGTCCTTGGCCAGTAGATGGCGTTCTTTGACAGGCTTCTCAGTTCAAAACTTAGTCATTGAGTCTTGTTTGTTTCTAGGGGGACTGATTCAATGTGATAGAGGATCCTGCCTGGAGGCTAAGAGCTTCCTAATTCAAACTTTCTCAGGGGTTGTTTTACAGCCTTTGCCAGCATCCCCCTCTTTTCCCAGTTTGAAAATAATTCCACTCCCCTCTTATGTTCTCAACAAACAATCCTGGTCAGTAGGCGGCGTGTTTGAAAGGGTGGGATCTCTTTAGTCCTGCGTGGGCTCCCAAGCCAAACTAAGGTACGGCCCCTCCCAGCCTGGAAGGGCTCCTGGAACACAGCAGACCAAACTTGTGATTCAAAAGCTGAATCCGTCTTAGCTGTGTCCTTCTCTCTCCTTTCCCTGGGGAGGTGGATCCCTGGGGCCCTCTTGGTCTGTAACAGTGGCCTTGAGGCCTTAGTTTTCAAGATTATCTGTAGGGCAGGGGAGGGTGCCAGCAGCTCCAGCTACAACTTTAAGTCACAGTTTTGCCATGGAGATTCTTTTCCTTTGCCCCTCTCTCTTGTAGGCAGGGTCCAGCCTTCCCGATGGTGTACTAAACTCTAGAATATATTTTTTCGGGTTATTTCTATACGTCCTCTAGCTATTTTTCTCAGAGGGGAGGGGCACATGTCTTTCTAGTCCACCTTCCTGGAAGTCTATAAGTATTTTTTAAAAATATTTATTTATCCC
This sequence comes from Dasypus novemcinctus, assembly GCF_030445035.2. Classification (NCBI taxonomy): domain Eukaryota; kingdom Metazoa; phylum Chordata; class Mammalia; order Cingulata; family Dasypodidae; genus Dasypus; species Dasypus novemcinctus. The sequence continues at coordinate 51,921,188 of NC_080688.1, forward strand.
CCGTCCCCTTGTTGTTTGTACTCGCTGTCTGTTCTCTGTGTACATTCTCTGTGTGTTCTTTCTGTGTCTGTTTGTTTTTTCCTTCTCGTCTTTCTCTTTAGGAGGCACTGGGAACTGATCCCAGGACCTTCCAGTGTGCGAGAGAGGCACTCAATTGCATGAGCCACCTCAGCTCCCTGGTCTGCTGCCTCTCTGTCTAGCCTCTGTGTCTCCGTTTGTTGTGTCATCTTGCTGTGCCAGCTCTCTGCAGCGTGGGCGGTCAGCTCTCCACGGCATGGGCCAGCTTGCCTTCACTAGAAGGCCCCAGGAACCGAAACCAGGAACTCCCATATGGTAGACGGGGGCCAATCTCTTGAGCCACATCCACTTCCCTATGAGCACTGTTTTAAGCCACTGTATTTGGGTAATTTTTTATGTAGCAACAGAAAACTAATATAGATTTTCTGAAAGTTGGGTGCTGCTGTAACAAATGTCTAAAATGTGAAAGGGATTTTAGATTTCACCGTGGGTGAAGGGCGGAAGAATGTTGAGGAAGATGATAGAGAAAACCTAATTACCTTGAATAGACTACAAGTAGAAATGTGGACATTGAGGATGCTGTCAGTGAGGGCTCAGCAGGAAGGGAGGACCTGCTATTGGAAACTGAAGGAAGGAGCACCTTTGTTATATAGTGGCAGAAAGCTTAGGAAAATGTGTCCTGTGGTGAGGTAGGAAGAAAATCTATAAGAGATGAACCTCTTTACAGCTAAGGAGATTTCCAAGCAAAGTGTTGAAGGTGCTGCTGGTTTGTTCTTGCTGCTTATCGTAAAATGTAAGAAGAGAGAAAGAAATTGAAAGAACTGTTAAACAAAAATGAACCAGGATTGGATGATTTTGAAAATGCTCAGCTTCACCAGATGGCTGAAAGTTGGAAATGGCTGTTGAATGCATGGCATAGAGAAAGGCTGTATATAACTGTATGCCCTTTTGCTAAAACCTCAGAATGAAGAGAATCAGACTATTCCATCACACAGAGGCCCTTTGTAGAGATTAAGGGTGTGCCTCATAGATCTTTTCAATCAAACCAGAGGTCCTCTAAGCTTAAGGACATTGTCCTCAGCAGGAGGAAAAGATAGAGAAGGTATTATCTCAAAAAGATTTGTGGATGTGGCTTTTACCCAAGGGTGTAAAAACCAGTGAAATATAATACAAGGCCCACAACATTGTTCAGAAAATTATGCCGTAGGAATACTGCCAGCTTGGACTGAAAGGGACAGAAAGAATACAAAATGAGAGTACAAAAATGGACCCCCAAAATTATACTAGCAGGAAGCAGGCAGATAAAGCTACTCATCTGCTAACACAAACTACCTTTTATGAATAAAGTAAGGATGATCTAGAAGGCAGAACCAAGAGCCCAGAGAGCAGAATTGAGAGCCACAATCTTGCTCCAACATGTGGCAACAGAGTTTGGGGAGGGAAGTAACATGCTTTATGGCCTGGTTACTGTAAGTTTCTACCCCAGATAAGTACCCTTTATAAAAGCCAACAGGTTTCTGGAACTTTGCTTCAGCATGCCTTTGGCTGACTAATACACATGGTTCAATGTTTGTACAATCCATTCAAAGTTTACACTCAGTGGCTCTCATTTTCATCACACTGTTGTGCTGTAATCAGCTCAGTTGATTTTAGAACGTTTATTAGTCAAAAAGGGAAAATCCCATACCCTCTTATATTCTGTATTGTTGTCCCTTAGGATTGGAACAGTAGCTTCTTGCTATTGCTGCAAAATATTACTACACTTATTACAATACTGTTAAGTGTCATCCATAAGTTACATTAGTTCTAGTTTTCCCGGGTATTATACTCTTAGCACTGTAAGAGAGGAGCATTCTTATATTTTATATCATTAGCCACAGTCTTAACCCACTGTCAAAATCACTGTTACACACTTCCTAGATTAACCTCTAGTTTCCGTTCAATTGACATTGACATCCACAGACTACCCCTTTCAGTCACAGAGTCACAGTCACATTTGTAAACCAGCAGTGTTAATTACACTCACTATAATGTGTTAATCTCCACTCTATTCATTTCCACAAGTTTATAATTAACCTTGTTAATAGCACATTAAGCATCAGTTCCCATTCTCGATGCACCTTCTATTTCCTAGTAACATATTTATCACATTTAGTTCATATTAGTGAGATCATACAATATTTGTCCTTTTATGTCTGGCTCATTTCATTCAACATAATATCCTCTAGGTTCATTCATGCTATCACATGCATCCCAATTTCATTTCTTCTCTCAGGAATATCTTTCCATTGTATGTATATACCACGTTTTATTTATCCATTCATTGGTTGATGGACACTTGGGCTGGTTCCATATTTTAGCAATGGTGAATAAAGCTTCTTTGAACATCAGTGCTCAAGTGTCAGTTTGCCGAGGCAGGAGGGACACTGTGACACGAAGTCCCCAGAAGAGGTTTCTGCTTCCTGCTGGGGTGGGCCCTTTAGCCAAGCTCCGGGATCCCTGCCGGCAAACGGGCGCCAAGCCTGGCGTCGCAGCCTAAGTGGCCTTAGCCGGCCGCGGGGGCTTCGGGCCCTCCTCGGGCGACACTGCTGGCTCCACCTCGCACGTCGGCTGGTGTCCTGGGCTCTCGGCTGTGCCCATGTCCCCGCAGGACGTCCGCTTTCCCACCTAGCTTCCTGGAAAGCTGCTCATCGCCTTTGGGAAGTCCTCCTGGCTTTCCTCAGCCGGGTCCTCCTCTTTGCTCCCCCTCGTCTTCACCGATGTGGGGCTCTCCCCGCACACTAAAATTCACAACCCCTCACCCTGGAGGGATCCACACTGGCCTCTGCATGGGCTGTTGCACTGGCTGGAATGCCCTCCCGCCAACTGGCTCTTCCTTAGGGCACCTTTTTGGGGTTTGGGGACCCGGGTTGGGAGGGACTGCCCGGGGCAGGGAGCCCTGACAACCCCTTTAAAAAGAGCACTGACACTTTAAACTTGCTTTCCGTTCTTCTGAATATATTCCTAGTAAAGGGTTGCTGGATCATAAGGCAGTTCTATATTCAGCTTCTTAAGGTAGTGCCAAACAGTCTTGCACAGAGGGTGCCCCACTCTACATTCCCATCCAACAGTGAAGGAGTGTTCCTGTTTCTACACAACCTTTCCAGCACTTGGAGTTTTCTGTTTTTTTTTGTTTTTGTTTTTGGATTCAATAATTGGCTTTTCCATTTCTGCAAAACAGCCTGTTGGGATTTTTACTGGGACTTCATTGAATCTGTAAGTCAGTTTGGGTAGAACCAACATCTTAACAATATTTAGTCTTCCAGTCCATGAACATGGAATGCCCTTCCATTTATTTAACTCTTCTTCAGTGTCTTTTAGTAAATGTTTTGTAGTTTTCTGAGTATAGTTCTTTATGTCTTTTGTTAAGTTTATTCCTAAATATTTGATTCTTTTAGTCGCTATTATAAATGGAATTTGTTTTCTGATTTACTCCTCAGATTGCTCATCAGTAGTATATAGAAATGCTACTGATTTTTACATTATTAATCTTATATCCAGGGAAGTGGATGTGGCTCAAGTGATTGGGTTCCTGTCTACCCTATGGGAGGTCCTGATTTGTTTCCCAGGGCCTCCTGGTGAAAAGTGATCTGGCCCACATGGAGAGCTGGTGCAACAAAAAGAGAAAGAGACACTGAGAGAAACAACAAACCAGGGAGTTGAGGTGGCTCAAGTGATTACCTTTCTCCTACATTGGAATTCCCAGGATTAGTTCCTAGTGCCTTCGAAAGAGAAGATAAGAAGACAAGGGGACACAGAGAGCAGAGGTTGTTTATGTGTTCTAGGAATTTATCCATTTCATCTACTTTGTCTATTTTTTGGCACACGGTTTTTCATAGTAGCCTCTTATGATCTCTCTTATTTCTGCAGGGTCAGTGGTAACCAACTTTTGGTCTTGTTGATTCTAACATTTTTTGTTTTTGATTTCATTTATTTCTGCTCTGATCTTTACTATTTCTTTCCTTTCACTTGATTTGGGAGTAGCATGTTCTTTTTCTATTCCCTCCAGGTATGCAGTTAGATCTTCAATTTTAGCTCTTTTCTTTTTAGGAGGCACTAGGGATTTAACCCAGGACTTTGTACATGGGAAGCTGGTGCTTAGGCCCTGAACTGCATTTCCTCCCCAATGTGAGTTGGTATTTTCATTTGTTTTGTTTTGTTTTGATTTGAGAAGATACCAGAGATTGAACCAAGAACCTTGTACGTGGGAATCTGGCACTCAACCAGCTATATCCACTATATCCACTCCCCTCTTCCTTCTTTTGTTTTCTAAGATTTTTAAAAAAATTTATTTCTCTCCCCTTCCTGCTTCTCCCCACACACCTCCCCCCCCCAGTTGTCTGCTCTTTGTGTCCATTCACTGTGTGTTCTTCTCTGTCTGCTTGTATTCTTGTCAGTGGTACTGGATATCTGTGTCTCTTTTTGTTGCATCATCTTGCTGCATCAGCTCTCCATGTGTGTGGAGCCACTCCTGGGCAGGCTGGACTTTCTTTCACATGGGGCAGCTTTCCTTATGGGGTGCACTTCTTGTGCGTGGGGCTCCCCTACGCGGGGGACACCCCTACATGGCACGGCACTCCTTGCCCACATCATCACTGTGCGTGGGCCAGCTCCACACGGGTCAGGAGGCCCTGGGTTTGAACCCTGGACTTCCCATGTGGTAGGCAGAAACTCTATCCATTGAGCCAAGTCTGCTTCCCTCCCACAGGTTTTTATATGTTCTGTTCTCATTTTCATTCATTTCAAGATATTTACTGAATTCTTCTGTAATTTCTTCTTTCTCCCACTGATTATTTAAGACTGTGTTGTTTAATCTTCATATATTTATGAATTTTCCCTTTTTCTATCTATTAGTGATTTCCAGCTTCATTCCATTATAATCTGAGAAAGTGTTTTGTATAATTTCAATCTTTTTAAATTTATTGAGATCTGTCTTGAGACCAACATATGGCCTACCTTAGAGAAGGATTCATGAACACTTGAAAGAATGGATATCTGCTGTTTTGGAATATAATGCTCTAAAAATGTCTGTTAGGTCTAGTTCGAAGGCTCCAACTCTTATTGTAGAGATGTCTATTTCTTCCTTTACTTTTGTCAGTGTGTGCCTCATGTATCTTGGGGCACCCAAGTCAGGTGTATAAATACTTACTATAGTTATTTCTCCTTGGTGACTTGCCTCGTTTATCAATATATAATAACCTTCTTTATCCCTTATACAGTTTTGCATTTAAAGTCTCTTTTGTCTGATATTAGTGTCACTACTCCAGCTCTTTCTTGGTTGCTATTTGCATGGAATATCTCTTTCCAAACTGTTACTTTCAATCTGGTTGTATCCTTTGGTCTAAGGTGAGTCTCTTGTAGACAGCATATCTATGACTCATTTTTTATCCATTCTATCAGTGTATGTCTTTTGTGGAGTTCAAGACATTAACATTAAGTGTTATTACTGTAAAGACAGTTACTTCATCCATTTTATTCTTTGACTTTCTGTGGTCATATCTAACTATAGTCTGTCTTTTTACCCTTTAATTTACTTTTCCTAATAATCTTCATTACTACACTCTTCATCTCATCTCTCATGCTTGTTTTATCCTTTCAGGTTGCAGCACTCCCTTTAGCATCTCTTGTAGTTCTGTCCTTTTAGTAAAATAGTCTCTCAGGTTTGTGAAGTCTTTAAACTCATTCTAATTTTTTTCTTTTTCTTCTCTCTCTCTCTTTCTACAGTTTTGTATCTACTTTATTTTTTAAACTTATTTTTATTTTTTATTTCTTTAGGAGATACTGGGAATTGAACCTGGGACCTTGTACATATGAAGAAGGCACTCAACAACTGAGCTACACCTGCTCCATAACCCTAAAGTTTGAAGGACAGTTTTGCCGGATACAGAATTCTAGGTTGGCAGTTTTTCTCTTTCAGTACCTTAAATATCATGCCACTTTCTTCTCACCTTCCATGGTTTCTGATGAGAGGTATACACTTAATCTTATTGAGGTTCTCTTCTATTTGATGCATTGCTTTTCTCTTGCTGCTTTTAGGATCCTTTTTGTCATTCTGAATGGTAGGTGTGTCAGGTCTATCTGGATTTATTCTGTTTGGGGTACAGTTGTCCTTGAATATTGTTATTTATGTCTTTCATAAGGACTGGTAAATTGGGGGCATTATTTCCTCAAATATTCTTTTTGCCCTCTTATGTTGTCTTCTCCTTCACAACAGTAACATGTATGTTTGCACACCAACATGTATGTTTGTGCACTTTGGGTTGTCATTCAGTTCCATAAGACCCTTTTCCATTTTTTCCATTTTTTCTCTTTCTAGTCACCTTTCTTTTCAGATGGTCTGTCCTTGATATCATTAATTCTGTGTTTGATCGATTCAAATTATTATATGCTTCTACTGTATTTTTTAATCTCATCCATTTCCATAAGCTCAGATACTTTTCTTTGTAGGCTTTCAAGCTGTTGTTTATGCTCACCTAGTATCTTCTTAATATCCTTTATTTCTTTAGTCATATTTTTCTTCAATTCTTTGAATTGATTTAGGAGATTTGTGTGATTATCATTGATTAGCTGTCTTAAATTATGTATCTCCTCAGGATATTTGGTTTGTTCCTTTGCCTAGGCCATCTCTTCCTGTTTCTTAGTATAGCTTGTAATTTTTTGCTTATATCTAGCATCTGAATATCTTGGTGAATTTACTCTGACAGTCAATTTCTCTCTCTTGCCTAGAGGTTTTTTCCCCCAAGCTCTTCTCTGACTTTTGGTTCACCTTATTTTGTGTCTTTAAAATTGTCCAGCTGAAGTTATCAAAATCTGCCTAGAGTCTCAGATTTTCTCCTGGGGGATTGGGCTATGAAAGACATAAAATCAGTTTTCCTCCTTGGAGTTTCCTGGCCACCAGTAGATGTGCTCATAGACAAACTTTTCCACAGAGGTGTCCCTTTCAACCCCAGCTACCTGAGCTTCTGATCTGGTCAGAGCTGAGATTCAAAGCTGGCTCTGCTGGCCAAATTCACTGAAGGCAAACCACTCTTTGCCCCCTGCCACACCCTTCCTCTTCCCCTGGAGGAATATGTCTGTTCCCCTCCAGTTGGCTGCAGTGAGCCACAGGTTTTACCTAGGCTGTGCACCTTGAGGTTGGGGCTGGGTGCTGTTCCCAGCCACCGCAAGGGTTTAGTAACTCACGGTTGTCATTTTGGGTTATTTGTCTCTCTGTCCCTCATCCTCCTGGGGGTTGCACAGCACTTTCCTGCCTGCTGACCCCAAAACTGATCCCTTGGACAACTTTTTGCACTTTTTCCATTGTTTTTGTAAGAGAGTTGAACCTTGCCTGTCTACTCTGATGCTACCTTCCCAGAAGTTATAGTTGTCATTCTATGCCTGTCCCACCAGTGTAGGTTTGTAGTGTTGGGGGTAGATTGTCTCTAAGTTCACATGTCCACAGATGGAGAGAAAGTATATTCCCAGCAACTGTACATAATGGATTACATCCAGTAGCTTTATTCATACCTGATTTAGGGGATGAGATTTTGGATTTTGAGATGAGATCTAGATTTATATGGTGAAATATTAGACTTTCAGCTAATTCTTTAATAGGATGTGACTCAGGAAAGTTGGAGGGAGGATAAGTGTATTTTGCATGTGAGGGGGATGTAAATTGTTCGGCATCAGAAGGTGAACTGTAGTAGTCAGAATTCTAAAATTGCTTGTCCCCTGATATACATACCCTATTTAATTGCTCCCCTTGAGTGTGGATGGGCCTGTGAAGGTAATGGGGTAGTACTCCCATGATTATGTTATATGGCAAAATGGATTTTTCTAATGTAATTAAGGTCTCAATTCAGTTGACTTATAGTCCTTCAAAAGATTTTCCTGGGTGGGCTTGACCTAATCAAGTGAGTTCATAAAAGAGACAAGCAGATAAGTGGATGTGGCTCAACTGTAGAGTGTCTGCTTACCATATGGAGGGTCCAGGGTTCTATACCCAGGGCCTCCTGACCCATGTGGTAAGCAGGCCCACACGCAGTGCTGCCATACACAAGGAGTGCCATGCCACGCAGGGGTGCCCCTGCGTAGGGGTGCCCCATGTGCAATGAGTGTGCCCCACGAGGAGAGCCAACCTCCATGAAAAAAAGCGCAGCTTGCCAAGGAGTGGCACTGTACACATGGAGAGCTGATGCAGCAGGATGACGCAACAAGAAAGAGATGCAGTTTCCCAGTGCCGCCTCATAATACAAATGGACATAGAAGAACACACAGCGAATGGACACAGAGACAGACAATGGAGGGGAAGGGGAGAGAAATAAATAAGATAAATGAAAAAAAGAAAAAAGAAAAAAAGAAACAAGCAGCAGCAGCGGATAGTGGCTTGCTGGCCTTGCAGAAATGAGAGGCCATGTTGTGATAAGGAACAGTTCATGTGGCTAGGCCTGAGGGCAGCCTGTTGGAGCTGAGAGTAGTCCCTAGCCAAGAGCCACAAATGACTGAATTCTGCCAACAATCAGGGATTTTGGAAGAGGATCGAAAACTACAGATCAGTTGGCCTGGCTGACCCATTGATTTCAGCTTGGTGAGATTCTAGGCAGAGGATGTACCTAATTCATATCCAGATTCCTGACCTTTGGAATCCAATGCATTTGTGTTGTTTTAAGCCACTAAGTTTGAGGTAATTTGTTATGCAACAATAGACAACTAATAAGCAGGATGAGAGATAAAATCTCTAAAGATAAAATGAAAGCATTTACTGCTGTTAATATATCTTCAAGCTTCTTTTTTTAAAAAATATTTGACAATATCCAGTACCCTTTTTTAAAAATTTTAATTTTATTTATCCCCACCCCTGGGACTTGCTTGCTGTCTGCTCTCTGCATCCACTTGCTGCGCATTCTTCTGTGTCTGCTTGTCTCCCTTTGTTGAGTCATTTTGCTGCACCAGCTCTCTGTGGGTGCAGGCCGTCTGCTCTCTGTGGGTGCAGGCCAGCTTGCCTTCACAAGGAGGCCCTGGGACTCCAACCCATATGGTAGATGGGAGCTCAATCAATTGAGCCATAACCGCTTCCCTCTTTAAGCTTCTTAAACTAATATGAGCAAGGCATTAACAGTGTTCCTGGGCAATTGCTGCAAAGTTTGATTCCAAAAGGTCTCTTCGGTACTGTGGGTAGGGCAATTGGGAATGGGTTAGAAAGATGTTTAGACAAAGACCAAATGTGGTGAGCTTTTACTAGAAGGCTAGGGATATCACAGAAGAGGTCTTACTAAAAGATGTAAGGGGAAAAGGATTTTATAAGTTTGTTCATTTTTTAAGAAAAAAGAAACCCAAGTGAATTGAACATACTGTTTGTCCAACCCCAGTCTTCAAATGGTTTGATGTATTTTTCTTTAGTTTAATGTAATAATGATCATAAAAACCAAGGTTTTCTCCATGGCAGGACAACAAACAGACCCTGCTTCCTTTTGCTGTACTATCTAAATGCAAAAAGCTAATTAACTCTGAACCAACATATCCTTTACTGCCTTCCTTTCCATGCTCTGAGCTTTCTCCCTCTGAAACAGAAATTCCATGGTATCTTTTCTGGGGACATCTTTATAGTTTTCAACTCATATAATTAAATACTCAGTAGTTGATTATGTAGAGATAGATATTCCTCCAAAGAAGTTACACTGATTTATACTCCCACTAACAATGTATACAAGTTCCTATTTCTCCACAACAGCATGAAAATTGTTTGATCTTTTTTATTATTGATATAAAAGATGACAATAAATAGTATAATAGTATATTTTAAAATTGCATTTTATGATGAGATTGGAATTCTGCAATGTGTAATCTTTTATATAATGGAAACCATATGCATTTTTTTCTGTGCCTGCTCAATTCATGTCTTTTATTCATTTCTCCTCTCCAAGGTTAGAAAATAGCATTTATTCAAGTACTTGTGTCTACTGGCAGCATTTGAAGTTTTCAAATAGATCTTGCTATTTAAATTGACAGTGAAAAAAATATCTAACAGTTGAACCCACATGGCCTCATTTCTAAATTAATCATTCAGGAAATCTATCAGATTTCAGGTTTGCATTATGTCATAGTAAAAAAAAAAAGGCTGTATCATAAAGTTGGAAAACAGATCAGTGGTTGCCCTGGTTATGTATTTGTCAAAAATCTTACAACAGTACACCAAAGAGTAAATTTCACCATTATGTAAATTTAAAAAATTTTAAAAATCCATTCAAGCAAATGGCATACTTATGGTGACAAGGGAATATTGGCAAATTGCTACTGCCTTATACTTTTATTGTCATTAATATGTAAAAGCAGCCAAACTGGGGGAGTCCAGCCCCACTCCACTTTGGGAATTGTACTTTTTCTTTCTGATCCACATTTACTTCCTCTGTCTGCACATTTCCCCTCCCTTAGTCAGCTGTTTTCTTAAACCCTTGACTTTATAGAATGGAGTATTCAGGAGAGAATTAAACCTGAATATTACATTTTATTAAATTCATTTTTGCTTCTATTATGATTATGTGAATTAAAAAAACTTTAATTTGTTAACATGGTAAATTATGTAATGGATTTTCTGATATAGAACCATCTTTGCATTCCTGGGATAATCTTACCTGATGATAATATATTATTGATGAGTTTGACTTACTGTTTTACTTAAGATTCATGTATATGTTCAAACATTTTTCCTTTTCAAATATTATCCTTGTTTGGTTTTGTCAGGGTCTGGGATTCTGCTTACAAATTATGAATTAATGAGTTAGCCTGTTATTGCTTCATGGATGCTGGCAGAAAATACAAGATTCCTAGGTCAAAGACAAAGGATTTCCTCACAGTTTAGTAAGCAGAATGAGCATATTTGTGTCATTTCCTGTTGACCCCAAGTCACATTGCTATAGGAGCAATGTGAAAGGTCCCAGGTGGTTGGTGTGCATGCAGTTTGTCCAGCAGCTTAGGAACACTGAACTTGGGGAACCTACCTTTCATACAAAGCTTACTGTGTCTCAGAGGGCAACTTTACTTCGTCCTTCAAGGTTGCTTATTGATAAATGGCCCAGACATATTTAGGATGTCAAATTCTCCATAAACCCAGCAGGAATGTATTAGAACTCTTGTGGCACAAGACAGTGTGCCTCCCAACAGTTTTGGTGTCAAGGTTTCGCTGACCTCAATTAACTTGATGAGCTTTCTTTTAATCTGAGGAACTATTTGGATAAACTGTTCCTTGAAGGTTTAGCAAAAGTCATTGTAAACTGGGCCTTGTGCCTTGGCTGGGGGAAGGGAGAATATTGACGTAGCGATAATTTTCTTAACGGTTTGTTTTTATATTTTTTCCTTGAACATTTGCATTTCGCCCTAATATCCATACTCCCCCATATGGAGCCATGCGAACAGTTTAAGTCTTCTTCCACATGCCCACTAACAGAATTAAACTTGAGTGGGAACCATGAATCCTATTTGTCCTATTTCTGTGGGCATGTCCTGCACCCTTTTCATGGTTAAGTTTTCCATGACAGGACTAGGAATACGTCTCTGCATTCTTCAAACTCCTAGAGGAACATTTTCAGCTATTCCTTGAAATCTGTAATCTTGTACTGAGGTAGAGGTAGCATTAGGATAAGCCTGTGAGTTTCTAAAGCAGAATAGCCAGAAAAGAAATGTCTCATTTCATTCTTGCAGGCAGTCCCAATCCAAGTAATTCTTGTTGCTCCTACTTCTTCACTTGGTTTGGGGAACAGGAATACTTGTTCAACTGTTTCTCTTTAAGTCCTAGGTTGGGCTTGGGATCTTAACCAGTTGGTTCTGAGTCTCTTTAGAATATAGAGTATTAATGCTTCTTCTAGAGCTTTTTTTTAGGCCCCGTTTTTTTTGTTTTTTTTTTTAAATGTTAGGGACAGCTTGAAACAAACTATGGATTGACATTTTTTGACGTGTCCTCTGTGATGAAGAATTTAAAAACTGAATAAGACCACTCAATATAATAATATAAATGAATCTGGATTGTACTTAAGAAAATCAGACATCTGACATCATGTTGATATGAGGAATTTATTTTTTAGAAAAACAACATCTAGAGAATGTCACAGATAGCCCTAGTATGTCTATAGTACCATAAAATGACAATTGCTCCTAATAACAACACTGAAGCACTGAAAGACACCAAAAAACTTTCTGAATCCAAGAATTCAATTATATTCAGTATGGTTTTAATGTCCTCATATATTGCAAAGTTCTAACAGTCTGACATTTGGTAAGCCAGATACCCAAAACACCCAACCAATCATATAACTAATTACCTAAGTCTTCTGGTGATACATAAACTTACTATACTTAACTGCTGTATTTCCATACAAATATTTTAAAATCCCAATTTGTCAATGAATTTATTGCTTGGACTCATTAAATACACAGACTTCACTATTATACAAAATTAGTTAAATATACAACTAAATTAGCATATGAAAAGTGCTGTTTTTATGAGAACTTTAATCCTCTGACAAAAAGTTTATAAATGCACTCTATTCTTAACCTAATTTTGCCTTTTTTCCATTTAAATCTAAATGTTTTCCTTTTCTACTTTATAACCAGTTTAGTGCTTTTATAAAAGAAATCAATGCCTCCTCAATTCTAGCAGATTCTTCTCTTTTTCTTATTTCCTAGCTTAAATATAGTACAAACTTCATTGGTATCTTAGGCTTCAGGCACATTTTTACTTTTAAATACCAGTAGTTCTTCAGAGGATTAAAATCCAGCTTATGAATTATTGTGTTAAATTAGTTCTAGAAAAAGAACTAAAGACATTTTTCCTGAAACATACAGACCATGTCACGCCAAACTTCTTGTTTATATGATAAACTGGTAATATTGGTGGATTGCACATATAGCATATGTCCCAAAACAGAATAACTTAAATATTAAAATGTACCTTTAAGTTACCACCATAATTGACCTTATAAGCACAACAAATGACAATATTCAATATAAAAATCACTAACTTTAAAAACTGCATATCACAGCATACAAACATTTCCCTATGGCCTATTCAAACTACGGATAGCAATGTTTTATAAGCTACTCTAGTATTTATACTCTAATTAGAAATTTATACGAAACACAATTTTATGTTCAAATATGGAAATAAGCAACATAATTCCAAAACCCAACAGTATCCCAGCATTCTGTAAAAAGAAGTATCCCCAGCGGCTACATCCATGGTCGCTAGCATCATTATGCAGCATCTCAGGTACCTTAAAGAAAAAAAGAGCAACGTTTAAGTTTCCAAAACAAGTAATTTTGGGGGGAAGAATGTGCAGGATGGTATACTAGCTTAATTTGCAGTTGGATAACATGCAAAAACATGACCACATACACAATGACTCTAGCTAATAATGACATAGCATTTCCCAGTAATTTAATTAACAATGATTAATTATGTGTGTAAGGAAATAAAAATTTATACTGGTTCAGTTTCTTTCACTGTAAAATTTGGATGTTACATTGATTACCCTGCTTCTGTTACTGCTTACATATCTGAACTGAATACAACATGTGGTTTACCTCAAGTTCAGAGATATGGAAACCTTATACTACATAAAATATAATCTTGCAATTAATCTAGCTGGGATTGTTATGTGGATTTGGTGACAAGGAGGTATGATTCCTTTGTATATTAATAAGGAATCTTTAAGCATTCTGAAGCACATATAAGTATGTCGATAGTATTTGGCTTGTGTTAGGTTTCTTCCAAACCTCTAGGTAATGCAATGTTTGATTATTGATATTTTACTCTCAGAAAGACACACCAGAAGTGGGTGGATATTTTTGTGTATCCTTTTACATGGTAGTTGGGATAAAAGTGTGCTTGTGATCAATAATCCACAATGGTAAGATCTGCATTCTATATTCTACCTCACTGAGTATAGGAAAAAAATCAATTCCCAACTTTTACTGAACATTTTATTGCCAATAATTTAATTTGACTTAAGAACTTACCATATCAACCAGAGCAACATACATGAATAAGCCAGCAGTAAGTGCAAATATCCACATAGACACATTTTCAGCATAGTGACCAATGAAAATTCCTGTTACCATTCCAAGATAAGCCAACGTGGCTGACAAAGCATTGTAAAGAACAGCCTGCTTAACAGTCATGCCGGCCTTCAATAAAACAGCAAAATCACCTTTAATAGAAACAAAAAAGGGGAAAAAAAGTATTGAAAAAATCATTTTTAAAAACACATACCCAAGAGACTTTCAAGGTTTAAGAAAGTGCTCCATTTTGGGGGTAAGTAAAATCGGCTAAAGCAGTGTTAATTAGTGTTAATCACCCTAAAAACTCTATAACATCTTCTCATTCGAAGTTTTTCATAGGTTTCTACTTTGCCAATGAATAATAAATATCAAGAACCTACTACTACTGTGCTCCACACTGTCTTCAAGGAGAAGGGAGGTTGGGGGTGGGGGTAGAGAGCACACAGGGAATTATCAGCCAATGATAAAAGCAACATCTAATAATTATGAGCTAAAGAATCTAATGTTATAGTTGTAAAAGGAGAAAAGAGATAAATTAAACTGGGAACAGTAAAGAGAGGCTTCATAGGGCACAAAGAACCTAGAACATGGTACATAAATCAGATGCTGAAGGATTAGAAGCCTTAAACAGGCAGGAGGCCTTCTGAACGGCAGAACACATGACAAGGAACAAAGTGAAAATGAAGTCAGGGTCGTATGTGAATGCAGAAATGTCTGTAAGAAGAAAATGATATGATCTGGAATCCAGAACAACTCTGGCAAAAAATGAGAGGTAAGGCTGAACTGGTAGGGTAAGTGGCACTCATGTTTTAAATACTGGTGATAGAGAACAAGAATATTCAAAACGCAACCCATCAACTTTCATTTTCTTCAGCTCCAACAAGATTCTCTTCTCAATTTTCTCTGTTAATGGAAGATGACTCCTTTCTACCATGTGGTCTTAAACATTTGGTAGGGGAAGGAGATGAGGGAGGGGTTCAGAAGCCTCTTTTGCCAACTACCTATAGGTAATTGAGTACTCATAAACTCATTGGATCAGAATTTTGGCTGGAAACAAATTTGTCCTCAGCAAGGAAAAAAAAAGGCAACTAGGGTACCAGACTTATGAGAAGGCATGAAAGTTATGAGGAAGCTTGCTGGAACTATCATTAGCACAAGCCAGTGACATGAGGATACTTTATCCACCTGACAAATACAGTTTATCAAGTTTTCTTACCTAATTCATGAGGCAACTCATGACAAAACACAGCAACTGAAGTACTCAGACCACTTGATAAACCTTCAGTAAAAGCAGCACCTGTGTAAAAATCAATTAGGAAAAGTTTAGCTACATTATTTTTTGTGGTATATTTTGTTTACTCTTACCATCCTACAATATAAGGTAAATGAAATAAACCATATTCTGGTTGTGAATAAATAGAACTTCCCCAACTTAACTCACAATCTTTTTTATAAGTAATCTTAGAGCTCACTCATTTAGGTTTAACTTTTCCACAGGAGTACATTCAGCTATGACATAGAAGGGAAGGTTCATTAATGCCTTAGAATGATTAGATGATCTTATACAAACCTGAGAAGTAATGGTTACTATCTGAAACACTTAAGAATATAAAATAAACTTAGCAAAGAGCACAAACATGTCTCACTTGCCTCAGAGAAATTCACTATGCAATTTAGACTTGTTTGCTTTCACTCTTTCACAATCTTATGAAGAGAGAGCCCAAGACAAATAGCTCCCATCTTTTAAAATGCTAACACATTATATAAGTGATCAGTTATAAATCATGACGGGCACAGCTCTGTATAGGAGAAAAAACTTAAGACTCTTAGGAAATCAGGTCTAGGATCATCTTAGCCTGGCTAAAAATAACACTACATCCTTGGGCAACTGGCTTTTACCTTTCCAGGTCTCAGCTGCCTCATCTGTAATTATTTCTATAGTTCCTTCCAGCACTAAGTTATAGAATTTGTAAGCATTCTAATATCCCCCAATTGTGGTATAGCAATTTAATAGCAAAAACTCTATAATATATACTTCTATACTTCTTTGGGTAAAGACTGGTAAGTGAATTTATTGGCTATATGAAGGGAGACTTTCTTTTAGCACAAAAAATGGAAATTATTCTTTTACCCTTAATATATATAGTTTATATTACAGATAAGGAAACTTAAATGTACAGGGGAAAAAATGCCACACACATGCTCCATGTAAGTTAGAGTCTGACATTAAGCCATTGCAAATTAAGACCAACTTTTTATAGATACAGTTTAGGTAATGGGCTAGACATAGTTCCTAATACTCAATCACCTCTATAATTTATTGAGTACTTCATTATCAAGTAGCCGAAGAACAATAATCTTAGAAGTCAATAATAGCCTTATCTAAACCAATCTATTCTTTGCTAAAATCTGACTGGTAGTTTAATGTGACATTTTTTAGAGTGTTCAACAAATAAGGAACAAAGGTTCAGAAGTATACCAATTGCTAGGCCATCGCTGAAATTGTGCAGGCCGTCACCCATGATCACCATCCAGGCCAATGTGGCGATGCCAGCATCTTTCAGCTCCTCCCGCGAGTAGCGCTGACTGTGACTGTGGGGGTGGTGGTTTTGGTGGTGGTGGTGATGGAGAATATGATGGTAGTCATGATGGTGGTGAATAAGATCATCTGACTGCCCAAGTGTATCATGGAAATGTGAATGGCATTTATTCTTGCACCCTCTGGGCACATATTCATTGTACACTTCTTGTGGATGAGCATGTGCTATCATGACCTCCTCTTCTTCCAAGACTGCTGGCTGTTGAGAATCAAAGTGTGATGGCTCTTGAGAGTCTGCTCGTAAATAACTTTCAGGACCTGGGTATAAACATAAAAGACATTGGGACAAAGTAAGAAGGCTTGTAAATGTACTTGGATACATTTCAAACATTCCCACTGACGAAGTCAACAAAAGCTCTTAGAGCTTGGAAACACTCTCACATATACCTTAAGAAGTGAACATCACTGTTGGTAAAAAATAATAAGTTTTAATGAATTTTGGAATTAAATGGTTTTGCATATTGATATTAAGAATGCACTGTAGACATTAACTTTTATTTAACTCCCTCCAGATTCTTCCTTAATTTTTTCTCTTTGTTTTTTTAAAGATGACTTCTTTTTTCTGATTATAAAAGCAGCACATGCTTACTTTAATAAAAATCTGTAAAATATCAAGAAGTGGAAATAAAAAATAAACATGTATAATTCCACCTTTTTTTTTTTTGCAGTACAAAATTCAATGTGACACAGAACAACTTGAAATCACCAAGAACTACTTATTATCTACACAAAGAAAAATAAATTGCTATAACAAGGTTTTGTTTTTTACTTATCCTGTATACTGGCACCAATTTTCTTGGGAGCATTCCTGAGACCATGGCCCAGTTCTAGGGCAGCTATTTCTTTTTACTGTTATACATTTCAACTGGAACTCATTAAAAAATGTTGAAGAGAGAGGAGATGCAAGAAGAAAAGCAAGCACATTTTACTTGCTTTTTAGAAAAAATCAGCATGTTGGAAAGCATAGGTTGGACTGGAGATCTTACAAAAAGGCAGCAGAAACAATACAATTTTTCTCTCCCTCCACCCAGCAACTATTTATTGAGTACCTACTCTGTGCCAAACCCTTTGCTAGGCACTCGAGATATAGTGGAGCACGACAGTCTCTGCCTTCAAGGAGATTAAGTTCTTCTGGAAAGACAAGCATTTAACGAGGAAACCATGTATGAAAAAGGTAATTTTAATGCACTGGTAAATAGAATAGGGTGCTAGGAAGGAGACTAACTGGAAGACCCGTTGTATTTGGGTGATTAGAGAAGGCCTCTTGGAGGAAATATCTGAACTGAGATCCAAATGAAGAATGACAGGAAGAGAAATTTGCATGAATCTGGAAGAGGTCCGTTTCAAGCAGAAGGAATGGTGATTGCAAAGACCCTAAGACAAACTGTGTGTGCTCCCAGGAGAAAAAGAGGCCAGCGATGTTGGAGCAGAGTGAACAATGGGGAAGAGTGGAGGGCAAAATAGGACCTCAAAGGTCATGGCAAGAAGTTTTAACCTTAACTGAGTCTATACTATAAGAGATGCCCAGCTAACAGTCAAGTCACAGGAAAAACAGGAACTTTACAGTAGAGAAATTTGGTAGAATACAATCTTATCCAAGTTAATATCATCAGTAAAGAGACAAAGAGCATTATTATTGGGTGGTACATAATGGTACTGAAAAAGAGGTAGTACTACTCTGTGGTATTCCTGCCAAAATTGATCCAATTAATCATCAATTCAATCATGAACAAAATAGACAAATCTTAAATGAGGGGCATCTAATTCTGGATTGTACTCTTGACCAATTTTTTTCAGGGGGGAGAGGGAGGAGGTATAAATGAATTATTAAGACATTTGAAAAAATACGAATAAGGAGATCTGTAGATTAGAGAATGGCATCGGATCAGTGTTAATTTCCTGATTTTGATAATGTTACTGTGGTTATGCAAGAGAATGTCCTCCTTAGGAAATTCACACTGAACTATTTAGGAGTAAAGGAACATCATACGTCTGTAACTTGATTTCAAATGGTTTAGAAAAAAAAGTGTGTGTGTGTGTACATAGAGAGAATAAGTGTGGTAAAATAACTGTGCAATCCAAGTGAAACGTATACAGGAATTCTTTGCACTATTCCTAAACTTTTCTATAAATCTGAATTTACCTCAAAATAAAAAATTACAGGAAAGTGAATGAAACACATAGAAATAAGCATATTAGCAAAAAAAAAAAAAGGGGGGGGGGAGATGGTCCTTCTCTTCCAGATAGTCCAAGTTGCCAGCAAATCACAGCAATTTTAAACTTCCCTCCAGCCCTTAGGCAGACTGATAAAGACTTACGATCATCTGTGTCTACTTTCTCCTCATTTGTTGAAAGTTGAGATTCATACTTGGACAACTGCTTCTTAATCTCCACATCATCATCATTTTCAGGTTTTTTCTGATTCTGAAATAGCAAAGAAAAGTAATACCTCAAAAAAAGTTGTTTTGCTTATGTGTATAGCTTTAAAAAGATAGTTAAGCAAAAGATAGAGAAAAAGACAACAGACTACAAGATCTTTGTTGGAATAAAAACCATCCAAAGGCAAGGTGAGTACCTGTTTCTTTGCACAGTACCTAGAATATGTCTGAAAAACAGTGGGAAGTCATTGAAGGAAAGGTCTGAAGTAGTAGAGTATAACCACATCAAATCTTCACATAAATCATTCTGCCTGTTCTAGGAAAACAAAACAGTGAGGACAGGCCATTTAAGAGGCAAGTGCTATCACCCAAGTGACATTCTAGTCTGAGCTGTGGTTATCTTCCCCCTATACCATGTGTTTTTCCTCTCTTAGAGAGAAATGGAAGACTGGACATACTTAGGAGGGTTAAACAAACAAAACTAGCAGATATAAGCATGAGGGAGATGTCACAGATGATTTTATCATGTTTCTAAAATGAGCAACAACCTTCACTGGTAGAAAGTTTGAGGCTGAACAATTATAAAGGTCTAACTGTATTTACCAAGTATGAGATGTAAACTTAATTTGAATGTAGAGATTTCAGACTGACGTATAGGACAAGTGACCTAGTATTATGAGAGGATCTCACAGGGGTACAGGACAGATCCCTTAAGGAAAATCTAGGTAAAATATACTGATAGGGGCCTGAAGAGCTCCCAAGACTCACCACACAAGGAATTTTTTTTTGAGATAAAAAACTGTTAAGTAAGTAACACTAAAATCTGGATGCCCTTGACAAAAGATAAACCGGACATATTCTGAAAGAGGAAATGAACATGAAATGTTTGCAAGACTCCAGTGGATAGTCTTTGTCTAGAAATTATGCTTACTTGCTGCTTAATGATTGTTACAAATATTTATCAATCCACCTGCTATATGCCAGCCCCTATTCTAGGTATTAGAGATACAGTAGTAAACAAGACAAACAAATCCTGACTCTTAAAGGCTTACCCTCTAGTAGATACTATTTTAGAGCAGAGGTCATCAAAATTCTATGACTACAAGTCACAATAGTAAGTGCATTTATATTTTTACACAAACACATATACACGTTTAAATACAAATAATCCAGGCAATTTTACATGTTATATATATAATACTACTGTTGTATTTTAAAAATACCAGTCATGAAACAAAGTGATTTCACAACCCGCTAATTAGTTATAACCGAGAGTTTGAAAACAACCATCCTGTATTAGATAAGAGCCAATCTCTCAGAGTTTCAGGTTAAAGAATGCTAGTTTAAACAAAAGATATTTTTAAAGTGAAATAATTAACTAAATTGAAATAAGACTGTTAAATAAATTATGGCATGTGAACTAGAAACATAGTTAAAAATTAAAGCAAACCAAATTCCCCCCAAATCTAAAAGTGCTAATTATTTTCTATCATTTACTTTATTTTACTTTATTTATAACCTCCCTTCCCTAGATGGTTTCTCTTGTCTGTCTGCTCATTGTTTGCTCGCCTTCTCCAGGAGACACCAGGATCAAACCCAGGACCTCCCACATGAGAGGCGCGTGCCCAACAGCTTGAACCACACCCACTCCTGGCAGACTGTGGTGCCTGCTGGCTTGTGGCATCTGCTTGTTGTGGTGGGGGTGGCGTCTAGCTCATTGAGGTGGGGACAGCGTCTGCTTGTCTTCTTTTTAGGAGGCACCAGAATCTGAACCCGGGACCTCCCGTGTGGTAGGCAGGCACCCAACTGGTTGAGCCACACCTTCTTTCCAAAAGTGATTATTTTTAAGGTGAGAAAAATTCCAGGCCATAAAGCAGTAGGATGTATCCTTAATCCAGTCCAAGTAAAGCAATGATGACAGTGAGAACATGGAGGATAACTTCCTAGATTAAGAATGAATAGCTAGCCTTATTTCACTTCTTCCTTCTAAATTAAGGTCCACTGAAGATGGTTGAAAAATCTGTGATGTGAGCTTTAGCGAATGCAAAATCTCTTAGGGCAAATATTTACAGGATGTATAAGGAAGCCACTCGACAGTCCATATTTACACTTCTGCTTTCCATGGTGAATTCCATGATCAATAAGAATCAGCAGTATTAGTTCTCAAACCTTTGCATGCCAATTATACTTGTTACTATAATTGCACAATTTAGTTACATATTGCTTAAATGATGGAATGATGATGAAAGTAGTTACTACTATGAAAATTGATTGTTTCTGAAAGACTCAAAGACAAGTTGCTAAAAAAAGTATCAAATTACTTAAATTACTTAAAGCAACCACTGTGTACATTTTTTTACAATTTCTAAAAATCTAGATTCTACATTCAAAATGGCTTTACAACTGCATTATCTCATGCTTAATTTTAGAGAAACCAAAATTGGAAATGAAGTGGTGTGGCTGTAGAAAAATGACTTGCTTAAACACACCAGACAAGAAGAGAAAGACAACCACAGTCGACTCAAAAGGCCTTTTTACCAGAAAATAAAGAGCCTACTATTTGGCTTCATACTATCTTCTGGTGGCAATATGCAAAGGGAAAATCTGTGAAAGTCACAATACCTTTGAAACAAAACAGAAACTCAGAGTATATGACAAATAATAAATGCCAAATAAATGTTAAAACAACAAAACAAACAAAAACCAGAACACCCAGTCACTAGGTAAATAATTTAAAGTTACCACCAAGAAATATCGATAATGTGTCCACTTCTGATTTTCAAGGCTTTACTTGTACCTTGTCTGATCATTTATTCAGATGTTTATCCTTGCCTTTTTTTTTTTTTTTTTTAAATGCTCCAATGAGTTTGAAGGGAATACTGAAGGCAAAAACGTCCAGGGTTATCAAGACACAGAACTGCTCTCCATGAATGCCTTTGGGAACTGAAAATACCTCAAAGGGTACTAAACTCTCTCAAATGAAGATCACACACTCTGAACAAGCTATTCTAACAATCTAGTTAACAGATCTACTCTGAATAAATGTCTGATGCATAGTAAGTACTCAGTATAGTTTTTCTTACCTTTTTCTTTTTATCTTTAAACTGCTTGATCAATGTGAGTAAATGTTCAACAAGAAACATGAAATACAGGCCTCCTAGGGCTGTCAGACCCTTCCATGTGGAATCAAAATAGGTGCTTTCTTCAATGTTTTGAGAAGACAGATGACTGAAAAGTGGTCCTCTCTTCATTTCCACTGTTGTTTCTTCATGGCTATGACTGTGGTGGTGACTTGCATGAGACTAAAGACAAAACAATATGTATTTTATAAATTGATTAGTTTCACAATCAATTCAGAAGAAATGACAAAGATAATAAGGTCAGATTTGAAATCATTCAGAATTAGGCAATTAATGGGTTGATACTTCAGGGTTGAGAAGTATAGGACATTAAAAATAAAATGACCAATGGACAGCTATTTATAGAGAACTTAACACATATAATGTACAAAAGCACTTAATAGATTTGTTTAGCCTTAAAGAGAGATACATTACCCAACTCTCATACAGGTGGTGTCAATATCTGACAAGCTACTATGACCATAAATAACAGGGAACTCCTGGACTAACAGGAGCATAGTATCTACACTTTCTAGCCCCAGCTGAAAAGCCATCCCAGTATCGTTGGTGTGTTTAAAGAAGCTTAGTCTGTGCCTCATGACAGGCCCTGGCAGGTAACTGAAATCCAGGTGGCATTGCCCAGCAGCCTGCCAGATAGGGAATCAGGTGTGGAAGAGAGGTGTGATGGTGTAACAGGGTACGCCTCCCCACACACGTGGGCTCATGCAGTAGGTATTCCTGAACGTCCACCATCCATTGGTCAGGGAGTCTGTCACAGGAAAATAATTTTCTTTCTCCACCCAATGGAGTATGAGGAGATTTGTAACGCTCTATGAATAGAGCGATTCATTTTTTCACTTAGGAGCAAACCTCTTAGGGAAATTTAAAATTGAGATTCAAATATTTTCTGCCAGAGCACCCAACCCAATTATTTAATAGAAAAGTAAACTCACTTTACTAGAATTGTTTTATTCAAGAATTCACTCATCATAAAGTCTGAATCTCTAAGTACATACATATATTCAACACAAGAAAAACATTTGTGTCAATAACAATAACAGGTAAGCAGCTAATTCATACTGTTGCAGTTCGTTTCAGTATTAATATCCGAGCTCATCTTATCTTCCTTTATTAATAGGGTTCCAAAAGTTAAATTAGTTTGTACTTAGTGAATTCTCTTGAAAAGAAAAACAAAACATGAACATGTACTGAGACCTAGCACAAAATGAAGCTTTCAGTTACTATATATATATTTTAAAATCAACTTCTCTAAATCAAATTTCTAATCTTTTACTCACACTGCTATAAAGAGTTCTGTATATACAAAAGAAAAGCATATATATTTTCAATGTTGAAAAATAAAATACACTAATCAGGCAAATTATTCAACTTACGTGTGGAAGAAGATGTAAAAAAGCATCTCCACTCAACGTCCCAACAGCCAAAGCCACAAGGAAACTCAGGAGAAATTTGAAAAATACCCGATTCATAAGCGGCACTAAGATAACACCCAGCAAAGACAGGAAACTGATGATGGAAATGGCTATAAAGCCACCAACCCAAGCTGTCAAACAAAACAAAAAAAAACCAAAGGAAAATCATTTACTTGATAAACTTTGAAAGAGATACTTTTCTATTGGAGGTACTTAAAGAAGCCTTCAGGCAAAGAAAATAAGACCAGGGAAAAAATTCTCCAGGCCAATAATGGGGGTGTTGAAAGGAGGAAAAAAGGGGGGTTTCCAAGGATGAACTCTAGCTCACTTGGGAACTGAGCCTTCAGATTTCTGCAACAGATATGAAAGAAAACAGAGGAAAGTTAAAACAGAAAGAAAGGAAGATGGAGAAAGAGAAGGAAACCAGGAACTCATTAACTTAGCTAGTAAACAAAGCAACTTTTTCTTTCTCATTATACTTTTTGAGCAATGTGACTCTGTAAGACCATACCAGAATCAGTGCCCTAAGGAGCATAAACTGACTTTGACCCTCCTCCCAAACATTAGTTAAAAAGTCCAGATTACATGACCTTGACACCTGCTTGTGGGATGAATAACTTCAGACAAGTTACAATCTAAGTTTTCTTTTCTGTTAAAAAAAAAAAGAGTGAGAGCTAATACTTGCTTTCCGCACATTCAGGGTAGGGATGAATTATGTTAATATATCTGGAATAATGTTGAAAAATAAAGAGGATGACGTAAATAGAAGGAAATCTACAACATAAATCTATCTATTGGAAATAATTTTTTTCATAAAAAAGACCTCTACCTGTTTGTAAAGAATAGGTCTTTGGAGGGATTTCAGCCTTCTTTTCACTCGTTGTATGAATC
Source organism: Dasypus novemcinctus (assembly GCF_030445035.2). Lineage (NCBI taxonomy): Eukaryota > Metazoa > Chordata > Mammalia > Cingulata > Dasypodidae > Dasypus > Dasypus novemcinctus. Next base: position 51,945,696 of record NC_080688.1, read on the forward strand.
AGACAAGCTCTAGCATCAATCTGATTGATGATGGCTGGGCAGAGATAGCTGAATTCCGATGCATTCAGCAGAACCTGGATGCCCATTCCATGAGAGGTAAGCAGCTTGGAAGCGTTGAAACACTAAGGAAACAAAGCAGTGAAGATCACCAAAAGGCAGTCCCATCACAGAATCCAAGAGTTGTTTGATGATGCAACACCCTTTCCTTACTGAAGCTGCTTAATTGCAAATTAAAGCAACTTTTTTTCTTTCTTTCTTTTTTTAAACCCTTGAGCCCAGGGCAGATTTTTAATAGATCACAGCTGCCAAGGTGCTGCAAACCAGCTTTTTGCTTTGAGAATTTTAGAACTTGCCTCAACCTATCTGGAGAAAAGATTTCACAGTAGTGGTATCCCACATTTCCTGTCTACTTCTTGGGAGAAGAAGTTACATCATCAGTCATATAGGGAAAAAAATTATCTCAAGTGGAAAAAGCTTGTGGATAAAAGGTCTTTCACAAGCTCATAAATTCATTATATAAACCTACTAAGGAAATGAGCTTTAATTTTGAGATGGTGTTCATTAGAGATAGAGAAATGTTATGTTATTAACTAATGCTATCCTACTTGGCCTAAACAAGCCCAAGACATGCCACTCTTCCACAACAAGCCTACTTGTAAAAACTTAGCTCAGTTCCGTGTACATACTTGGCAAAATAACGATCTACAATGAGAGAATATTAAGCAATGCAGCCTACTTATTCTGGAAGGCAAAACTAGTTAATAAAACAAACTTGTACTGGCAGGTAATTGTTTTCAACAATTTAATTAGATGACAAGCTTAGTTTGAAGAGAATCTCCTCTATGCAACCTACTCCTCCTCTTCCCACAAAATAGAATTGGCTGCAGCACTTGCTTCTCATCTTCCATAAAGATATTTTAAACTTCCTCAGGTCTTAGCTAATACTATGCATTAAAATCACCACCAGTGTGGCTATGGTATGATGGTGAACAGGATTATTCCAGAGTTAGTACCCTGAATGAAGTAACTTGGTTTTGCTTAAGAAAGTATATCAATTTGATGTTCTTGATATCTCTAGCAAGGTGTTTGGTGGACAGTCTGGATGTCTATTCTAGCAAAACCATATAAACCCAGACCCTCATTGCCCAGCCTTTTCACTTGCCCAGCACAGTGTTCTTGGTAGGCATCCTAATTTTCATTACTCTACAAGGTATCATGATCCCTCTGCCAAGGAGGAAGCACTATTCTTCTCCAGTCCTTCTGCCACACCATTCCCTAAAGCATGGATTCTAACTCTGCTCCCCAATTAATAAAACATTTTCTAGCTTTTATTAATAATATTCACCCTTAAAGAATTTCTGCAAAAATAATCCACCTTGATACCTGCTTATCATAAATATTTAAAATTCTATCTTAGAAAAAAAATCTTAGCAGGTAGCACTATTCCCTAAAATTTATATCAGGAATGTTTATAATGTAACAGGTACAAATTAAGTCAAGTGCTTTGCTGAAAAGGTAAAAATTTCCTTTTCTTTAAATTAAAAAATTTTTTTATTTTTTTTAGAAATTTCCCTTTCATTAACCTTACAACTTTTATTTTAAACTTCTAACAAGACAGCGGTGAAAATGATGGGATAGACAATTATGTGTATTAATTAAAATAATGAACAGGACTCATCTTACCTCCTGAGTATTTTCATCTGGGTTCCTGTAATACACAAAGTCTTTTCTGAGCTCACTCACAGATTCATTTGTCTTCCTATTAGCAAGCCGGCTCACACGGTTCTTTTCTCTGATACTAGGTGGAGTGGAACTGCTCACATCTTTAGAGAGAACTTTTCTAGGTTTTGGAGTCTCTATAGTTTCTACAAAGTGAGTTCCCTCGGAGACAGCATTATACACAGTTGAGGTCACTTCACCAGCACCAACACCATCCTTGACTACAACATTCCTCCTACCATCAGCATTTTTCGGTCTGTGAGATCCTTTTCCCAGGCTGTTTCTAGGATCTTTACCTGAACTATCTGAGTCATGGTCTGGACAAAGAGGTTTGCGATTACTTTTACTGGAAGCAGCATGATTTCGGTGAGAGTGATGATCATGGTCAGAGTGATGGTCATGGTTTATATGGATTCTCTTAATCTTATCTATGCCTAGACTCTGAAGCAATTTTCTGAACCCTTCAACTGACAGGGAATTATTTTCTCCGTAGTGATGGAAAAGTTGTTGTAGATGATGTTGCTGTGTGGTAACTGCCAAGTCAACGTTAATGCCTGATTCCCAATTTGGAACAATCTTCTCAGCAGTCTGAGGGAAAGCAGCTGGTGGTTCCGGTTCATGAAGGGGATTTGTGACACACCACACCAACAGGGCGAAGGTAAGGATTAAGAGCACAGATAAATTCCTTGCCATTCCACCTTCCTAGAGAAGAGAGAAAAGAAATTCTTGCCTTCACCTAGAAAACAATTTGAATGTAGAAACTCATGCTGATTTGGTTCAGCGGATAGAGTGCCCGCCTACCACAGGGGAGGTCCAGGGTTCAAACCCATGGGCCTCCTGACCCGTGTGGAGCTGGCCCATGCGCAGTACCGATGCCTGCAAGGAGTGCCATCCTTCGCAGGGGTGTCCCCTGCGTAGGAGAGCCTCACAGACAAGGAGTGCGCCCCGTAAGGAGAGCCGCCTCATGCAAAAAAAAAGGTGTGCTATCGCACACACAGAGAGCTGATGCAGCAAGATGACACAAAAAGAGACACAGATTCCTGGTGCCGCTGACAAGAATAAAAGTAGACACAGAATAATACACAGTGAATGGACACAGAGAGAGCAGACAACTGGGGAGAGGGGGAAGGGAGAGAAATAAATAAATAAATAAAAGCTTAAAAAAAATTGGTGTCAAATCAAATAATCACGGTTTACAGAACATCATTTAGTGTGACCAGGGAAGTACTAAGTATTCTGAAGGATAGAGAACTACAGTCTTAGGATCTACCTTTGCATTGAGAAAATATGTAAACAGTTTGAGAACAGCTAAGTGCTAAGAGACTCTGTTATAACCACTGTAAAAACAATAGTAATTCAGACAGTGGACAGATCCATGTGGCCACAGCCACACTGGCAGCTTCTTATTCAGTTGAGAACAATGATTTTTTTTTTTTTTTACAAAATTTACCTCTACTACCAGCTTCATTTCATAAAAGACTCTTCTAACACCAAAATAAGAAATGATAATCTCAGAATAATTCACATTTAAAATTTCATCCTTAATATACTCTCCTTATAGACAAATCAATTTAAGGCCTGTTTCACAGAATTCCATTCCTCAAAGGTACACAATTTTGAAAGTTTCCTGTGTATCCCTCAGGATATTTTCTATGCATGCTAATATACAAGTACTTTAAACATGCAAATGGAATTTTTTTTTAATTTTCACCCACTGAACAATGAATCAGACATTTTTCCATGTCAGCACATATAGACCTCATTCTTTCGAATGGCTGAATCAAAATAGTTCTTTAAATAAATTAAACTTTATAAAAACTCACTATATTGTTCTCATTTTGCTACAGACCAGTGAAAATGTTACCACTCGTTCACACAACAGTGATTGGAATCTATGGCTTAAGCCCCAAAGAGGAGACAGGAATAGAGTTGGGCCTTGAAAAACACAATTAGGTTAAGCAGAGGAAGGATAGTCAGATAAGCAGATTGATTAATAACTCAGGACCCAGCAGAAGTCCAGCATCAATCATGGATGGTGATGCTGGCCAAATCCATCTGCCTCAAACAAAAGAATCAGAGGTAGAGTTCTGGCGGGAGAGAACAAGATCATAGACCAGACTAGCGCTGCCACCTTCAGCTCTTCTTCCTTGTACCAGTTTCTCATTCCTGCCACCTTATTTGGAAATCCGGTAACAGCTATTTTGCAGGGTGAACAAGAAAACCACGTGAACAGGCATACGTGGAAGAGCTCTGTATGCTGCCATGTGTTGTACGACTCCTTACACTGAGAGCAGTGGAAAATGGAAGTATATAAATAGCATAAGGCTAGGCTCCTGAAAGAATATTCCGGGCCTGAACATTAGGAACTCACTTAATAGCAAGAGAGAACCATTAAGAAATCATTCAGGAATGGGGTAGGTGGGAACGACCTGCACCGACGGATGGCGCAGGGCCCAGCTCAAAGCACCTCCCTGCCTTTCTTTAGGGAGGATGCTCCGAGCGCGACTGCGGATCAGCCGGCGATTCTCCTTCCCGGCAAGTCGGTGTGTACTGGAGGGAAAAAGAAGGCCGAAGGAAAAGGGCCTGTAAAAAAACCCCAAAAAACGGCGAATGGAAAAAAAAAAACGGGGTACAACATGGCTTCTACCAGCTTCTCAGTTTAAAACACGTCCGTATCCTTCCGAATTAGGTACAGAATGTATAGGCCCTCGGAAATCCTCGGAAAATCCTCGTGGACCCGAAGCCCATCTGTGTCCCCAGGCTAGGAAGTCTCTGGGGCGAGCGTGCGCCCGCCGCGGGCTACCTCCGGCCTCGCGGCTCCGCAGTCCCCTCGCCCGGCCCGCGGGCCTCTCTCCACCGCACGCCCCGCCCGCCCGCAGCTGCCGCCCCCTTCAGCCTGAGGGACTCACTCGTCCGCCGCCCCGCGGTCCGACCTCCCAGGCCGGAGCGCGGGTTCAGTTCCCCGCAGGCGGTCCTGGGAGAGAGGAGCGAGCAGACGTTTCTGCCTGCAAACTTCTACAAGGCGCGGAGAAGCGGAGGTCTCATTCGGCCCGCCGCGCCTCGAGCAGGGGTATCTTGAGCAGCCGCCGGGAAGCCGCGCCCCGCGGGCCCTCGCCTCTCAGCACAGCCAAGACAATCACCAGCGCCTCGAGCAGCGCGCATCCCAGTACCACCGCCTCCACCGCTGACCGCCGGGCATGCGCACTGCGGCCCTGGAGCCCAGTCCCCAGGAGATGGTTCCGCTTTTCCGCGTGTTCGAAGGCGCCGCGGAGCTCGCGGGGGCGGGAGGGGCGGAGAAGCAGAGGCAGAAAAAGTGGGCGGCCCCAGCGGGCTGTGAGCGCCAAGACCAGTTGGGAATCCTTACCTCGAGCCCATCCACGACCCTGCGTCTCTCTTAGGCTGGAGACTCGCTCCCTCGCCCAGGTCTCCCGGCCAGCCCCGTCTGACGCCGCCCTGGCCCGCGAGCCCCGCGTTCTCTAGGAGGGTTCTGAGCACTCTCCTCGGGTCTTAGCTCCCAGGACAGAAGGCCCGCTCAGGTGCTGGGGTGCCGTTTGGGGAACGGGAGCGAATAGCGACTCCTTAGTGGCGGGACAGCTCGAGTGGGAGGGAGGCCCTCGCGTGTGTAGCGGAGGGGCGGGGCCGACGAGGGGCGAGCCCTCCTTCGCCCCGCCCTCGATCGCCTGCCAAATGCGGACCGGATGACGCCGCGCGGGAGGCCGCCGTGAGAGCAGTTCCGCTCGCAGGGCGGAAGTACTCTCTCAGGTTTCGGCCGCTGAGGGTCCAGCAGCATGGTGTCCTCTGTGCTGGAGACGTCTTATGTGTTTTGCTGCCCGAATCGGGTGCGAGGAGCCCTGAGCTGGAGCCCTGGGCCAGGAGGACTTCTGGCCTTCGGCACATCCTGCTCCGTGGTGCTCTATGATCCTCAGGTAAGAAGGGTGGCCGGATGCCCGACCTCTGCGTCTGGGGCCGAGCCTGGGCGGGCTCGCAGCCGCGTCTCCATGCCCACTGCCGGGCGTTCTCGGGGCGGTCTGAGGATGAGGCCCCGGCCCGAGAAGACCGAGGACACCGGCTCTCTGGCTAGGGGTCTTCCGTACTCGCGACGGACTCTCCCTCGCCGTCCCGCACTCTGTGTTAGCGTGGATTCACCGCGACCCCTGTCCCTCCCAGAGGCCTGATAGCTCCACGCAGAAACCCGAAGAGGAGAACTTATCTGAAAACGTATTCCGTGGGGATTGTAGTTATGTTACAAGAATAAGTTTGGATTTTAAAAGGTTTGAAAGCCTTCATTCCACAGATAACTCATTTCTGTATTTCCCTCACTGTTTTAATAAACCACATGTGTTGAAATTTCAAGGCAATATTTCTTGTATTTTAGCTACTGGGATGGACGTTTGAAAAAATGCCATTTGGGAAAAAGGTCCTAGGGGTGGTGATCTTAAGCACTGGTTATAAGTCAGGACTTACTCTTTCAGTGAACTTTATTTCCTTTCACCTAATCAGTTGATTGTTTTCTTGGCCCTTCTCTACCCAACTTCTCAAGAGAGTAGTTTTGTATGCTATCCACAGTTCTTATTGGCTAATTTTGAACTAAATAGTGTTGCTTCTCAAAATGAACCTCAGTAGGAAAAGTGAATTGCTGAAAATGAAAGCTCAGTGCAAGAGAAGGCTGTATGTATATCTTGCACTGCTTTATTCTCTTGATTAAATTCCATTATTTTCAAACACCTTTTGCAGATCCAAATTTATATATGAAATGTTTTTATTTGCTTTTCCCATGTCTTGACTTTGCTTGCCTCTTCCCGGGTTTGTTTCTTATTTTTGCAATGCATTTTTGAATGGCAAGAGAAAGCGCATAAAACATTAAGAGTTAAACTTTACAGTGATCATCAACCAAGAACTGATTCCTCTCTAGAAGCTCCATCTTTCTGCAGCAGTTTAATGAATTTGTGCCTGTGCCTTCTGTCACGTTTTCATTTTAATGATAACTTGACAGGCATGTTAGGAGATTTTAGCACATCAAAAAAGAAGTATATCGAGCCTAAAAGTACTTTGAATCGTTAAATATTTGCTAGTTGGGTATTTAGTTAAGTTCAGGAGTAAGATCATATCAGACACTAAAATAAAGCCTTGAGGATGATGTTCATTTAGCAAATTTTTGAGGATCCTGTATGGGCTAGCCCTAGGTTGGGTGGAGATGACACAAAGATAGTGGGTAATAATCCCTGTTGGTCAAGGAATTCTCAGGCTAATGGGAGAGATAATGAAATACAGTAAATTGTTTCCCAATCTCAAACAACCTACATGTGAAATATATTAGTTTATGCACATTTACCTTTTTCCCAGTCATGAAAATTCTGGTTGACATAAAAGCAGATATAAAGCCAGTGCTGCTGGCAACAAATGGAGAAAGGTGGTAAAGAAGACAGTATTTAGAGAGTTAAAATCTTCTTTAGTTGGTGAAGTAAGGAAGCTCAAGTCTGGAGTGAAGTTGGTAAAAGCAGGAGTCTGAGGGTCTGCTGGGAGCCTCCTGTGAGGACTTTATTTGTGGATTCCTGACCTGGTGTTACTAGTGGTTTAAATTAATATTATCCTGAATTTGTATCCATTAGTCACAAATTCCTCTGCTGAAGGGAGTTTTAGCAACAAAACCCTCAAATTCGGCTCCTTGTCTAGCCTGAGATGTCAGGGCAGAGAAAGAAGAAGGATGGATTTTTTATCCTCTTGCTCTGGGAGGAGAAGCAGGAGCTGGTAGGTGAAGACCTGAGAGGTCAATGTGGAAATGTGGAGAGTGGTGAGAAAGGCAGGAATGAATCAGTGAATGGGTGGCTTCGGCCATGCTTAAAACTTTATGAATTAAGGAAGATGAATCTCTTTGAAGTAATTCTGATGTCTTGTTAGTGTCAAACACTGAAATCTGATTTTATTAATTTGTTAATTTATCTGTAGGATAAATTCTAATTTACTGATTTTTTTCCCTTTTAAGAAAAGGGTTGTTATTACCAACCTAAATGGCCACACTGCTCGAGTGAATTGCGTACAGTGGATTTGTAAACAGGATGGCTGTAAGTATCCACCTGATTATTCATGCTGATCTCAATTGTTTTCTGGTAAAGTATGGTTAGTCATTTCTCTTCGATTACTTTTCCTAATTTAGCATTTGTTTATCCACTGTTAGGCATTAGAATGTAGACCAGTAAAGAAAAATCTCTACAGTTATGCCCACTGAAACATCTTACCTGCAGAGTATTTTTACTTTATAGAAGCATGGATAGCACAGCATTGCTTTCAATAAGGGTGGAGAGAGCCCCTGACCCCCAGTGGTGCCACACCATTGATTGAAAGCCTCTGTGCCCTTGATGGAAATTCTGTAAGCAGGGCCCCATGCTTAGGCCACAGCTTGGAATCAAAAGTTTCTTTCTGCCATGGTCAAGCTATTGCTTTTTCAGGCAAGACATTGCATCTCTATTGAATGAGTTTGCACCTCAGTAACATCAGAAAAGTGAAAGAATGTACTAAATCAGAGGACCCTTAGGAACCTTTGAGGTAAAAATTATTTTAATAATACTAACAAGTTAGTCATTTTTATTATCATTTTATGTGTACAAGGAGTTTTTCAGAGAACGTGTTGATGTGTGATATTGCAACAGATTAAATGCAGAATCATATATGAAAATCAGCTGTGTTCTATTAAAGTCAGCCATTGAGAATTGCAGAAATGTAAAAAGTGCCTCTCTTCTCACTATTTTAAAAAATTGTTAACAGCATTGAATTATGTGTGTGATTGTGGTTGAAAGGGGAGGTTGAGATTGTGTATGTCTCTAGAAGAAAAGCTAGAGGATGAAACATGGAACTGTGTAATACAGTGAATGCTCTTGTGGAAGATAAAGGTGGTGAGTAGTGCAAATATAAGAATGTCCTTCCATGAACTAGAACAAATGTATGTCACTATTACAAGGTATTAATATTAACATGGTATATGGGAAGAAAATACACCTAATACAAACTATGGACAGTAATATTTTAATATTCTTCCATTACTTGTAACAAAGTTACTCACCAATGCTATGCAATAATAGGGGAGTATAAGAGGAATGGGGTTTTTCTCTTTGGAGCAATGAAAATGTTCTAAAATTGACTGTGGTGATGAAAGCACAACTGTGAATATACAAGAGCTACTGATTGTACATTTTGAATGGATTGTATGGTATGTGAATAAAACTGGAAAACAGGATTTTTTCATAAAAATGTCTGTGTTAACATGTAATGTGTTCTTCCTTTTTAAGAAAATTGATAAATGAAGATTTTCTGATTTCTCCATTTTGATTTCTAAAATGGTTAATATAGGTACATGTGGCCCATATAAACAAAAGTTCTTTGGGGTCTTCAAAAATTTTAAGAGTATAAAGGAGTTCTGAGAACAACAAGGTTGAGAATTGCTCGACTGCATTATCTCCCAAGTCTCTTCTGTTTCTGAAGTTCTTTGACTCCAGAATTTTAAAGCAAATTTAGTTGCCTTTAGATGGTGCTTCCAAAGTCCTATGGAATTTCCTCAAGTATCTAAATATATCTACTGGAGTATTCTTATGGACTCTGAATTAATTTTATTTTTCATTCAACAAATATTTATTTGGAGCCTTCTGAACTGGCACAAATTGAGAATTTGCTCAGATTTTATATGTGGCATTTAAAAAGTTTAATGACTTCAGTTGGTAAGTCAGAATAATTCATATATTATGAATAAAACCATTAAATAGTACAAGGGATGGCTGTTGGTGTGATAATAAAAGACAATTGTGAATAATTGCTACCACTTGATATTGAAGACTATTTGAATCTCATAAAATATTAATTTCAACTTATATGTTTTGTCTTTAAACAGCGGGGTTACATGAAATGAATTGCTTGTATATTACTGTAATCTGCAACTACTATGACTGGTTTCCTTTAAGAATAGGGTTCTACCTCCAAATAATCCCAGGTATCCATTGTAATGCATGTATCAATGACATAAAATTTTAATAATGCCATTTTATATTCTTAAAATATCTGATTTTTAGCAAATTATTTTCATATGCCCTATTATAATTATCTTCAAAATCATGTAGTTAAGTAACTTTATCTCTTTGGTGCCTGAATAAATTAAAACTCAAGAGCACAGCTGGCAGGCGGCAGATTTGGGACTAGAACTTGGGACTTTTGAGTACAAATCTAACATCCTTTAGACTGCACCCCAGGTGCTTCCCCTAAATATCTAGCATATAGGCCAGAAGACATAAATGGAAAGTTCAAATCAGACCAAAATTATTTCCACTCTTTTTGGTTCTTGTTCCTTTTCCTTGTATTATCAACTAGAAGTTGTAAATGTTTAAAAGAGCTATATGAAGTTAGTATCTAAATTCAAGAATATGTGTCATATACTTGATAGCAGAAATTGACTATAACATAATGCATCTTCATGTCTTAATGAAATAAGGTATATCTAATTGCCAATATCTTTTATCTATTATTTTTGCTAAAAGTATTTAACCTGAACCTAATCATGAGGAAGAAAATCAGATAAATCCAAAATTGAGGGATGTTCTGCAAAACATTTGGCCTTGATCTCACTAAAAAAGAGGTGGGTGGCTGGAACACTATTCTAGGTTAAAGGAGACTAAAAAGACATGACAGCCAAATGCACAATGTTTGATTAGATTCTCGATCTTAAAAACAAAACAAAAAACAATTACAGAAGATTTTACTGGAATAGTTGGGTAAATTATAATAAGGACTATACTGTATCTATGGTAAATTTTTTGAATGCAATAATTGTATCGTGGTAACGTAGGAGAATGTCCCACATTATGGTGTAGTATTTGAGGATAAGAGGTCATGAGGTCTGCAACTCAATTTCAAATGGTTAGACAAATTTTCCACAATCCATTCATTTGGAAAAAAAACTTGTGCAGGTATGCATGTATAGATAGACAAGATATTAAGGGTATATGGCAAAATGTTAACAGTTGGTCAATCTAGGTAAAGGGTATATGGTTTTCTTACAACTTTTTTGTAATGGAATTCTTTCAAAATGGCTAAGTGGCTGGGAAAAAATAAAGCAAAAATATTTCATGAGATACAATATTTTGCAGCTGTTTCTACTGAATTAGTTTCTGGAGGATCTGATAATCAAGTGGTTCACTGGGAAATAGAGAATAATCAGGTAGGTGGGCATGTTTGTAGTTATACGAAATGACTGTTACCTGCTTTTAATTTTATTTGCAATTTATTTCTTCATTTATGCTATGTTTTTCCTGTATGGCTTTCCCTAATTCTTGCTTATTAGTAACCCATAGACTTTATCTTCCAGACTTCACAGGCCCTGTACTCTTCTATTTAATTTCTATACCCATTTTCTTATGCCATCAGTTATTTTGTGAATTTCCAGTCATTTTGGAATAATTTTCAAGCTGTTCATACTTGGGCTGTTCATTCTTTCTGTTTTTAGTGATAGTAAGAATTACTACTGCAGTACTAATCTGGCAGCCATTGCCATATGAATATAGATTTATGCAATTCTGAGTGATATAATGTGCAATGCATGGTATGGATAGACCTCTACTGATAGATGATATTTAGGTTGTTTCTAGTTGTGAGCAAAGATTAAAGGTGAAAGGTAAGTACATGAGATATTTGAACATCTATGTGCAGAAGATACAGATGTGGCAGAGTGCTTGCATTCATGAATTACGTATGTCATTTTGAAGGCTAAATATACTTGCATAGAGAAGCGGACTTGGCTCAATGGTTAGAGTGTCTGCCTACCACATGGGAGGTCCACGGTTCAAACCCAGGGCCTCCTTGACCCGCTGGAGCTGGCCCATGCACAGTGCTAATGCGTGCAGGGAGTGCTGTGCCACACAGGGGTGTCCCCCACTTAGGGGAGCCCCAAGTGTAGGGAGTGCGCCCTGTGGGGAGAGCCACCCAGCGCAAAAGAAAGTCCAGCCTGCCCAGGAGAGGTGCCGCACACATGGAGACCTGATGCAGCAAGATGATGCAACAACAACAACAAAAGAGACCCAGATTCCCAGTGCCGCTGACAAGGATACAAGCGGACAAGGAAGAACACACAGCAAAATGGAGAGAGACAGCAGACAACTGGGGCGGTGAAGGGGAGAGAAATAAACAATAAAATCTAAAAAAATATATATAGACATATATACTTGGATAACTAAAGTACAAAGGTAGCTCTGTGGGCAGGTGGTCTGAATTGCTGTGCCGGAATCATTATAATAAGAGTTAAGAGCTTGAGATTCAAGAGGTGGCCTTTTGAGTTAGACTTAAAACGTGGGGTGATTTCCTTGGGAGGAATTAAAGAGGCAGAGATTCCAGGTAGAAAAAAATGGCATGAATAAAAGCTCAGATGAGAAAGTAGACCCTCTTCTCCAGGAACTGTGAGTATCCTGTTTAGTAGAGCCTAAGATAGGTTTAGGGCAGGGCTTTTTAGTGTTTTTCAGATTATTTCTCAAGACGCTCCATGGAAAGAGGAGTCTGTAGACAAGCAAGTTTGGGAAAAACTGCATATTATATACCTCTTTTAGAGAATCACAATACACATGAGCATAGTGAAGGCTCTGAGAAGTTGTGATGTGAAGGAACCTGCTTACCTTTGTTTAGCATATCCCAAACATTTCATGTTTGAACCATTTTTCTCTTTTAAAATCTATTGGCCTTCTTCGGAATGCTAAGTAATTACAATTTGGGAAATGTTCCTAGATAATACATACAGGGACAGTAATACTAGAGAAGTAGAATAGAATAAGATTGTGTGTGAATTTAAATATTAGCTTTAAGGGTTCTTTATTAGCAGGCATTTGGCAGTGATTGGTTTCTAAGCAGAAGAGTATGAATAGCAAAAGAAGATTAATCTGGTAGCAGAGTGCCAAATTAGAACAGGAAACAATATGAAAGAAAGGATGTGAGGTATACTTTTGAAGAAAAATGATTTGGATATTGACTAGATAGTTGTCAAAGGGGAGGGGAGCTGGTGAGTACTCAAAAGACAATGATGGAAATGCAGCTTAGGGTCATGGAAGAAAGGTGCTTCTACGAAGAGAAATTGGTTAAGTCTTGCTAACTCAGGATGGGTAGAAGGGAAGATAAGAAATTCAACTGTAGACATGTCATTTGGATTGCTGCCAGACACTCAGACTTGTCCTCCAAAAAAAGAAGGCAGGCCTGGAGGTGGTGATTTTTTAGCCACCTCAATTTGAATGAGAGCACCAAAGGAGAATGTAGTAACTTAACTCCTGTTTGGCTAATCTTGTTAAATGTGTCCAGAAAGAAGTATTTGAGCTCACATTCTTGAGATCTTGAGGTGAGACTGGGAAGACTCTTTTTTTCAGTGTGCCCCAAGCTTCTGTCAGTAGAGAGGACTAGACCAAGAAGGCAGCCAATGGGCAGACAGCCATACAGCCACTGTAGGTAGGGAGAGGTCAGGGGAGAGACCCCAAAGACCAGACAGAAGAAAAGGAGGATGAAAGGCACAAAAGTGGGGTGAGGGGAATAAGGGTGTGGGAGAAGAGGCTACACATTGTAAGCTCCTTAAGAGCTTAAAGGTTCCTCCCCACAGCTATGCATTCCTTTGCACACAGGTGCTCAGTACCCCTTAACTTGTGATAAAAGCAAATGAATCTAAGCTGCTGTAATGAGAGATTTGGGTCTTTGAACAGTGAGCTTTACATTTTAAAAAACTGGTGAACTTGAGAGATTTCTTCTGTTTTGTGTTTTAATTCGCTGATGATGAGAATATTACCTTGCTTAAAGATGTGAAATGAATATTTTTAATATGTTTATAATGTTTTAGAGGAAAATGATACACATGTAAGTTTAGACCCCTGGAAGGAAGTATTACCTTCCTGAATGTGAGAGTTCTGCTAAGTAATTTGATAACTCAGGAGACATTGAAGGGACACTTCTATTAAAATAGACTATACAAGGTACCACTTAATGCAAATGGTGAAATCTCACAAACATGAAAATCTAAAAAATGGACTCAATAGCAGTAGAAATGATGCCAAAGGAATAATCTTGTATTGGTAAGCAGGTAGATTTAATAATGAAGTGGGATTTCCCATTTCTGTTTGCCATTTTTTAAAACAAAAATGTCAACTCATCCTCTTGCGATTGTGATAGTAATCTCTGATCTAGGCAAGTATGAGTGGATTCTAAAAGTACGAGGTGAAATTTTGATGAGGAATAGAATATTTGCATAGTCTCAAAGTATACACTCCTATATCATTACCAAAAAAATTTAACTTCACAGTAAAGAAACCTGGCAGACATCATCTTTACTAAAGTATCAATATTAACATCACTAAAAATGGGACAAACTGTCATCATGTGCCTCCTGATGTGATGAATTTCTATAGTATTACTGGCAAAATGTATATCCTGAACCTATTCATGAGGAAATATCAGACAAATCCCCAAGGAGGGATATTCTACAAACTTGGCTTCTGTTCTTCTAAGATATCTTTGCCATGAAAGGCAAAGGAAGTCTGAGAAACTCTTTCATATTTAAGACTAGAAAGACATGGCAACTAAATGAAGTGAAAATGACTTTGAGAACTTTTTTTTTTTAAAGATTTATTTTTTAATTAATTTCTCTCCCTTTCCCCCCCAGTTGTCTGCTCTCTGTGTCCACTCGCTGTGTGTTCATCTGTGACCGCTTCCATCCTTATCAGTGGCACTGGGAATCTGTGTCTCTTTCTGTTGCATCATCTTGTGTCAGCTCTCCATGTGTGCGGCACCACTCTTGGGCAGGCTGCACTTTCTTTCGTGCTGGGCAGCTCTCCTTAACAGGGCGCACTCCTTGTGTGTGGGGCTCCCCTACGCGGGGACATCCCTGCGTGGCAGGGCACTCCTTGTGTGCATCAGCACTGTGCATGGGCCAGCTCCACACGGGTCAAGGAGGCCCGGGGTTTGAGCCGTGGACCTTCCATGTGGTAGGCGGATGCCCTATCCATTGGGCCAAGTCCGCTTCCCATCTGTGAGAACTTGTTTGTCCTTTCCCTGTTTATTTAATATAAGTATGAACTACTTAAAAAAATTCTTTATTTTTTCCCCAGTGGGTTAAAACCCATTACTGTCATTCATTTTGATGCTTATATTGTCCTAGATTTCGTCAGTGTAGTATTTCTTTTTACATGTCTATTTTGCTCATTTAGTAGGACCCCATCATTGTTTGTAGATAGTGGCACCAAAAGGGCTTCAGAGACCTCTGATATATAATTTTAGCAATATGTAACATCAGATAATTTAAAAATTACAATGCATATGGCTTTTTGAATTTTTTTTTTAATTCTCCAAGGACATGGGCATCTTTCCATATAATAAACATTTATCTGTATTATCCTTTATATTCTTTACACTGTATGTCTAATATAATCTGTTCTATGTGAAGGAAATTTTAGGTTGATTGTAGTTTTTTGCCATCATAAATTGTATGGCATAAATATCCTTCTGTATGTGTCTTTTGTTATTAGTTTTTATACATGTGCTATTATCTCTGCAGAGTAGATTGTTAGATGTGAGATAGTTGTGTCAAAAGTATGCACATTTTCATGTTAGTAATATAGCCAGACAGCCTTATTGAAAGGTTGTACTTTTTTATATTCCCTTCAACTGAGAAGACCTATTTCTGGGTCAGGAATTTTAACAGTATCTTTAATCCTGCAACTTGAGTTAAATGAAGGTGAAACTGGTCATTACTTTTTTTTTCTCGAAGTACGGGGGATTAAACCCAGGACCTTGTACATGGGAAGCAGGCGTTCAACCACTTAGCTACAAATGCTCTCATGGATATTCCTTTTTTAATCATAATATTTTTGTCATTCTTTCTGGTTCAGCTTTTAAAAGCAGTCCATCTGCAAGGCCATGAAGGACCTGTTTATGCAGTATGTGCTGTCTACCAGAGGAGGGCATCAGATGTCCCATTATATACCCTGATAGTTTCTGCAGCTTCTGATTCTACTGTTAGAATTTGGTCTAAAAAGGATTCTGAAGGTAAGTTTGGGGACAGATTATAATCCAGACAAATGAAATAGTAATCAAAATGAATGACAACTAGAAGAACGTATACATATCATGTTTTCACTTTCAAGCAGCTTTAAAATTATAATTCTAATCTGAATATTTATTGTTCCTTCTGCACTTTTTCAAAATTCCTGTACACCAAATTGCTTGTTAATGAAAATTCTGTCTAAGCCTTTTCATGTATGTCATTTTGCTCATGGTAATCTGATTAAAAAGTGGCCATTTTTACCCACATGGTTGGTGGAGTTTGTGTTTGTTGAGGGGTAAGCCCCATCTCACAGAGAGCTCTTAGGCTTTCTTTTCTGTCTGCCAGCTCAGGATTGATAGCGCTCATCTTCCAGCTGACACCCAGGGCCGTGATGATGCCACTCAGGCCCTCTATGTGAATATGCTTAGTGTTAGTTGTTTATGACTTTTTTTTTTTTTTTAATT
Organism: Dasypus novemcinctus; assembly: GCF_030445035.2. Taxonomy (NCBI): domain Eukaryota; kingdom Metazoa; phylum Chordata; class Mammalia; order Cingulata; family Dasypodidae; genus Dasypus; species Dasypus novemcinctus. Next base: position 51,961,920 of record NC_080688.1, read on the forward strand.
TTTTAGTAACATGCCTTCAGACCTTGAACTTCGAAAATGGATTTGCTCTGGCTCTCTCCTTGTCATTTTTGCCTAATACCGATGGTGAGTAACTTGCCAAGTATATATTAAAAGAGTAGTATATTTGTATATTTCCATATGATCATATCTAAATGTTTTCGTGAAAGAAGTTGAGATGTGGAAAACATACTTTTCATTCTCAGGTCTCAAATCATCTGAGTATAGTGCTATAAAGTTAAGGGAGGATACTAGGAGTTTTGGTTGCTGTTGAAAATTTGTGACTTAATACTCACTCACCATTAATATTATTTACCAGATATATTGTGGATATATATATATATATATTTAGGGAGATGTTCTGAGTCTTTAGAAAGTGTAGAATTAAGTAAAAGAGAAAAATGCTGAAGATCACTATTCCAGAGTGTTTAGGGCTGTCCTCCTTTAATGTGAATTAGTTTTCTGTCTTTTTAAAGAAGAGTAATTTTACAGTTGTGTCTTTCATAGCCTTTTTTTTAGGAGCTTCTAGGGATTGAACACAGGACCTCGTACATGGGAAGCAGGTGCTCAACCACTGAGCTACATCCACTCCCCAATGAGAGTTGGTTTTTTAATTTGTTTGTTTGTTTGTTTTTTAGGCGGTACCAGGGATTGAACCTGGGACCTTGTATGCAACTACTTGAGCTACATTTGCTCCCCTTGTAGCTTTTTAACCACATGTTTAATTACATGCTTTTTAATTTTGATCTCTAATTCCTTCACAAATTTTGATTTATTAGGTTGGTGCAAAATGAATTGTAGTTTTGGACTGTGTATTTTAAATCATTACAACTAGGCTCTCAAACACATCTTTATTTTTCAAACATTTATTTATTTATTTTTATCCCCTCTCCCCACCCCGTTTCCCCGGTTGTCTCCTGTCTCTGTCCATTTGCTGTGTGTTCTTTTGTGTCTGCTTATATTCTCATTAAGTGGCTCCGGGAACCGATCCTGGGACCTTGGGACCTTCCGGAGTGGGAGAGAGATGATTACTCTCTTGCGCCATCTCAGCTGTTCTGCTATATCTTCTTATTTTATCTCCTCTGTGTCTCTTGTTGCGTCATCTTGCTGTGTCAGCTCTCGGCGTTGGCTGGCACTCCTTTGCAGGGCAACTTCCACACTGGGTGGCACTCCCATGCAGGGAGGCACTTATGCTCAGGGTGGCATTCACGTGTGGGCTGGCACTCTGCGTGGGCCAGCTTGCCCTTACTGGGAGGCCCTGGGCATTGAACCCTGGACTTCCTATTTGGTAGATGGGAGTCCAGTTGGTTGAGCCACATCTGTTTCCCACAGACACATCTTTATTAATCAAAAAAGGAACCATTAAAATCAACACATTTTTGCCAATGAGAAATAAGTTTGCTTATTCCTGTAGCATAAAAATCAGTGCTTTGGGATTTGATGAACCCTTGGAAGGCATTTTCTGCATCCTGCTGGTTGTGGAAGTGTTTTCCCAGCAAAGAGTTGTCGAGATGCCTGAAGAAGTGGTAGTTGGTTGGCGAGAGGTCAGGTGAAAATGATGGATGAGGGAAAACTTTGTAGCCCCATTCGTTCAACTTTTGAAACATTGGTGGTATGATGTGCAGTCGGGCATTGTTGTGGAGAAGAATTGGGCCTTTCTGTTGACCAGTGCCAGCTGCAGGCGTTGCAGGTTTTGGTGCATCTTATTGATTTGCTGAGCATATGTCTCAGATGTAATGGTTTTGCTGGGATTCAGAAAGCTGTGGTGAATCAGACCAGGAGCAGACCACCAAACAATGACCCTGGCCTTTTTTTGGTACAGGTTTGGCTTTGGGAAATGCTTTGGAGCTTCTCGATCTAATCACAGCCCATCATCGCCAGTTGTTGTATAAAATCCACTTTTTTTTTTTTAAAGATTTATTTATTTATTCATTTCTCTCCCCTTCCCCCCCACCCCCAGTTGTCTGTTCTCTGTGTCTGTTTGCTGTGTCTTCTTTGTCCGCTTCTGTTGTTGTCAGCGACATGGGAATCTGTTTCTTTTTGTTGCGTCATCTTGTGTGTCAGCTCTCCGTGTGTGCGGTGCCATTCCTGGGCAGGCTGCACTTTCTTTTGCGCTGGGTGGCTCTTCTTATGGGGCGCACTACTTGCGCGTGGGGCTCCCCTGCATGGGGACACCCCTGCGTGGGGACACCCCTTTGTGGCACAGCACTCCTTGCACACATCAGCGCTGTGCATGGGCCAGCTCCACACAGGTCAAGGAGGCCTGAGGTTTGAACTGCAGACCTCCCATGTGGTAGACGGACGCCCTAACCACTGGGCCAAGTCCGCCCCCTAAAATCCACTTTTTGTCCCACATCACACAATCAAGAAATGGTTCATTGTTTTTGCGTAGAATAAGGGAAGATGACACTTCAAAACGACGATATTTTTTATTTTTGGTCTGCTCATGAGGCAGCAACTTTTTGAGCTTTTTCACCTTTCCAGTTTGCTTCCAATGCCGGCTGACCATAGAATGAGTGATGTTGAGTTCTTTGGCAACTTTTCATGTAGTTTAAGATGATTAGCTTTGATGATTGCTCTCCATTGGTCATTGTCAACTTCCCGTGGCCTGCCAGTATGCTCCTTATCTTCACGGCTGTTGTCTCCTTTGCAAAACTTCTTGAACTATCAGTGCACTGTACCTTTGTTAGCAGTTCCTAACCAAATGCATTGTTGATGTTGTGAGTTGTCTCCACTGCTTTATGACCCATTTTGAACTCAAGTAAGAAAATTGTTCTAATTTGCTTTGTCTAACATCATTTCCATAGTCTAAAATAAATATAAAGCAAACAGCATATAGTAAGTCATTAGCAAAAAAACATAAAGTGAGAAATGTACATTAAAATGATATATGACATAACCACTTTATTTAAGAATGTATGCCAATTTCAAATGGCAGATTTCAACAATACAAAACCACAATTACTTTTGCACCAACCTAATAGTACTGCATTATCAAAGAAACTATAAGTTCCTCCAAGTAACAAACATCTTACATACTTAAATCTTTTTGCAGTAGCCGTGATGCTGGGCTTATAAAGCTCTTCTGTTTTATTATTCAGTTGGACCAATGACTTTCACTTTGGTTTTCTGTTTAATACAGTGAAAATGTTCCTTATTTTTCCTGAGCTTCTTTCTTCTCTGCTTTATCATAAACCACAAAGAATGGAAGCAAGGACTCTTAATAATCATTCTTTGTCAAGTAACCATGTCATAAGACATTTTAGTGTTAATTTTATTTCTAAAGTCATTTACTGAACACCTCTAATTTTTTTTGCTCAATGGTATCGGAAATAGACGTCAAGGTACTTTACCTAGAATCCAGCATAGACAGTAGTTATTAATAACATGGTGGAGTACTTACAGCGAAGCTTCTTTTCTTTTCTCCCAGTACCAATATTAGCATGTGGCGATGATGACTGCAAAATTCACTTATTTGTTCAACAAAATGATCAGGTAATTATGTTCTGCTTGATTATATATTCTTAATATATAATCTGTTTCCAGATTATAGAATTTTAGGGATTTTTAAAAAAATTTTTTATTTCTCTCCCATTCTCCCCCCTCCCCCCAGTTGTCTGCTCTCTGTGTCCATTTGCTGTGTGTTCTTCTGTGGCCGCTTCCATCCTCATCAGTGGCACCGGGAATCTGTGTCTCTTTTTGTTGCATCATCTTGTTGTGTCAGCTCTCTGTGTGTGCGGCACCACTCTTGGGCAGGCTGCACTTTCTTTCACGCTGGGCAGCTCTCCTTACGGGGCGCACTCCTTGCGCGTTGGGCTCCCCTACGTGGGGGACACACCTGCGTGGCACAGCATTTCTTGTGCACATCAGCACTGTGCATGGGCCAGCTCCACATGGGTCAAGGAGGCCCGGGGTTTGAACCATGGACCTCCCATGTGGTAGGTGGACGCCCTATCAATTGGGCCAAGTCCTCTTCCCTAGGGATTTCTTAATTAACCAAATACTCCAAAAAGAGAATCTTTGTACAATCTTCTATAGTTGGTTTTCGACTCCCTTTTTGAAAGCACTCCCTGCTGCCTTGACTGCCAGGCTCAAGAGCTGTTAAGGGGGAAAGGGTCATTAGGTAGGGGTGAGGAGGAGGATGCCATGGTAGTGTTTTTTTTCCTTAAAATTTTTAAATGAAGTATAACATATCTATAGTGAAGTGCCCCCAGTAGTGCTTGTGTGCCTTTCTGAATTTAACCTTCATTTTGAGTAAACTAGAGAAGGGAATCATTTGTTCCAAAAAGGAGGTTGGTTAACGCTAATCTTTTTTATTTAACAGTGGGGAGACTTGTTTCTTTGCATTTTACAAGAAAGTTAAAAATGGCTGTGAATGTCCAACTACCCAACTTGTTTTATGTTGTATCCATAGCATATGTTATTTTACCTCATAAATATTTGAGGTCTGCAGATACTATCTTATCTACTCAGGCTTGCTCAACTAGATTACAAGGTTTTTAATTCCCAGTTGAGTGTTTTATACTCTGTGTAATCAGTGTTCTCATTAAAAAATGATGCATTAAGGCTTGATAAGACCAATAGAAGTCAATAATATAAATGGAAATGTTAAATTCTTATATCAAGCCCAATATTTTTGTTATCTTACTAGTTTCAGAAAGTGCTTTCTCTGCGTGGACATGTGGATTGGATAAGAGGTGTGGAATGGGCAGCCTTTGGTCAGTATAAAATTTTGCTAAAGCACATATGATAATGACACGTATGTTTGATTTCCAAGAAAGCAGCAGCCTCTTAAGTTTTAACTTTAAATTTTATTTGTATGTTCCATTTTTCTGTTTTCCCAATTAGTGAAGAGGCTACTTATCTTTTCTATTAACCACAGTTGGGGTGATAGAGGAAAAAAATAAGGTGATGCTTATAACACTAGCTGATTATTCCACATGCAGACATTTGAAAAGTTCTTTGTAGAATTTATTAGACTGTATTTTAGGAGTACAATATTATGAATATTTATGAACATTGTTTATTTGTCAGTTTTATTAAAAGTTAATATAGGTCAAATGAATGAAGGATAAGGAAGCAATGGATAATTTGGGGGGAGATCTAGAAATGTGCAAATTATAGAGGGGAAAGTCATATACCTACATTTAAGAATATGATGTTTTAAAAGTAATAACATTTAATTTTTTGATTAGGTAGAGATCTTTTCCTAGCAAGCTGTTCACAAGATTACCTGATAAGAATATGGAGACTATATATAAAAACATCTGTAGAAACACAAGATGATGAGAATATAAGACTGAAGGAAAACACTTTTATTATAGAAAATGAAAGTAAGTAATAATGAAAATGTTTGAATTAACAATACTTGGGTCACATAGCTGGTTCACTTATCTATTTTTATCACATACTTATGTGAAGGTTAGTTTTGTAGAAGTGTCAGATTCCTACCTAAACCTGATTTTATGAATTTTTTCTTTTCTGAGAACATGTCATTTTTCACATGCCAAATTTATTTTTCTTCCAAACCATATTAGAAAAATCTTGAAATATTGCTGAAAATGTTTAATGTTCTCAAAAATTAATTTGTAAAATATTACAAAGTTCACAGTTTTAGTATGAGAAGATCTTATATTTATCCTTGTTTGAATTTCATTTTTTGAAATTCTATTAACCTTAAATAGACATAAAGGAATAATGTGAATTATGGTTTTTTTACTGTCTGACATCACAATAGTACCCTTGCATGCTAGATCTTAATTGGACATTGTATTTAAATGAGCTTTTTCTGAATATGTATCTAAATTTAAAGTCAGTGAGAACTGACTCACTGAGAAGTGAGAGTTGTTCACCCAAGTATACTATTCTTTATTTTTCTTGATTATAAAACATGTTTCAGTTGATAGTCTGGTAACATTTCTTTTGTCTGAAATATGAAATTTTTAGTGGTATTTTCATTATATTGTTTGAATGGTCAAAATAATATTGATTTGATTCCCTTATTTTTGCATTTACTTTAAGATTTTTAATGGTATTTTGGGTTATTACACTCAGAAATGAGACTGGCATTTCTGTTTTTGCTTTTAAATTGTGCTATAATGGTAGCTGTCCTAAGAAATTTTAAAAAATGAAATATATTTCTTATTTATTTATGACCAGGTAGAGTAAAAATATATCTATCTTGAAAACTTTTTTCTCCTATAAATTTTGAACAATGGATAAAGTTAATGAAATTTGAGTATATATTGTTTTTGTTGAATCTAAGCACTGTTTTTGTTCTAATTTTTTTGTTTTTTAAATCCTTTGCACAACTGAATTGGTTATGAAGATGTTTGAGGAAAGAATATGTTCATTGCTTTTGTTATAGGTATTAAAATAGCATTTGCGGTTACTCTGGAAACTGTGCTAGCTGGTCACGAAAATTGGGTAAATGCAGTTCATTGGCAATCTTCATTTTATCAAGGTAGGAAGTAAAGCATATGGACCCCTCATAGTATTTCCATCTCCCCACCCCCACTTCCCCTTCCTGCTGAGATGGCTCCCTCGCCTGTTTGCTCGTTGTCTGTTTGTTGTCTGTTTTTTTCTTTCTTTCTTCAGGAGGCACCAGAAACAACCTGGGACCGCCTATGTGGGAGGCGGGTACACAACATCTGCTCCCCTCATAGCATTTTGAGCTGGCCAAATAAAGTGGAGAATTTTTTCGAGTGTGATTAGAAATCTCAAACATGAGATATTTTCCACTTGGAAAGACGCTCACATTCTGGATTGATTATTGCCCTGCTAAATGGGGAAAAAATTTATTCCTGCCATGATGCTAAAACCACAATACTCCCATTAACCTTTTTCTTAAAAAGTTTCCACCTAATCTTTATGGAATTTAAGAGAAACTGACCTTCAAGCCAAGTTCATTTGAACCTTTACTCTTGGTAATACGAAGTTGGTAGTACTGAGTAACATTATTTATGAAAAAACAGTGTTCTCTTTCCCCCTTTTTCTTTCTTAACACCATTTATGTAGTGACTGCCTTTTGCAGGCACAAGTGGGTGCTGAGGTGTAGAGCAAAGCTAGGAGCAACCTCACATTTTTCTTCCAGTCTCCTCCCCAGGAGAACAAAGAATACCAATAATGAAGTCTAGGTAACCCACCATTCAGCTCTTTAATATGTTATGCTATATTTACTGTTCTCCTTTCTTGAAAAAAAAAAAAAGTATTTTATATCTATTAATACATTATAAATAAAATGCCTATCTAGTCTATAAAGTTATAAAGATATTAACTATGTCTAATTATTATGTTTAGTAATAAGTTGGATATTATATAAATTATTATTATTATTTTTTTAAAGATTTATTTTATTTATTTCTCTCCTCTTCCTCCCCCCCAGTTGTCTGTTCTCTGTGTCTATTTGCTGCGTGTTCTTTGTCCGCTTCTGTTGTAGTCAGTGGCACGGGAATCTTGTGTTTCTTTCTGTTGTGCCATCTTGCTGTGTCAGCTCTCCGTGTGGGCAGCACCATTCCTGGGCAGGCTGCACTTTTTTCACGGTGGGTGGCTCTCCTTACGGGGCGCACTCCTTATGCGTGGGGCTCCCCTTCGCGGGGACACCTCTGCGTGGCAGGGCACTCCTTGCGCGCATCAGCACTGCACATGGGCCAGCTCCACATGGGTCAAGAAGGCCCGGGGTTTGAAGTGCGGACCTCCCATGTAGTAGACGGATGCCCTATCCACTGGGCCAAGTCCGCTTCCCTTATATAAATTATCGAGGACCCTTGTGTATCCCTTCCTAATCTTATTCTTCTCTATTTTTCCCTAGAAGTAACTGCAGCCCTGAATTCGGTGCAGTCATCCCCATGCATGTTTTTTATACTTTTATTACACATTTATATAGTAATAAACATAATTTTTTTTTTTTTCCTTTCCCTCCTTCTTCCCCACTCTGCTGTTTTTGCTGTCTGTGTCCATTCTCTGCGTGATCTTCTGTATCTTTTTCTCCTTTTGTCTTCTCTCCTCGTCTTTCTCCTCTAGGATTCACTGGGATTCAATCCTGGGACCTCTGGTGTGGAGAGAGGTTTCCTGTCAGTTGCTCCACCGGAGTTCCAGGTCTCTGCTGCACTTCACCCTGACTCTCCCCTTTGTCTCTCTCTTGTTGCACCATCATGTTGCTGCGTGACACTTGCGTGGGTACTGGCTCACTGCACAGGCACTCAGCTTGCTGTGCAGGCACTCAGCTTGCCACATGGGCACTGGTTTGCTGTGCAGGCACTCACGCAGGCACTCGACTCGCCATGTGGGCACTCACATGAGCACTCGGCTCACTGCACAGGCACTTGCTCACCATGTGGGTACTTGGCTTGCCATGTGGGCACCTGTGTAGGCACTTAGCTTGCCGTGTGGACACTTGGCTCACCACGTGGGCACTTGGCTCACTGCGTGAGCACTGGCTTGCCATGCGGGCATGCTTACTCTCCTTCTTTTTCACCAGGAGGCCCCAGGGATTGAACCTGGGTCCTCCTTATGATAGGCAGCCACATCCGCTTCCCCATAATTCTGTTTTATACCTACAAAAACTTGCTATAGTGCTGTGGAAAGCAGTTTGATGGTTTCTCAAAAAGTTAATGACTTTTTGATTTGGCAGTTCTACTTCTAGGTGTATATCCCTAGAATTGAATGCAGGGACTCAAATAGATACTTGTATGATTAGTGCCATAGCAGCTTTATTCTCCATAGCCATAAGGTGGGAAAAACTGAGTCTTCACGGTATATAGACACAATAGAATATTACTCAATCTTAAAAAGGAATGAGGTTCTGATACATGCTACAATATGGATGACCTTGAAGACATGCTGAGTTAAATAAGCCAGACACAAGAGGACAAATCTTGTATAATTCTACTTATATGAACTATTTAGAATAGGTAAATTCAAAGAGATAAAGTAGATTAGAGGTTACTAGAGATGGGTATAGATTTTCTGTTTTGGGTTATGAAGTTTTGTTAGTGAATGCTGTTTGGTAGGACACATTATAAATGTAATGAATGCTTAAACATAGTTAAAATGACAAATGTTACGTTTTGTGTTACTACGATTAAAAATCACTTGATATAAATTATCTTAATATGTATTTATACTTTTGTAACTTTTAAGGTGTTTTGGAGATGTATCCATTTTGATATGAGAAGTTCTGTTTAATTTTACTATAATATAATCTGTTGTCTGCATAAGATACAACTTATTTGTTCTTCAAATTGAAGATCTTTATGTTTCCAGATTTTTGCTGTTATATACAACGTTACAATGAACTTTTGTGCATTTGTTGCTGTTTTTTTCTGGTAGTCTACAAACATAATGCCTGTTGATCACCTGAAGGTTTTATTCCTTAGATGGTGTTCTGCAGCAGCCAATGAGATTATTGTCTGCCTCAATGGATAAAACCATGATTCTCTGGGCTCCAGATGAAGAGTCAGGAGTTTGGCTAGAACAGGTAAAAATGTATATGTTTCTTTAAGGAACAGAAGATTGAGTTTTATAAATTGAATGTTTAAATCCCAAGTCTATGTTCCTGTAGCTGCAAATTTTCACTTTTTATGTACAATAAATGAGTAGGAACTTTAACAGTCTCTAGAATGAAATGGCTTCTGTTGGTCAGAAGTGTGGACTATTGTTTGAGAATTATTTTCTATTATTGCATAGGTTCGAGTAGGTGAAGTAGGCGGGAATACTCTGGGATTTTATGATTGCCAGTTCAATGAAGATGGCTCCATGATCATTGCACATGCTTTCCATGGAGCATTGCACCTTTGGAAGCAGAATGCAGCTAACCCGGTAAGAAGTATTTTTAATTAAAGCATTTCTAATCAATTAGTGTGAATGCTGGATGAAATCCAGCTAAACAGTATTGTTTTACTTAAAACACTTGAGAAACACAGTAGAGGTATGGCATTACTTCTTTCTGTTGACATTATCTTGTAGTTATACTAGTTAAAAGAACTCATGTTTTTCTAGGAATAAAAATTCTATACTTATTTGTACATTCTTGTATCTCAACATTCTTGAGATATTGAAATTTGCATATAGGTAAATTTTATGTGTAAGTGAAAGTTATCCTTTTTAGCTATATAATTTTTTGTTGTTGTTGGGAATTTTTCTAAAACGTATTACTTACCTGTCTTAAAGAGAATAACATAATTGATATTTTCTTCTTGGACTACTAGGTCCTCCATAGTTAATTATTGAATGAGTGAGTGGCAAAAGAGCATTAGGAACACCTGTTATTTTGTGATGTAACATATTGATGCTCTCAGGGGCTATTGATAGGCTTAATTCTAAATGACCCTCCATCTATTAGGCTCTTATAGATCTTAAAATTTTTTCTCTCTTTTCAAAAGAAGTCTTTCCTCTTCCCATAATCATGTAGCTGCTTCTCAGTGGTATTCCTACTCCTTTTCTCTAATTTGCTTATGATCTGCTTATTTAGGTCTTGGGAAGGAACACAGTGCCAAGATCATGGATCTTGGAGCTAGACAATCTGGATTCAAATTTTGGCTCCACCATTTAATAGGTCTGTGTTGGAACTGTGTTTGTTTCCTTGGGTTGCTGTAACAAAGTATCTTAAACTGGGTGGCTTAAACAACAGAAATTTATTCTCTTAAAATTCCAGAGGCCAGAGGCTAAAATCAAGGTTTTTGGCAGGGCTGCTTTGTTTTGGAGCTTCTAGGGAAGAATCCTTTCTTGCCTTTTCTAGCTTTGTGTGGTTGCTGACAATTCTTGATGTTCCTTGGCTTGTAGATGCGTGGTTACATTCTCTGACTCTGTTGTCATATGGCATCTCCCTGTACATCTGTGTCCAAATTTTCCTTTTCTTGTAAGATGTTTGTTGTAAGATGCATCATGTTATACGTGCAGGTACATCTGCAAAGACCCTGTCTCCACATAAGATTGCATTCATGGGTACTGGGTATTAGGATTTCAGCTTGTCTTTTTGGTGGACATGATTCAACCCACAATAGGGATGCTACTTAATTTCTGTCTCAGATTCCTCATCTGTAAAATGGGGATAGTGGTAGGACCTACTCATAGGCTTTTTTGTTGTTGAGGTACCAGGGATTCAACCCAGGACCTTGTACATGGGAAGCAGGTGCTCAACCACTAAGCTATATCTGCTCCCCAATGAGAGGTGGGTTTTTTTGTTGTTGTTGGGTTTGTTTTGTTTTTGTTTTTAGGAGGTACTGGGGATCAAACCCGGGACCTCATGTGTGGGAAGCAGGCACTCAACCATTTGAGCTACATCAGCTCCCTACTCATAGGCTTTTTATGATTAAATGAGTTAATATTTGTGGAGTATGTAAAACAGGACCTAGTGCATACTCCTTATTCTGTAAATGTATTTTAAGTTAAATAAGTAAATGAAAGAAATAAGAACAGTGTGTGAAGTATGTGCCGACAGATTCTGAATGTGCGTCTAGTATCTTTTATAAAGTAAAAATGCATGGATTTGCATCCTTTTAGTTTGTGGACTTTGTAACGGTGTGTTTATCTTTGAGGTTCTGACCTCTTAATACATGGGGGTAAATTACTCTTTCCCTCATATCCCTCATTTGGAGTTGATCTTCAAGATTGTTTTCACTTTTAATTGAACCAATAAAGTCATGCCACTTTTAAAGTGTAAAATATTTTTCAGGATAAATTTAATTTTATTCTTATCTCAGGACTAATTTGAGCTCTATTTCTGCCGGTCTTTGAAGGCCTTCATAGTAAAGAGCATCAGGTAAGTAAGGAGGACCTCAAAACAGAAGGCAAAATTTCATGATACTTGTGCTTATAATTTGACTTCAAATTTATGATAGCTAATTACCAATTACCAATTACTGAGGGTGATTTTTTAAAAAGAAATACATCTGATCCTATGTATCGAAATAAGCATTACTGTTTAGAACTGTTACTTTGGAAAACTGTACCATTAGTCAAAGTGCTGTCAGTGATTAAAACTTTTGAAATTCCATTAGTGCTAACTTTAGACAGTTTTTGTGTCACAGAGGAAATTAATAGCAGTTCTTTTTTACAGCTTATATTTTTGACTAGAAGATAAGCTAGCTTAGCTTACCATTTTTATCAGACTTGGTTTTGGCTATTTAGACAAAGTTAATTCTCTAAAGATCAATTTTACCACCACTTGATGTTATTTAAAATAAAGCTCTGTGGACCATGCACATGACATTTTCCTTATTTTGTTGTCATTTTTGTTTACATGAGTGGCTGTTAGAGGTTCCTGTGTAGTTGGACCAACTAGGTCTGATTCACCCTTCTGTCCTTTACTTTTAACTCCTTTTACTAATAAAGAAAGCTATCAGGTACACATTTACAATCTGCTGGGTCATTACTTAATACTCATTATTTAGTTTAACATATATAATATCTAGTTTGTGCCAGCATTGTTCTACATGCCTTTCAAATATAAACTCATTTAATCCCATAATAACCCTATAGGTTTGATGCTATTATCTTAATTTTATAGAAAAATTCATTGAGGCAGAGAAAGGTTAAATAGTGTCTGGCTTCTAGGAAGCATTCAAAAAATGATAAGTAGGGTGAAATTTCCCAAGGTTACTGCTTTAAAGGCTGCAATACATATTTGAATGTTTAGGTTCTAATATTCTTGAATGGAAAACAGATCCTGTTATTTTTACGATCCTTGTTAGAGAGCTCCATTCTTTCTCATTATCAGAAAGCAGTGCTTTTATTTTAAGTGGTGGTATACTTTCTATTTTGATATGTGTCAATATTTTCATTGCAGAGAGAGTGGACTCCAGAGATTGTCATTTCAGGACACTTTGATGGTGTCCAAGACCTGATGTGGGATCCAGAAGGAGAGTTTATCGTCACTGTTGGAACTGACCAGACAACTCGACTTTTTGCTCCATGGAACAGGAAAAACCAATCACAGGTAAAGTGTACTTAACTGATCCACATGAAAATGTATAAATGAAAGCACTAAAGGTAGTGCAATATCATTAGCCATTAGGGAAATGCAAATTAAAACCACTGTGAGATACACACCCTCTGGAATGGCTAAAGTAAAAAATACTGACAATAGGAAGTGCTGGTGAGGGTGCAGAATGACTGGAACTGTCATATACTGTTAGTAGAAATGCAGAAGGGTACAGTCACTCTGGAAAATGGGCATTTTCTTAAAAACTAAACATATACACAGGATCTGTTATTGCTTACAGCCACATTTGCATTGATACTTAACCTTAAAATTAAAAGTTCAGTTTAAAGAAAATTAAATTAGAATCTCTTACCTGGGCTTCTCAGTGCTACCACCATAGCTCCTGGAATTGGGGTCTTTTAATTCAGAGCAGCTGTGAGAGGGACCTCTGGGCTGTGAACCCTGCAGCCTTCCCAGCTTGCCTGGTTCACACTGCCTTTCCTGGGGATGGGAGGCTACCTCCTGAGCCAGATTTTGCCCTACATGTCACTGCCCCTCCCCAGGTCTGCCCTGTCTGGCATGATCGGAGGGACTGCCTGGGCCTTAACGTGCAGCCCAGTTACCTGTAGAGTGGCCACCACTGCCCTGCTGCATGTTAGATCAGAGGCTGCCCTTTGCCCTTTAGGCCGACAACATGAAGATCAGGGATGCCAAGAAACCCTCTTTCTCATGGTTTGGCATGGACATTGGGGGAACTCTAATAAAATTCTCATATTTTGAACCTATTGATACTCATAGCAGAGGAAGAATAAGAAATTGAGGGCCTAAAAAGTATCTGTAAATATTTGACTTCTAATATAGCATATGGATCCACTGGCTTTTGAGATGTATAGCATTATCTAAAGGATTTAACACTTTTTGGCTGAAGAGGGAAATTGTATTTTATCAGATTTCCAAGCCAGGACTTGCCAACTTTAATCCAAATGGGAAGAGCTAAAAACTTCTCAACATTTCATGTGGCGCTATGTGCTACAGGAAGTGGTGCTTACAAGCCTGAAAAAGTTTTTGTGTAATTGGAAACCTCCACCTGTACAAACTGGATGAACTTGACTACCATATAAAGGGCTTGCTATATATAGATTCTGTCAGTTTCGATAGGCAAGTAGAGTGCTATTTATTTTTCTAATACCTCAGAACCTAAGTGATGCCAAAGATGCTTTTTAACCTGGATGATCCTTATGTACTTCCAGTAATGAACAGTGGTTCAGGAGTCAGTATTTAGCTTTCCATTTCAAAGACAGCTATAAACAAGTGACCAGGACAAGGCTTAGTTGGGGTATCTTTCTGGGTTTATGCAGCTTATAAACTGGCTGTAACAAGCTTGGAGAGGTTCTTGAAATGGCATCCGAAGGTGACAGCACCCAAGCTGAAAACCTGGTTTGTGATATTTATAGAAAAGATTGTAAAGGATTTGGTCTGCCAGATTGGGCTGTAGCATCTAGTTTTGCTAAAATGATTTTAAAGAGAAGCAAGAATCTGTTAGTAAAGAAGATCTGGCAAGGTCTATTTTAATTACTATTACCAATAACATTGGTTCTGTGGCACGGATGTGTGCTGTTAATGAAAAAAAAATAATAAACAGTTGTCTTTGTTGGAAATTTTTTATATGTCCATCTTCTCTCAGTGACACTTTTGGCATATGTGTTATATTGTTGATCATAAGGTCACCTGAGGGAAGCGGACTTGGCCCAGTGGTTCGGGTGTCCGTCTACCACATGGGAGGTCTGCGGTTCAAACCCTGGGCCTCCTTGACCCGTGTGGAGCTGGCCCATGCGCAGTGCTGATGCGCACAAGGAGTGCTGTGCCACTCAGGGGTGTCCCCCGCGTAGGGGAGCCCCATGCGCAAGGTGTGTGCCCTGTAAGGAGAGCCGCCCAGCACGAAAGAAAGTGCAGCCTGCCCAAGAATGGTGCCGCCCACACAGAGAGCTGACACAACAAGATGATGCAACAAAAAGAAACACAGATTCCCGTGCCGTTGACAACAGCAGAAGTAGACAAAGAAGACGACGCAGCAAATAGGCACAGAGAACAGACAACCGGGGCGGGAGGAGGGAAGAGAAATAAATAAAAAAATAAATCTTTAAAAAAAAAAAAAGTCACCTGAAAGTGTTGTTTCTAGAACATGAGGGATACTTTGGAGCAGTAGGTGTACTTCTTGGATTGCCAAATTTCAGCTAAAGCATCAGATTTCTGTCTGCTAATTAATGTCATCGAAGAGACATTGCTACTGCATTATTCATCACCAGGGGCCTGAAGGACTATTCCTTACACGCCAGAGTGGTAAGCTGCTGCATGTTGCCATATGAAGAGAGAGCACTCAGTAACTATGAAGTATTTCTAATTGAAATGCTTTCCTTTGTTTATATAACCGGTGTCAAATCTTTAAAGGCTATGCAGCCTCTGATCAGTGAACTTCCTTTCTAAAAGATTTTCTACGTGTTGTATGCTCAAACACAAATCTTAAAATCTCAGAAATGTTTACTTATGAAAACAATTGATTCTAAGTATTTGTTACAAGTTTTGTTTTATGTATGTTTTGGTTACTGCTGAGCAGACAGTAACATACCCTGAATCAAAAATTTTGAAATGGCAAGCAAAGATGGTTTATCTGATTTTAGAAATGTTAAGACAATATCAGTTATTCATTATTGTAGTTTTCCTAACATTCCTCCTTTAAAAAAAGTTTACATGAGGGGTTCCTAACTTCTTTTGTTCCATGGACCTCTTCGCCAGTCAGGTGAAAACCACCGGCCCTTACTAACTCCACACTATACTGCACATTATTTAATAAATATATCACACCTGCACCAGCATGTCCCCAGAAGAATAGTTTTTTGGATTTCATTTCAAGCTCACAGACCCCTGTTTAAGAACTCCTGGTTTATGTGCTCTTTCCCCAGATGGATGTAACCTTTCTCAAATGCCATAATTAAATTGAAATATTGTTAAATTTGAGCCTGATTTTTAAAACGAGTCCTAGAAAATGCAATGTATTTGGTGACATTGAACTTACTTTATTTTATGAGTTAATCAGTACATTTCAGAATTCCTATTATTTAGAAATTGGAGGCATAATTGTTCATTTGGGAGTGTGTTTAATGAGGTCAAAGGACTATTTTAGCAGAATATGTTTTCAGTGCATGGGTAGAGTTTAGTGCTCTTTTGTTTATATTAGGCCTGAACTGTCAAAGCTAAAGAGTTTATTCTATTATGAAAACAACAAAATCAAATTTATTCTGAAAAGTATGTTATGGAAAACTCTAAGATGAGTTGTTTTGAAACTTTGGGAGTTGGAGGACAGTATTGCAGAAATATAAATGGATAAGTGTTTTGTACATTCTGGTAATAAAAGCATTATTGTTGAAAAATTTGTTTTACCTTGCTAAGGACCACATTCATGCCTCTAGCTTTAAACCCTAAGTACCACTCTGCATTCTCCTCCTCTTTCTTTTTATTTTAGTCTCCCTTTCATAAATTCAGGAGAACCTCATTATCCAATTTTCACTTCAAAACTTGGAAATGGAATAGATTGATACATTTTTGATAAATTCTTGTTTATCCAAACTCTTGCTACTTGTATTTCAGGAATCAAATAGTTTTGGATAATGCAACTCTTAATTTTCAGTCCATACTAGTTTAGGAACTAAATAGATTTTGAATGTGAGGGATCATTATATAACAATATAATTACTAAGAATAAAGAAAATGAGGTAGCTTAGTCTAGTGTATAAAAACGTTTTGTTTTTTTTTCCCTTACAAGGTACTTTATTTACATCGTGAACAAAATAATTCAGTGTTTTATTTTATCAATTATTTTCCATAACTTTGTCAGCCATTCTTATTATTTTGTTTTAATGTTTTATTATAGTCATTTTTGAGGGTGAAGTAGTAGTTTACAGTGATTTTTTTTCACTTTTATTTTTTCTTATAAATGCATTTTTAATTGTAGTTTTTGAAGATACATAGATCACAAAAAATGTTAAGTTAAAAAATGTAAGAGGTTCCTATATATCCCACCCTGCACCCCCCACAAAAATATGGTTTTTGAAATCAGTCATTTCTAATCTCTGCCACTTAAGAACTGTATGACTTTAATCAAATTACTTAAGCTTTCTATAGTGCAGTTACCACATTGGTGAAGTGAAGATTGTTGCCCATAGTTCTTGATCTGGATTAATAAAAATTAAATGAGTTAACTATTTAATGAGCCCTTAAATAGTACCTGGCTCATAGAAAGCACTCAGTAAATATTAGCTATCATACTATTTTAAGAATACAGTCCTCTGACTTTACATAGAAACTAAAATATTATAACAGATCTAGGTAGGGTTTACATATTTTTATACTGACTCATTTATTCCTATAGGTTCGTCCATTTTTGTGACCTTTAATGTTTGTCCTTTGGCCCTATTGAACTATAAAACTATACTTAATGCTAAAAAAAATTTTTCAGAAGAAATCCTCTTAATGGCACTTACTGTATGAGAAATAGTTACTTAACTGTACTTAACTCTTTTAAAGAAAAACAGTGAATGAAAAAAAGAATTATTTTAGATTATTTCTTTCTAGTTCATCAAGAAATACTTTTTCCATGCCGCCATCTCCAAAGAAACATTTCTCCCCATTCTGAGTTCTATAATTCTATGTGTTTCCACGGTCCAGAGGTGGCAATCTTTTTGTGGATGAATAAGGCTGTGATGTAGGTACTTCAGTAGCAAAAGAGAAAACAAAATCTCCACAAAATTCTTATTGTTGAAGTTAAAAATATAATAATATACAGTATTTTGTTGTACTGGTCTAAAAAGAATTAAGTATTTTTGGGGGGAGATGAACGTATCTTAATTAGGGCTCAAAGTTAGTCCTTCTTTACAGTCAAAATCCATTGTGAATGTTAACTGGTTAATGCTGATCTGTAATGAAATTGTATATATTTTATCTCTGAAAATATCTTTCACACAGATAGGTATTGCCAAATACTAAGCATGTGATTTTAATTAAGCCTGCATATAGCTTGGAAGGCATCTATAATTCTAATAGGTTCTTCTTGAAAAATATATCTGCTGCAAATTTGTGGGAATATAAATTTTGCTTCTTATTCTAACTTCCGGTAGCATGGATGTGTATAAAGCAGCGGGGCATTTCTTGTTATTCAAATACTGTTGAAATGTAAATACTTCAGTTTTCCATAAAAATACCCTTATGCTCTGTAATTTTAGATTGAATTCATTAGGAAACATTATCAAATCTGTACTAAAAGCTAATAAATGATCGAGGACAGTTCTTCATAAAGTTTTCAGATTTTGGCATTGAGCTTTAAAAAAATTGCAGTAACACTTTACCACTGGTAAGCCATTTAATTGCTGTGTGTTAGGCCAAGTCAGGATATTCCGATTCAATTTCTGTCAAAAAAGTTATGAATTGACTGGTTCAGTCCATGAGTGAGACTGAAGTTCATCACTGACATTACTGCTTCAGTAAAACTTGGTAGATTCAAATAATAGTGTTGAGGACATTGGCAGCAATATCAACAGGCAGTTAGACAGCAAGGCAGAATATTTGGAGGGTTTTTCATGGGTCTTCATGAGTTGACATATGTTACCAATACAGCTCAGTTGTTTCTTTACAATCCAGTAAAGGAGAAAATTGATAAATTGGATTTTACCAAAACAAAAAACTTCTAAGCTCTTTGAAAGATGTTCTTAGAATAATGAAAAGACAAGTCACAAACTGAGAGAAAATATTTGCAAGTATTTATCTAATAAAGGACTTGTATTCACAGTATGTAAAGAACTTTGCAGAACTTGGTAATAAAA
The DNA here is from genome assembly GCF_030445035.2 of Dasypus novemcinctus. NCBI lineage: Eukaryota > Metazoa > Chordata > Mammalia > Cingulata > Dasypodidae > Dasypus > Dasypus novemcinctus. The sequence goes on from NC_080688.1 coordinate 51,980,712, forward strand.
CAGATACTAAATAAAAAAACAAAACGACAAAAAACGTGGACAGATATTTATCCAAAGAAGATGTATGAGTAGAAAAAATAAGCACATGAATTAAGATACTCAACACCATTAGTTATTAGGGCGATGCAAATTAAAAGCACAGTGAAGACCATTACATACCTATTAGAATGGTTAGTGTTAACAAGACTGCCCATAGCAAGTTTGGCGAGGTATGGAGCAAATGGAACTCTCATATACTGATGGTGACATTGTAAAAGGGTACAACAACTTGGGAAAATGGGTTTGACAGTTTCTTCTTAAAACTTTAAATATTTTTCTTCCCACATCATTCAGCCACTCCACTCATAGGTATTTATCCAGTAGAAGTGAAAGTATATATCCATGCAAGGCATAGACTGTTCCTAACAGTTCATAATATGAGTATTCATAATAACTTTATCAGTACAAGCCCAAAACTGGAAATGTCCAATCAGTAGGTTTATGAGTCAACAAATTGTGGCATATCTGTACAAGGAAATTCTACTTAGCAGTAAAAAGGATCGAATTTTCCACAACATGGATGAATTTGCCCCTGGTCAGATTTCCATGGCATAATAAATAATTTTGAGTCTAATATTTTGCTTGTTGAAAGATTTTTGAAATATACGGTTTTTTCTTTAACTTATTTCAATATCCAGGTGACTTGGCATGAAATTGCGAGACCTCAAATACATGGTTATGACCTGAAATGTTTGGCAATGATTAATAGGTTTCAGTTTGTATCTGGAGCAGATGAAAAAGTTCTTCGAGTTTTTTCTGCACCTCGGAAATTTGTGGAGAATTTTTGTGCCATTACTGGCCAGTCACTGGATCGCGTGCTTTGTAATGTGAGTATTCCTTCAAATGTTTTCATTAAAACGAGTCTCTTTATTTTAAATTAAAAAAAGTTTTGCTTCAGGCTATAAATGGAATATATGGATAGAAAGAAAGGCAAATAGTTTCTTATTGGCTTGACAAGCTTGTATGTGCAGTGTGTGTCATGTAGTGATATAAATAATAAAACCAGAAATTTTGTATAACAGATTAGTCAAAGATACTGTAAAGCCACACTATAATGTTAAGTCAGCAATGTGCTAGGTGCCTAGGATAAAACCAAGTATAAAAGATGGGCAGTCTTTTTATTTTATTTACTTCTCTTCCCCCCACCGTGGTTGTCTGCTGTGTCCATTCTCTGTGTGTTCTTCTGTATCTGCTTGCATTCTTGTCAGGCAGCACTGGGGATCTGTGTCTCTTTTTGTTGTGTCATCTTGCTGGATCAGCTCTCCGTGTATGCGGCGCCACACCTGGGTGGGCTGCGCTTTTTTCACACAGGGCGGCTCTCCTTGCCGGGCACATTCCTTGTATGTAGGGCAATCCTACGTGGGGACACCCCTGCATGGCATGGTACTCCTTGCGCACAGCAGCACTGCACATGAGCCAGCTCACCACATGGGCCAGGAGGCCCTGGGTATTGAACCCTGGACCTCCTGTATAGTAGGACGATGCTTTATCAGTTGAGCCACATCTGCTTCCTGTGGGTAGTCTTATTAACATTAACCATTCTAATGGGTGTGTAGTCCTCTCTGATTGTGGCTTTAATTTGCATTTCCCTAATAACTAATGGTGTCCAGTATCTTACTATAGGATAAGGGTAGGGGGACAGTGGAACAAATGTACCTTCAATTATTAGATGAGACCAACTAATTTCTAAATGTTGTGGCGCTAATGTAAATTTCATAGAAAAAAGAGGTCTTTCTACTGGAGTGATAAGGAAATGTTTAATGAGGCTTCACTTGGGTTTTTAAGGATAGGTTTTTGTATATGTTTATATTCCTCTTCTACAAATATAAATATTCTTCATGGGATGTTAAAATGTCACTAGTTTTCGGGAAGCGGACTTGGCCCAGTGGATAGGGCATCCATCTACCACATGGAAGGTACGTGGTTCAAATCCTGGTCCTCCTTGACCCGTGTGAAGCTGGCCCACGCACAGTGCTGATGCGCATAAGAAGTGCCCTGACACGCAGGGGTATCCCCCTTGTAGGGGAGCCCCACGCGCAAGGAGTGCGCCCCATAAGGAGAGCCGCCCAGCGTGAAAGAAAAGTGCAGCCTGCCCAGGAGTGGCACCACACACACGGAGAGCTGATGCAGCAAGATGAAACAACAAAAAGAAACACAGATTCCTGTGCCACTGACAACAACAGAAGCGGACAAAAGAACATGCAGCAAATGGACACAGAGAACAGACAACTGGGGCGGGGGGGAGGGGAAAGAAATAAAAATAAATCTTAAAAAAAAGTCACTAGTTTTGAAGGAAGGGAAAGTATATAGTTTTATATTACACAGAAGTGTACATCATACAATTCTGTACTGTCAAAAATTTAGTTCTGAGCTTGAAAAGGATAAGTACCCTTTAATAGGCAGAAGGAATGAGAAAGATCGGTGGGGTGACAGGAGCTGTCGGGGCACTCAGCATAAATGTGTGTAGTGGGAAATGGAGGAAATGGGGGAAGGTAAAAAGGTGGAGGACCTCAGGAGGCAAGCACAGTTCAGACTGGGGTGCGTTGGAGGCCCCAAAACAAAGTAAGTGAAGATGTAAAGCAGTTGCAGATGAAGAGAGTTATCTAGGGGCAGAAATTATTTGAACATAGAGAATAGGCAGGAAAATCAGCACCATTCTGGTTACCAACTGGAAAAGAAAGTGAAGATTTGAGAGTCATTTCAATTGAAATATTCAGCTAAATTTCCCAGGATGTATGTAAAAAAGGTTTAAGGTTGTGTTCTGTTTGTTTCTTCTAATAAAAGACCTTGGCAGTGAGATCAGAAGGAAAGTCTTAATTGTAGTTATTATATAGAACTAAGCTTATGGGGAGGGGAGGGGAGAGTTAGTTTCAGGGTCTCTCAGTTCTAGGAATTGAAGTGTGGTTTTAGAATTCTATGAGAGGCTTAGTCTCAAGTATAGACTTAATTCTAAGATACAGGAATCTCATAACTGGAAAGCCTCTTGCAGTATTTTGGGTTTTCCGCTCATACTAAATGTAGGAATGGAATAGGCATGAAGGAATGTGTCTTACTGCTTTTTTCCATGCTGTTATTTTTCTTGGTTTCTAAGAGAAAGCATGCAGTCTTTTATGTCCTGGGTAGCCTTCTCCATGGTGGGTTTAAAGCTATTGCTCATGTTTGTGTTTCATGCCAGCCTGTGTGTAAAAGCCTAAATTGGAAGAAATACTTTTAGCCTATGGACATGTACCAGTTTTGATAGCATATAGTTTCAAACATAATAATTTGGCTAATTATAAGTTTTAGAATATAAGCAGATTATTACTTCAGATGACGTTATCTTGCAAAGTTTTAAAATACTCAGTTATTGAAAATTGTTTAATGAAAATATTATGTGTGTTTCTGGAAAACACCTGTGTTTGTGTGAGTATCATCAGGGATGTGCCTGTGAGATTCTCTGGGGAGTGGAGCTCTGGGCCTTCAATTTTCAGCTTAGCACTGAATCTGTCAGTTTGGTAAGTCAGTGTGGACAGACATGAGCACAAGGTGGTCTTTGTACTACTTATCATCATTTATGAGCATGACTTTTGTGTAGTGCCTAAGGAAATAACTTTTAGCTTTTAAAACTTACATATCTTACTTTTTATTCCAGCAAGATAGTGATCTTCCAGAAGGAGCTACTGTCCCTGCTTTGGGATTATCAAATAAAGCTGTCTTTCAGGGTAAGGCTCTAGTCTCCAAATTTTCTTAAAATCACAGTGCTACTTAAAACCTAGTTGCATACTTCTGTAACATGTACTTAATGTACATCATAGCTGATTTTTGTTTTATCACAATATGTGCATCTGTTTTCTCCATCAAATATTTCATAAGTATTCTATATATATGCAGACCAGTAAAATAGGTGCAGCTTTCATAAAGTATGCATCATAGAGCACTACAAGTATGGGATGCTAATGGAGTAATATGAAAAAATCTGTTCCTTAATTTTAAAAGTTTGGGAAATGTTGCGTCAAAGAAAAAGTAAGGAGTCTTTATGGAATTGACTAATGCTCCAAGAAACATGTTTGTAAAATACTGTAATAGTAGACATGCCTTTGGCTTTGGATTCATATGGATATAGGTTTGAATTCTAGTACTACTGTTTTCTAACTGATGACCAATATTTTGGGACAAGTGTAAGAGAGATGAAGATAGTGACTACATTCATGTTGTTGCTGTATTACTTTAGGAGATGTAACTTCTCAGCGCTCTGATGAAGAGGAACTATTAACTACTACTGGTTTTGAGTATCACCAGATGCCCTTTCAACCCTCTGTACTTACTGGTAAGAAATGCCAAAAAGATGACTTATTAAAATCACTAATACAAATAATTTGCTGTTACTCCTGATCTAAATAAGTGCTATAGAATTCATTTTTTAATTTGAATATATTAGCAAAAATAATTGCATTGCTATAAATTTATTGTAGAACCTCCCACTGAGGATCATCTTTTGCAAAATACATTGTGGCCTGAAGTTCAAAAACTGTGAGTTAAATTTGACTGAGCTATTTGGTCCAATTCTGACTTAACTTGTGATTTCTGCCCCCCCACAACCTGATATTCTCCTTTGCCTTCCTCATACCTACATTTCCTCCTTGCTCTATAGATCTTTTAATGGCTCTACATAAGGGAAGAGAGTCAAATATAACATTGTTGTTGTTTTTTTTAAGATTTTTGTTCATTTATTTATTTATTCTCCCCTTTGCAGCTTGTTCCATTCTTTGCTGTCTCTTCTCTGTGTTCATTCGCTGCACGTTTTTTCTATATCTGCTTGTCTCCCTTTTTTTTTTTGTTGTGTCATCTTGCTGCGCTAGCTGTCCATGGCGCACAGGCTGTCAGCTCTTCGTGGTGCACAGGCCGGCTTTGCCTCCACAAGGAGGCCCTGGGACATGAACCCAGAGCTTCCCATATGGTAGACGGAGCCCAACTGATTGAGCTACAGCCTCTTCCCCATCATCACATTGATTTCTATATTGCTATGTATTATATTTATTAGGTTTGTTTATTCTTAATTGTTAAAAGTAAAGAAGTATAACATTGTATTTCTCCTTTCTTAAAAAAGACTTAAGTTTTAAAATTCTTACTGGTTTTTTATTTTCAGTAGGTCCCCATTAAAAATTTTCCATGGTTTATTGTTTATTGTACTAGCTGAGGGTGGGAATTGAAAATTTGTATGTTAATCTAATTGTTTGACTAAGTTGTGTTACTTCTAGGAAGGTGGAATTTTTCTCCAAACACCCAAGTTTTTTCCCCCAAATGTTTGTCCAAAGAAGGTGTAATATACTTACAAATTACTGTATATTAGGTAGGAGGGATTGATGATGTCTTTTTACTTTTTAAAATTGTACAGAATGAGAATAGTTACATTTACTGAAAGATGAATTATATTTTTAAATTTTAGATATGGACATGGTTATGAAATATTTTGTGTTGCTTGTAGCAATTCAAAGACTCTGCTTGCCTCAGCATGTAAGGTAGGGGATTTTACTTTTTATTCTATTTGGGTCATTAGACTTGGCAAGTTTGGTAGTGATTTTGACAGGACACTACATGAAAGGTCACTGGTGCCTGCTTTTTCTGATTTTTGCTTTCTCAGTCTCTTTTCCATTCTCTCCTTCCATAAGCTTGTAATTGCATTTTAAATCCGTTTCATTGCCTTTTTTTTTTTTAATACTTGGTTTAAAATTATTTAATTGAGTATCTTGGATGATACCTAAAAATGCATGAATAAATTTTAAGATAATTGGTATCCTGGAGACACAGAAAAATGAGAAGGTGAGTTTGGATTGTATCTGACTGTGTCTTGAGGACACTCTAGGCACTGACATATGTGAGTGTAGTCCCTTGGCCTGTGCCTGGGTGAGGCGGAATGGTGGCCTACTCAGCTAAATATTGTAGTACATGGGTCTGCAGAATCGTGCATTTCAGATAGTTGTCTGGGAAAATGATCTTATACTTATTATTCACTATTTTTTCATACTATATGAAGAGAAATAACATTTGTGGAGGATTGTCTGAACCTTGCCCCCCCCCATTTCTAAATTTTCTGAAATTTATTTATTGTCTTAAGCTTGATGACGAGAGTGCCACCCGGATGAGACCCTGTGTCCTTGCTTTTCTGTGACTTCTTGCCACTGACCTGCATTGTGGGGCATCATAAGAAATATTACTTTGTTGCTGTATCCCTTACCCCTCTCTTGCCCACTCTGCAAGCATGGTTCTAAGAGTGATTTCTTCTCTTATAGGTGCCTTGGGGAAAATAGGTCTCAGCACCGGCAACAGTTTGCTTTTACTGAGTAGCTAATTTGTTTTTATCTTAGGGCACTGTCAAATGTGTAACTGCTGTTTTTTTCCTTTTCAAGTTAGCTCACTTCTAGCAAATGTGTGCATCTTTCCTTTAAGCTAACATTTTTTTTAACAGCTTTATTTAGGTGTCATTGACATGCTATGAAACAACTATGTTTAAGGTGAATAGTTTGATCAGTTTTGACATGTTTATACTCATGAAATATCACCACTGTCAAGATAATGAACATATCCATCAACTCAAAATTTCGTTATGCCTCTTAGTAATTCCTTTTTCCTGTCCCTCCCTTTCCTCCTGCTCCTGTTTCTAGGAAACCACTGATCTGTTATTTGTCATGATAGTTTGCATTTTCTGAAAGTTTATATAAATGGAAGCATACAGTGTACATATGCTTTGTTTTCATGCCTACTTTTCACTCAGCATAATTATTTTGTGATTCGTCTCTGTTATTGCATGCGTCAGTAATCCTGGTAGTATTTCCTTGTATAAAAATTCCAGTTCGTTGATCCATTCACCTACAGATGGACATTTGGGTTGTTTCCTGTTTGGGGCTTTTACTGATAAAGCTGTTGTGAACATTTATGTCCAAGTCTTTGCGTGGATTTATGCTTTCATTTCTCTTGAGTAAATATCTATGAGTAGAATGGCTGGATGAAATCATGGATGTATATTTTACTTTTTAAGAAACTGCAAAACTATTTTCCAAAGTGTTTGTATTCTTCTATATCTTATCATCAGAGTATGAGAGTTCCAGTTGCTCTATATCCTCACCAAACTTGGTATGGGAAGTCTTAACATTGACTATTCTAATAGGTATATAGTGATCTCTCATTGTAGTTTTAATGTGCATCTCCCTAATGACTAATGCTATTGAGCATCATTTCATATGCTTATTTTCCATCCAGATATCTTTTTTGGTGGAAATCTTTGCCCATTTTTTTTGTTTGTTTGATTGTTTTCTTACTGAATTCTGAAAAGTTTTTATAGAGACTAGATAAAAGTCCTTGATCAGATATATGCCTTAGATATTTTTTCCCAATTGTTTCATTTTCCGTTTCCTAATAGTCACTGAAAGAGCAGAGGTTTTACATTTTGGAGAAGATCAATTTATCACTTTTTCCTATATTGGGTCATGGTTTTCATGTTGTATCTAAGAAATCTTTAATCCAAGGTCACAAAGATTTTCTCCTATGTTTATTATGGGAGTTTTATAGATTTCAAAAAGTTTTACATTTAGATCTATGATACATTTTTTAAAAATTAGAGCTGTTGTAGGTATACAGAAAAATTATGCAGAAAGTACATAGTTCCTGTATACTACCCCCCTCTCATTCACACACACACACAGTTTTCTCTAGTAACATTTTGCACGTGGTTGGCACTTTTGTTATAATTGATGAAACACATTATAATTATACTAATAACAATAGTTCTGTAGTTTACATTAGGGTTCACTCTTTGTGTTGTACAGTTATATGGATTTAAAAAATTTTTATTCTGGTAACATATACAACCTAAAATTTCCCCGTCTAACTGCTTTCAAATATAAAATTCAGTGGTGTTAATTACATTCAAAATGTGCTTCCATCACCACCATCCTTTACTAAAACATTTCCATTACCCCATACAGAAACTGTAACAATTGAGCATTAACTCCCCATTCTCTATTCCCACGCAAGCCCTTGGTACCTTATATTTTGATTTCTGACTCTGAGTTTGCATATTATTTCATATCAGTGAGATCATTTAATATTTTTCCTTTCATGTCTGCCTTATTCAATTTGATGTCTTCAAGTCGATCCATGTTGTACCATGTATCAGAACTTCATTCCTTTTTATGGCTGAATAATAGTCTGTTGTGTGTATATTTCACGTTTTAAAAATCCATTCATCTGTTGATGGACGCTTGGGTTACATCAGTATTTTTGGCAATTGTGAATAATACAAACTCCATACAGAGAACTCCAGCATATCCCCATCTTCCCCAATACCCAGATCTACCAATTTTAGTATTTTACTACATTGACTGTATCATTCTCTTTACCTATTCCTCAATCTTATCATTCCATCTATCCATCCATGTATCAATCAGTTTTTTGAACTTGTGCCTGTAGGTTGTATGCATTACGTTCCTTGACTATTTCCTTTTACATTTCCTAAGAATATCTTAAGCGCATCTATCAAGTACAAGAGATTTAACACTGATATAAAGCTTACAGTCTACAGTCCAATTTTTTCTTGTGTCCCAATAATGTCCTTTTGAACCTTTTCTCCTCCCTTGATAAATCCTCTCCAGGATCACTTGTTGCATTTAATTGTCATAGTCTCTTTAGTTGCACATTCTTTCTTTTAATTGTGGGAACATATATACAGCATAAACTTTCCCATCTCAACCACTCCCAGGTGTACCATTTAATGGTATTAACCTCATTCACAATATTGCAGTACCCTTAGCACCCTCCATTACTAAAACTTTTTCATCTCCTCAAACAGTATCTTTGTATCCATTATGCATTAACTTTCCATTCTCCCTGCCCCCCACACTTGGCAATCTGTACTTACATATCTCTGACATTTTCTTTGTATGGCATGGGGCTTAAATTTAACAACCTAAATCTGTAATTTCAGTGGTATATACTCACTATATTCCAATATCCATCTGCCCATCCCCCAGACCTTTATGTAGTTCTTTTCACACATTGCATGTTTGTATATTATGTAGTCGTCCAAAACTGCAGATTTACCCTTTGTTTTTGGCTTTTAGATCCAATAGGAAGTAAAAGGGGAGTTACAAACCAAAAATAAAGTAGTATTGGCATTTATATTTACCCATGTCATTACTCTTACTGGGAGATCCTTGTTTGTGTGTCTTTTAAATCTCTTGTCTAGTTTCCTTTTCTTATCCCTGCAGAGTCCTTTAGCATCTCTTGTAGGGCCAGTCTAGTGGTGATAAACTCCTTCAGCTTTTTTTTTCTTTTTTAATTTATTGAAGTATATCACTCATACATAAACATACATAAACAGTAAGTGTATTATAATAGTTGTTAGCTTACAAAACAAACATATTTAACATCATACAGGCCTCTCATAACTCACCCTACCACCAATAACTTGCATTGTTGTTAAATCTTTTTAACTAATGATTAAAGAACATTGTCAAAATGTTACTACTAAACAAAGTATTTTCCCACCAACCAATCCTATTATTATTGTCTTTATATCATTTATATATGAACATACATAAACAATTAAGTGTATAGTAAAAGTTGTGAACTTAAAAACATCATGCATAACATCATACAGAGGTCCCATACATCTACACCTTGCATTGTCAAGAGATGTTTGTTACAAATTGTGAAAGAATATTGTCAAAATCTTACTACTAATCATTATCTTACATTTGGAGTGTTTTTCCCCCAACCTACCCTGTTATTATTTTTAAAATATATTTTTCATGACAGAAGTTGTAAACTTATAAAACAATCATGCACTTGTGCAGAATTCCCAAACAACACCCCTCCATCAACACACCACAATGTGTGTTGTTTGCTACAGATAAAATATCATCATCTGATTCTTACCATGTCCATAGTGTACATTTGACCCACGTTTTCCATACTGCCTCAGTATCAACAGAGTACATCTTTCGCATTGATGCAAGAATATTTTATTATTACTACTAACCACAGTCCATAGGTCACTCCAGCTGTATTTTTTCCATGCTGCTTCACATTCCCAACACCTTGCAGTAGTGATACACATTTGCTCTAGCTAACAAAGGACACTCTTGCATCTGTACCATCAACCACAATTATCATCCACCTCTTGGTTTACTGTGCTATCCAGTTCCTAGATTATTCTCTAGCATTCTGTCAATTGACATTTACATAACTAGATTACCATTTTCAGTCACATCCCCATTTATAAACTAACTCTTACTCACTGTGTGTTACCATCTACTCAATACATTTCCACACTTTTACAGTAAAGCTAGTTAAAACTTCTACAATCATTCAACATCAGTAGTCCACTCAGTCCTCCTCTTATCTCCTTTCAGAATCGATCACCTACCACCGGATCTTGAAGATATTTTCCAGTAATTTCTTTGAGAAGTTTTATGGTTCTTCCTTTTATTTTTAGTTTTTTGATCCATTTTGAGTTGATTTTTGGATAAGGTGTGAGATAGGGGTCCTTTTTCCTTCTTTCAGCTATGGATATCCACTTCTTTCAGCACCATTTGTTGAATGGATTGTTCTGCCCAAGCTGTGTGGCTTTGACAGGCTAGTCAAAAATCACTTCACCATACCTGCGAGGATCTGTTTCTGAACCATAAATTTGGTTCCATTCATCTATTGTGTCTTTCTTTATGCTAGTACCATGCTGTTTTTACCACCAGAAGTAGGTATTATGATTTAAAATCTGGATATGAGGGTTCACTTTTCCTTTTTATGATGTTTCCAGCTATTCAGGACTCCTTATGCTTCCAAATAAATTTAATGATTGTGTTTTCAATTTTTTCTTTAAAGCTGGTGGAATTTTTATCAGGATTGCATTAAATCTGTATATCAATTTGAGTAGAATTAACAGCTTAATGATATTTAGTCTTCCAATCCATGAGCATGGAATGTTCTAGTTATTTAGGTCTTTTTTGGTTTATTTTAACATTGTTTTTGCAGTTTTCTGAATAACATGCTTTACATCATTGGTTAAGTTTATTCCCGACTGTTTGAGTTTTATCTGTCATACTTTATTTTCACCACTCTTTTGACACTTTTAGTTACTTTTATTGATATAATCTTCATTTCTAGACTGTCTTCCAGGCCCCTCTCTCCTGTCTTTTCTTTTCAGGCTCTAGTACAACCTTTATTATTTCCTGAAAATCTGTTCTCTTGCTTAGAAATTCTCTCAGTTTTTGTTTATCTGTGAATATCCTAATTTCACCCTCATTTTTGAAAGACAGTCCTCCTGGATATAAGAGTCTTTGCTGGAAGTTTTTCTCTTGTGGTATCTTAAATCTGTCAGACCATTGTCTTCTTGCCTCCATGGTTTCTGGTAAGAAATCAGCACTTAATCTTATTGGATATCCCTTATATGTTATGCATTGCTTTTCTCTTGCTGCTCTCAGAATTCTTTCTTTGTCTTTGGCATTTTACACTCTGATGAGTATTTGTGTCTTGGAGTTGGTCTATTCAGATTTTTTCTGAGGGGAGTATGTTGTCCTTCTTGGGCAGGGATATCTATGTCCTTCAGTAGGGTTGGGAAATTTTCTACCATTATTTCTTCAGATGTTCCTTCTGCCCCTTTTCCCTTCTCTTCTTCTCCTAGGCATCCATGATGCCTACGTTTGCATGCCTTTTGCTGTCATTTGCTGAGACGTTGTTCGATTTTTTCCATTCTTTTCTTCATATGTTGTTTTGTATGTTCACTTTCTGAGGCCATTTTTTCAAGCTTACCAATCCTTTCTTCTCAAATCTGCTATTATAGGGTTCCAATGTTTTCTAAATTTCATTTATTGTCCCTTTCATTCTCATAAAATATGCTGTTTTTCTGTGTATGCTTTCAAATTCTTCTTTGTGCTCATCCAGTGTTGTCTTAATATCCTTAATCTCTTTAGCCATCTCATTGAATTTATTAAGATTTGTTTGAACATCTATGATTAGTTGTCTCACTCCTTTATGTCATCTGGAAGCTTGGTGTGGATTGTAATTTTTTGTTGGTGTCTTGGCATCTCACTTACCAGAGTATTTAGAGTTTTTCTCTTTGGTTTAGGGCTTCCTGCCCTTTCTGCCTTGCTGGTTGTGCAGTAGGAACCAAGGATGTAATTGGTGCTCTAAACTGTGGAGGCTTAAGCTGCTCTCATTGCCCCAGGGACTGATGAAGCTTCTCCCAACTTTCTCCTTTCCCAGAGGTAGGGACAGAGTCACAGTTGTGTGGAATAATCCAAGTCATGCAGGCCTAGACTGTGGTTGCCCAGAGAGACTGATGAAGCCTCACACCCCTTTCTTCCCTGCCTGGGGTGGGGATGGAACTGCAGGTGTGGGCAGCAATCTATGCAGTGCAGGTCCAAGATGACCATGGTTGCCCCAGTAGACTTCAGATTATTCAGTTTGTGGCAGCCAAAGGTACCCAAAGTTACCTGGATAGGCTGGTGCAGAGCTAGTCAGCCTCCTCCTTGCCAGAGGTGGGGTGAAGCTTTGGCTGGGGCAGCAGGCTGATCTGGGTGAAAGAACCAACCGGTTCCTGCTGTCACTGTGTTAGCCAGGCTTCCCCTCAGGCTAGGGGCAGAGCCAAAATGGCGGCCACTGGCCTCTTTCTTTTCCAACTTGGACAGATTCACACCCCAGCTGTTCCCTGGGTTATTCCTTAACCATCTGAGTCTACCAATCAGTAGCTGAAATAAGCAGCCAACCGTCTCCTACTCCCCTGTTTTTGGGAAATGGAGTTTCCAATTCCAATCGCAGAAGAACTCCTGGGGCGGCTTGTGCCACCAGAGTAGGACAATCACTGGCTTCTGTGGCTTGGCTGGCAATTTCTCAGAGATGCTGGCGCTGGTCCCTGCGGCTTCCTCCCTTTCAGAGGTGGCACTGGGGCCTAGGCTAGAGCTGCAATCTGACCTGGATGGAAAGAAGCCAGTCCCCAGCGGCACTGGGCTCCTCAGTCCTCCCCGCTTCCACTCGTGCCAGGCATGGGGTTACGATGGTGGCTCCCGGCCTCTTTCCACTTGGACAGGCTCAAACTTTAGCTGTTCTCAGGATTATATGTTAGCCTGCTGAATTTACTCCTCAGTAGCTAAAGTTGGTGCCCAGCCATCTCTTCCTCCCCGGTTTTGGGGAAGTGAAGCTTTGAATTCCAGCTGCAGAACAGCTCCAGAGGCGACTTGTGTCTCCAGTGGAGGATGGGCACCGGCCTCTGGGGTGTGGAGTGCTCTACTTACAAGTCTTCTCTGCAGATGGGCAGTCTCTTCCTTTCACTTCTTCAAGGATGTTGCAGGATGCCCTTCTGGTCTCCTGAAGTTCCAGACAGGTGCTTCAGATAGCCCTGGGTGTTTGCTAACTGCCCTCTAGCAGCTCCTTACTCCACTGCCGTCTTGCTGGTTTTCCTAGGTCAATTATCTTTTAAAGGGATATAAATAGAAAAGGTCTTTTTGCCAGTTTTCCATAAGGCATCATTTTCCCTCTATTTGAAGGATGTATTTTAATATTTCTTGTAATGCAGGTCTATGGTGATAAGATTTTTCAGCTTTTGTCTGTCTGAAAAAAATATGGCAGGTAGAGAATTTTTGTTTTTTATTTTAGTTCCTTTGAAGATGGTTCTCAATTATCTTCTGATTTGTATTGTTTCTGACAAGAAAACTGCTGTAATTTTTGTTTCTCCTCTATTTTTAAATTTTGACTGCTTTTATCTTTTTCTCTTTGTCACTGATTTTAAGCAATTTGATTATTGTAGTTATTTTCTTCATGTTTCTTTGGAGCTTTTTGGATTCAATTACATTAAGTATAATGCTAATTATACTTAAATTTGGCTGTTTGAAGTTGTCACATAGTTCAATCATGCTCTTTTTTTTTTCTCTCCCTTACCCCCTCGCCCCAGTCTGTTCTCTGTGTCCATTTCCTGCGGTTCTTCTTTGTCCACTTCTGTTGTTGTCAGCGGCACCATGAATCTGTGTTTCTTTTTGTTGTGTCATCTTGTTGTGCCAGCTCTCCGCGTGTGTGGCACCCATTCCTGGGCAGGCTTAACTTTTTTTGCGCGCATCAGCACTGTGCGTGGGCCAGCTCCACATGGGCCAAGGAGGCCCAGGGTTTGAACCGTGGACCTCCCATGTGGTAGACAGATGCCCTAACCACTGGGCCAAGTCCGCTTCCCCAATCATGCTCTTTTGATCCTTTCATTTTCTTTCTTTCTTTCTTTTTTTTCCTTCTCTGTGTTTTGTCTCTCAGGGATCAATGTTCTTTGTTGACAGATATCCTATATTTTGGAGCATCATCTTTTCATTTATTTATCTAGTTTTTTTATTGGTTTTATGTGAGAGGGTAAATCCAGTCCTATTATTCCATATTAATCAGAAGTGGAAGTCTCTAAACTAACTTTAAATTATACAATTAGTACACAAATATATTCTTCTAAAAAATTAAAATATGACTGTAGCGTAATTCTTTGATTCATGTTTCCTTTTTTTTTTAAAGATGTATTTATTTATTTATTTCTCTCACCTTCCCCTCCCCCCACACCCCGGTTGCTGTTCTCTATGTCTGTTTGCTGCGTCTTCTTTGTCCACTTCTGTTCTTGTCAGCAGCACGGGAATCTGTGTTTTTTTTTGTTGTGTCATCTTGTTGTGTCAGTTCTCCGTGTGTGCGGCACCATTCCCAGGCAGGCTGCACTTTCTTTCGCGCTGGGCGGCTCTCCTTACGGGGCGCACTCCTTGCGCACATCAGCACTGCACATGGGCCAGCTGCACACGGGTCAAGGAGGCCCGGGGTTTGAACCGTGGACCTCCCATGTGGTAGACGGATGCCCTAACCACTGGGCCAAGTCCACTGCCCATGTTTCCTAATCCAGTCTTTTGTATTACTTCCTGGAGATTGCATCTGGTAATAGTGTCTCCTCAGATGTTTACCATGCATTTATACAGATAAATACAAATGATGCATACAAATGTTCTCATAGAAACACTGTATTACTTTAAAAAGTGTTTTCTGTTTGTTTATACTTAAATTGCTTCATTGTCTCATCTCTGTCCTATAGGCAGCTAAAAAAGAGCATGCAGCTATCATTCTTTGGAACACTACATCTTGGAAACAAGTGCAGAATTTAGTTTTCCACAGTTTGACTGTTACACAGATGGCTTTCTCACCCAATGACAAGTTCTTCCTAGCTGTTTCCAGAGATCGAACATGGTCATTGTGGAAAAGGCAGGAAACGATTTCACCTGAATTCGGTAAAGCCACTTCTGATTGGCCTCAAAGGTTATTAGTGAAACAGTTGTCTTCATTTTATCTACGTTGAGTAGCTATTGAGTAAGAGAAATAGTAGTAATAGGGTAAATATTTATTTGTAGAAAATTTTGATTTTCAAAAATGATTATAGAATGCTACCACAAAATGATGTGGATGATATGTTCTGAGCTAGGATTTTATGGGACAGGAATAATGAAGATACAACTTAGAAAACTGGTGATTGAGTAGTATTTTTTTCTCCTTTCTGAGCTATTTTACATGTATAGTAATATTTTAAGTGATAGAACTTAGACTATTTTATCCTTAGCCTTTTTCTACACAGCCACCTCAGTTTGATAAACTGGAAAGGGCATTTTATTCATTCCATCTCTGGAGAACATGACCTCTGGGCAAGGTGTATACCTCCCCATCTGCATTCTAAGCTTGGAGTAAATTTTTAAAAAGAAGACAGTTTTGTGGTTTTGTAGCAGGGGCCTATTCCCCTCATTTCTTTTGATGAATAAATTCTAGAGAATATACAAAGTATATTTATGTTGTTTAATCTTATTTTATATTTTTCCTTTGATGACTTACATACATTTTGATCTTGTGATATTTCTAACCCCTAAGTTTCTTGTATTTTAGAGAATACTCAGGGACTATAACACATCCTCAGGATATATTGCAGCCTATTTTCTTTTGGATCAGTAGTGATTTCCTAACATGCAATGTTTACTTTTAAAAAGGCTAAAGGGATGCTAATAATATTTCAATTTGTTATATATTTATGGATTGATAGATACATTCTCCTTCCCTCCTAGTTAGCAGTTCATGTGTTTTAGGTTTAGTTCATATAAGGGCTTAGAAGTTATCCTACTTTTAAATCTTAGAGGGAAATACCTAGTTTTTTTTTGCTTTACATTATTTAAGTGGGACTGTAATCTTTTTCCTATAGCTCAGTATGCATATCTGCCTACTTTCTGAGTAAGGCTAAATTGATTTGTTCTTCTTCCAAAGGTATAGCATATACCTTTAGTTTAGTCTCTAGAAGATTATGTTTGTTATCAGTCACTGAAGAGTGGCTGGTCAGTATAAAATCACCTCTTACTAGAAAAGTAACTGTATGCCTATAGCCTTCTGAGGAGGGGTTACTTGTTTGGCCTTAATCTGTGCAAATGTTACCATCTATAAATTGATGGCTAAATCACATGATGAACATGGTTCTTAAACATAAACTTATGAAAAGGTACAAAACAAAACAGTGTTCTGGTTTGTGAGTAGTGCATACATGTTTTTTTCAGAACCAATTTTCAGTCTTTTTGCCTTCACCAACAAAATCACTGCTGTTCACAGTAGAATTATTTGGTCTTGTGATTGGAGTCCTGATGGCAAGTATTTCTTCACAGGGAGTCGGGACAAAAAGGTAATTTTTAAGAAAAAAGCAACTTTAATGTTTTCCAAATGTAAAAAGTAATATAATGGGAAAGCAGGTGTGGCTCAAGCAGTTGGGTGCCTGCCTACCACATAGGAAGTCCTGGGTTCAGTCCCTGGTGCTTCCTAAAGAAGATGAGCAAGACAGCAAGGTGATGAGACAGGCTGGTGTGGTGAGCTGATGCAATGAGCTGACACTTCGAGATGATGCAAAGAGGAAGCACAATGAGAGACACAATGAGCAGAGAGCAGAGGTAGCTCAAGTGGTTGGGTGCTTCCCTTTGGTTTCTGCTGCCTCCTAAAAAAAAAAAAGAAGAAAAGAAAAGGAGATGAGCAAAACAGCAAGCACAAACAATGGGCAGGGTGTGGGGGAGAGGTATAAATAAATAAAATCTTTTTAAAAAGTAATATTATAGGAACGTTTGGATAAAAAATATATAATTGTGCCTCTCTGACATAACTTTTAAAATCGATATATGTAAAAAAGCATTTCTTATTAAATTGCCTAAGTCCATTGCTTTGAAATATCAAAGAAATGAGAAGAGTCTTATGACTTTTCTAAGAGTGCTCCAGTGAAAGAAAAACAGTAAATGAAATGGCGCAAGACTAAGACACTAGGAGGGGGTATATGGGAAAAACAATTTATAATTCAGAATATGGTTAACAGGAGGGATGCCTCATGCTATAATAAGTCAAAAATGTAAAATTATTCTGTATTATCTTAATTTCATTTTAAGATAAATGGTGGGAATATGGATGGTTTTTACTTTTTTTATACATTAATTTTTAAAACATTCTGTAATGAATGATTTTATGTGGTGGTGGTTGTAGAGGAAACCTAAGCTTCAAGAAAAAAAGTTAGCTAGCAATATGTACCTGAACATGACCCATGCATGCCCTGGGAAAAGGCAGGGGTTCTCTAGGAAAATGTCCACCTGGTCTCTGATCTTTCCTCTATTTTTATACTCTTTGAAATGTCATTTCCTTTTTTTGTAGTTCCTCCAGGTTAGAGGGGATGAGGTAATTTAGCATCTCTTTTTTTCCATGCTGTCTCCAGTCTTAGACATATATAAATTATAAAAGCAGATGACATGGACATGGTGTCACTCAGGGTAAACACTTAAATGTCAACCTCTGAAATATCTATCAGACCATCACTCTGTTCATTTGCCTATTCACGTCTTCTTTGGCAATTATTTGCCCATACTGTGCTATGTGCTAAAGAATCAGGACTGCTGCTTCTCTCCAGAGTCTTGCCCAGGCAAAGAGGGTCATAGCTGTGCCTCTTAGGGATATTTCAGGGGTTGCGTGGACAAAGCATCATTCTCAGCAAGCTCTCTGAAACGTGTTTTTGCTTGTTTGGACAGAGCGTCCTGCTCAGAATCTTGCTTTGGTCCTGCATTTTGTAACTGTTGTCTCCTTCACTCCCTCTCCATTTCTTTGTGACCAATCACAAGCCTTTGAGGCATGAGCTTCTATGAAAGCCTCATTTCTTATGAGGTATAACATCAAGTTACTAAGTTTAGGTCTTTCTGATTGCTAATCTGATTCCCTCAGCCTTGGGTGGTGTAGAAGAAGAGCTAGGGACTTTATTGGTCCCCATAAATTTTTGTGGCAGTTTCTCGGATAGGTGCATGTACCCTTCAGTGAGAATATGATCAGTGGAACTCGATGGATCAGAACTGGTTTCATGAGCATAAAGAGCAAGCTGGACATCCCTCCGGCCTCTGGGCAGGGAGTTCATTTGTAGACCAACGCACTTAGGGAGTTAATGTTTTGGAGACTCAATGTCTGCTATACCGAGGTTTCTCTGAGATGCTTCAGGTACTCTGAAGTCCTGTGACATCATGCACAAATGCATGCTCCATTTAAAAAAATAAAATACCAGAGTAAATATTCTGTGTTATCTGTGCTATTAAAACTTGTCTAATGCATTGCCAGAAACTTTACAAGGTAAAAGCTCTACAAGGTTTGATCTTCTTTGTTAGGTGGTTGTCTGGGGTGAATGTGACTCCAGTGATGACTCCGTTGAGCACAGCATTGGCCCCTGCTCCTCAGTCCTGGATGTGGGTGGGCCTGTGACAGCTGTCAGCGTCTGCCCAGTGCTTAACCTCTCCCAAAGGTCAGTCTCCGTGTGGGACTTTGTCATTTTCTTTAAGAGGTCCACTTGGATTTCTCAATATTTTGAGTCTTTTTATAATTTTATTTGGGGATTCTCTTAGCTTCTGAATTGCCACTGTTTTCAAAATGCTTGTTTCTCTTAAAAGTAATGAAACTTAATGACTTAGAGTGGTGAAAAAGAGATTTGGAGTAAGATTTAAAAGATTCTTATTTCAACCAAGAAGAGGATTGTAGTGGTTTTTCTTTAACAGGTGTCTTTTGTTGGTGGGTTTTGCCAGCAGAGGTCAGAGGTAAAACTGTGTGTATACTCTCAAGAGGAGGCTCCTTGAGGGCAGTAGAATAATGCACCATCTCCTGAACTGGCATGTTTAACCGAAGTCCCTCATAAGCCAGGGACAGTTGGGGACACCGTGAAGAACTCCCTTAGGGTGATGATGGAGATAACATATCTGTGCTAAGTGAATCCTTCTCTTTTCTCACCCTTCCTCTTTAAAACAGGTATGTTGTTGCAGTAGGATTAGAGTATGGAAAGATTTGTTTGTATACCTGGAAAAAAGCTGATGAAGTTCCAGAAATAAATGACTGGACCCACTGTGTAGACACAAGTCAAAGGTATTTTCTTCCTGTTTCTATTTTCATCAGATTAGATAGAAATTGTGGAGTCTTTAGCGGCACATTTCATGTCACATTTGCACGTAGAGGGAAACAGGTTTCTGTTCATGGTACTTACCATTAAATGAATTCTTTGTCCCATGGTACTCTTTCTTAAAATTGTCTTATTATGGTGTACTTTGTTTTTAAAAGTTTGCTTGACATGTTTATAGAACATTGTCTTTACAAATAATAACCATTTGAGCTCAGTGATTTCTTAATAAAATTTGATTCAGAATGTTAGTGATTCTTTGAAACATTTGAGATGATGTTTTGGTAACTGCGTGCTTGCATTTGAACACTTCAGCTTAGATACCCAAAGGGAGCAAATTGTTGGGTGCCCCTCAAAGTCATAACTGACTTTCAAGCACAGTATGTGTAGCCTGAGGCTCACGCCCGGTCATGGGGCCTCTGTCACCTAAGCTGGTTTAGAGTGCCTACCATGTGCAACCTCCCCCCACTCCTAACTGCCTGCTTAGACATAGGGATAAGATTTAATCTACTTTTTTACCCATCTGATTCTCAGATAATGTCTAAACTTTCAAAAAGTCATTAACATCATTCTCTGTCTTACTTTCTTAGGATTCTTTAGCTATTTATAATATAAAATTTCAAATACAATCCCAAATAATATTACGCTGAGGATGATTGGCGTTATGATGAGACTTGTGAGCACATGTCTTTTACAAGGTATTCCATCCAGTGGAGCATGTCTCCATGTGAGCAAAGCATGTAG
This sequence comes from Dasypus novemcinctus, assembly GCF_030445035.2. Classification (NCBI taxonomy): domain Eukaryota; kingdom Metazoa; phylum Chordata; class Mammalia; order Cingulata; family Dasypodidae; genus Dasypus; species Dasypus novemcinctus. Next base: position 52,000,954 of record NC_080688.1, read on the forward strand.
TACTCACTATAGTTGCACTCATTAAAATGAGAGTCTTCCTTAATTGCTGCTGCCCTCATGGCTCCTTCCCCCTCTCTGATTATGGTTTTAGCAGTTGGAAAAATGTGTGCTACTGGCATGCTAAAGAGAGAAGAACTCCAATGAAATCCCATATTCCAGGCATTAGAAACTGCTGTCTTCCTGGGCTCCCCTCCCACCTCTTTTCCAGACCACTTGCACAACCTGAATCTGGGACACTGGAAGAAGCCTCGGAAACACAGGAAAAGGGCATCACAGAATTTGAGGTTTTCATTCAAGATTTTTATTTTTTTTGGTCACTTATGGTGCCTTAGGATTTGTAAGATGGAATGAATTCCTGACCACATTTCATTATTTGAATTGCTAATCATTACCAAATTTCAAATACCTTTCAAATTAGAGTTTTTGCTAGTAATAAGATACAATGGTCATATAAGAAAATGCTGCCTTTTAGGTTGGTTCCCCAAACTTTGTATCCTCTAGGTGTTATGTGTTAACACGCTGGGTTTAAAAGGCATTACAGGGAAACGGACTTTGGCCCAGTGGTTAGGGCGTCCGTCTACCATATGGGAGGTCCGTGGTTCAAACCCCGGGCCTCCTTGACCTGTGTGGAGCTGGCCATGCGCAGTGCTGATGCGCGCAAGGAGTGCCGTGCCATGCAAAGGTGACCCCCGCGTGGGGAAGCCCCACGCGCAAGGAGTGCGCCCATGAGGAGAGCCGCCCAGCGTGAAAAGAAAGTGCAGCCTGCCCAGGAATGGCACCGCCCACACTTCCCGTGCCGCCGACGACAACAGAAGTGGACAAAGAAACAAGATGCAGCGAACAGACACCAAGAACAGACAAGGGGGGGGGGGAATTAAATAAATAAATAAAATCTTTAAAAAAAAAAAAAAAAGGCATTACAGAAAAAAGAAACCCACTGTCTCAAAGCTTAAATAGCCAACTGAGTACTATCTCTCAGAGTTTCGCCCCTGGGAAGAATATACTATATATAAACTCGTTCCAGTGATGTCACTACTTCAAATCATTCTTTTAATGAAATGAGGGAGCTTTAATATTGATCAATGATAAATGAGATCCCATTGATGTTGTATCACTTAAAATATTTTTAGAACTTTATACAAGAAAATTAATCTTATACTTTTTACTGTTTTGGCCATTTCAATCATTTGCTTTATTTTTTAAGCTTGACATTTATTTTATTTCTAAGCTGAGCTCAAAATGACTCTTGACCACTTTCAGTACTCAAATTCATCCTCAAAGGAAGAAGATGAGCTATTATTGAGAGTATTCAATGCCATAGTTTGTCTAATCTGGAAGTGTTTCCTTTAGAAGAATTTTTAGAAAACATTGAGGCACAGCAGCATTGATGAAATGTGTATAACTTCCCAAAGTGACAGCTTGTAAAGACTCGGTTCTGCATTTGCATAGGTTCTAATGTGTGGATTTAAAAAAATGTATTTCATTACTTGAATACTATACTGAATTCTCACCTTTTTATTTTGAAAGTGCATCTGATGGCAGGGATTCTCAGCATCTGAAAGCATAATTCATGTTCTCTGGTATTGTGTTTTCAGGGTTTGCTGCCTTAAAACCTACTACACTTTTTCTCCCTCTTGCTTTTTGGTTTAAGCTTTGTTGGGATTGACTCATGTCTCTCACAAAAGGCATGTTCAGATCCCAACCCTTGAACCTGAGGCTGTGAACCCATTTGTAAATAGGACCTTGGAAGATGTTATTAGTTAAGGTGTCCCCAAACTGAATGAGGTTAGACATTAATACAGTATGGCTGAAGTCCTTACAACAGAGAAAATTGGACAGAGAAGAAGAAGCCATGGGGAAGCAAGAAGCTGGAAGTCAACAGAACCGTGAAAAGAAAGGGGAAGACCCGGCCATGTGCCGAAACTCCCAAGGTAGCTGGCCAACCAGAAGATACTGACTCCAGGGAGAAGCAAGCCTTTCTAACCTCTGAAACTGTAAACCAATAAATTCATGTTGTTAAGTCAAATTTGTTTTAGCAGCCAGGAAACGACAATAGTTTTTGGTATTGGGAAGTGGGATGCTATTGTGACAAATACTTAAATTGGAATTGGCTTTAGAATTGAGTGATGGGTAGGAAGCTGGAAGAACTGTGAAGCACTTGACTGAAAAAGCACACAAATTGCTTTGAAGAGACTCTTGAAATATGGACATTAAAAATACTTCGGATGAGGCCTTAGAGCAGGGGTTCTTAACCTTTTTTTGTTCCACCGGACACCTTTGCCAGTCAGGTGAAAACCATGGACCCCTTGTCAGAATGTAGCAGCAGATAGTTTTATGACACTCAACATCAGCATGTCTTTTAATTAAATTTTAGTCAGCTTCAAATATATCATTTAAATGAATTTAACAATGGTCCCACTGAACCTGAGCTATTGGAAAGGACAAGTGAGCTCTTGTCCATGCCCTGTCTCCTTTCCACCTTCGTCTTCTCAAGATACCTCATGAAAGGGCCATGCATTTTGACAAGGCTTCCAATAAATGTATTGAAAAACAAAAATAAAAATGAAAAAACAAAAACATTTTAGGATTATTCAAAATTGTTTTACAACTTTCCCATAAGCAAACATTAGAGACTGCACAAAGGTCCTTACCAACCTTTCTGCAGTTATCCACTGCACTTAAGAACATGCTACGGGGAAGCAGACTTGGCCCAATGGATAGGGCATCTGTCTACCACATGGGAGGTCTGCGGTTCAAACTCCCGCATAGGGGAGCCCCATACGCAAGGAGTGCAGCCTGTAAGGAGAGCCACCCAGTGCGAAAGAAAGTGCAGCCTGCCCGAGAATGGCACCACACACACGGAGAGCTGACGCAAGATGACTCAACAAAAAGAAACACAGATTCCCGGTGTCACTGATAAGGATAGAAGTGGTCACAGAGGAGCGCGCAGTAGGTGGACACAGAGAGCAGACAACTGGGGCGGGGAGGGATGGGGAGAGAAAGAAAGAAATAATAAATCTTAAAACCAAAAATGTGTGTTCAGGTCTCAACCCTTGGTCCTGGGGTTGTGAATCCATTTGTAAATAGGCCCTTTAAGGTGTTATTAGTTAAGGGGGCACAAAATGAAGATGTTATTAGTTAAGGTGGGCCTTCATCCAACATGGCTGAAGTCCTTAAAAGCAAAGGAAATTAGACACAGAAGGTGTCATGGAAGAAGCAAGAAGCTGGATATCAGCGGAACCAGAAAGAGAAAGGAGAAGACACTGCCATGTGACAGAAAAGCAAAGGAACCCCAAAGATGGCCAGAAGATGCAACTCTGGGAAAGGAGCAAGCCTTTTAGCCTCTGAAACCATGAACCGATAAATTCCTATTGTTAAGCCAGCTCATTGTATGGTATTTGTCTTAGTTAGCAAAGAAACTAAAACAGGGGTCTTTGCTAATTTGCAGTTTAAATTTATAGGGGATGTTGTATTTTCATAGGGGTTTATTAATCTATGTTTGGCAGCATTTTAGGTCTGCCTTTGGTTGGGGGTATTGAGTAATTTGAGTGTCTTGCTAAAAGTCATGCAATTAGAGGTCAGATTAGAGACCAGGATTCTTCCACATTGTCAGTTTGGGCAATTCATTAAGCCTTTTGCTGTCTTTCTTTACTCAGCAGTAAAAATGTTAATCCAAACAATTCAGAGATATCCCAAAAATAATATGTTGTGAAGTTGGAATTCTTAATTTAAAAAAATCTTACTAGGGGAGTGGATGTGGCTCAAGCGGTTGAATGCCTGCTTGCCACATGGAAGGGTTCTGTCCCCAGTGCCTCCTAAAACAAAAAAACAGGAAAGTGGATGTGGCTCAAGTGATAAGGCTTCTGCCTACCATATGGGAGGACCCGGGTTCAATCCCTGGGGCCTCCTGGTGAAAAGAAGAGAAAGTGTGCCCACGTGGCAAGCTGGGTGCCCATGCGAGTGCCTATGTGGCAAGCCGAGTGCCCATGTGGTGAACCACTGCCTGTGCAGTGAGCCTGTGCCTGTGTGGCGAGCCGAGTACCCGTGCAGCAAGCTGAGTACCTGCATGGTGAGCCAGTGCCCACACAGGTGAGTCACACAGCAAGGTGATGAGGCAACAAAAGAGAGATGAAGGGGAGAGTCCAGGTGAAGTGCAGCAGAAACCAGGAACTGAGGTGGTGCAATTGACAGGGAACCTCTCTCCACATCAGAGGTCCTCAGGATCAAATCCCGGTGAATCCTAGAGGAGAAAAAATGAGAAGACTAAGAGAGAAATAGATACAGAAGATCACACAGTGAATGGACACAGACAGCTAAAACAGCAGGGTAGGGGGAGGGGAAGGAGTAATAAATAAATAAATCTTGTAAAAAACAAACAAACAAAGTACCAACTAAGGAGAGCCTATGTGGCTCAGTTGGTTGAGTGCCAGCTTCTCACATACGAGGTCCTGGCTCAATCCCCAGCCCTTGTACCTCAAAAACAAAACAAAACAAAAAACATATTTAGTAAAGTTTTCTGAAAGACTTCTTTTAATAGCCATTTCATATTTCTGCTGATCATTAAATAAAATTTGACAGAAATTCATTGTATAGATCTTGCTCTTTTTGGTGGTGTCATTGGCCAGTAGGTAAAGTATGTAGTGTGACAGTTTTAAGTAAATAAGATGTTTTTAAGGTTAAGATAAATGTAATTGCTAGAATATTAATGGTGGTATTTAAAAACATATACATTTTGGTATTTTCAGATATATTTTTGGTTCTTTTTTTCTTTTTAATTTTTTTTTATTTTCAGATTTTGACTTCCATTCATGTAAACATTAATAGGAAGAGCCTACTAATTAAATTAATATTAAGATGAGCACCTAGTAAAATATTTTATAGTTATAGTTTACATTCATTTCATGGTTTCTTTATCTTTCTTTTAGCCAAAGTCATACACTTGCTATCAGAAAATTATGCTGGAAGAATTGTAATGGAAAAACTGAACAGAAAGAAGCAGAAGGTGCTGAATGGTTACACTTTGCAAGTTGTGGTGAAGATCATACTGTGAAGATACACAGAGTTAACAGATGTGCACTGTAATGCTATGCCCAGATAGAAAGAACACATCCACAAAGAGAGGCTCTGTAGGACCAGGCAGCGAGTATCTGAAAAGGGAACCTCGGTGGACATGGGGACAGTTTCCAGGCCACCTGCTACCACTCACCAGGTCAGCTTTTCACATTAATGTAAGGGTTTCAACTCAACAGAGCGTGTAAGACTAGAACAAAGAACAGGAAAGCAACTAGCAGAACTGGAATCCTGGAGGTGATTAACCAGGGAATCTGGGACCACTGCTGATGGGTGTCCAGCAGAGAAAGACTGTTGAAGGCTAATCCCCAGACACTCAGTAGGTGTGATCCTGAGGGCTGGATGACAAAAGTAAAGGTCTGTTATACATCCCTTGTAGCCCTAGGCTATTAAGTGAAATGTTGATTTTGTTTTGTCTTAACTAAAATAACAAAGCCAACAATGGGACATTTTGTGGCTCCAGGGAAAATGGTTTCTTACAGTAGATGTGTGTTTGAAACCACATTATTCGTTTGACGATTTGAAATGACTTTGGGAAAAACCAACCAAACTGTCACACAAAAACTCTAATCATTGATGTGTGTTCTGAATTGTTTAGGGGGAAGTGAATTGAGTTCTGCAGCTTACTCTGACATGCATAAAAATAAGATGGCTTGATGGATGGTCAGGTGGACAGGTAGGCAGTGAAGGAAGCACAGTGAAATGTTCATGGTAGAATCTAGGTAATGAATATATAAGTGTTCCCTGTAAAATTCAACTCTTCTATATGCTTGAAATTTTTTGTAATAACATGTTGAGGAAAATAACTTTGGCATATTACATTCAAGTTGGATGCAAGCTAACATAAGGCTGTTGCTGATGGTGGGAACAGCCCTGGTGTCCATGTACCAACCTCCACCCCCTACCTCTGCCACTTGCTGCTTCCTGCAAGGTGCTCACTTCCAGGGCTTTCAGAGAAGAGTGCAGGGAGATAGCTCAGCTGGGAGGGCCACCTATTGCCCCATACCCCTTACCCACAGGGATACAGTCTCCAACTCAGTGCTTCTCCTACTCAGCCCCTTCTTTCCTCTTCTACTCCTCTTCTCCTGTCTTTGGTTTTTGCTCACATTTTCCTCCCCACTTTTCCCCTGACCAAATCCTGTGTATTTCTCAAGGCAGTTCTAGGAGGGTTGGAACTTGGACTTGGGAGATTAGGTGGAAATGAGTTTGAATCTTGGCAAGCTTTTCCCTCATCTCTCTAAATGGAGATAACATTACCATAGAAAATGCAAAATGTCCTTCTGATTCATGCCAAGTATTTTATTTCTTCCTCGAGTGAAAGAGGTCGAGGTAGGCAGAACAGGATGTGTAGAGAGACATCCTAATATGACCAGGGGACACAGACTCTTTATTTCCTGCCTGCCATCCTTAGCATATGGCTTCCACCTCACTGTCCAGGAAGGTTGCTTGGTATGAGCAAAGCTCCCCAACACCCACCCCCAACTTTAAGAAAACTTCTTAGAAGTCACACACAGTTATGCTTAATAATTATTGACCACAATTTAGTCTGGTATCCATTTCTAGCTTCAAAGAAAAGCTAGGAAATGAAATATTTATTCTGGGTGGCCATGTGCTCGGATGGGAATTGGGATGCTTTATTCTGGAAGAAAAAAACAGATATTAGGGTAGACAACTATTAGTCTCAATTAATAAAAAGTACTGCCTTATAGAGTTGTTTTGAGAATCAGATGAGCCAGTGCATGAAAAATGTTAGTCCAGTGCTGAAACCAATAACTCATTCCTGTTACTGTTATAATTGAATAAAGCTCTGCTCATTCACCTTCATAGACCCTTTATTAGTCTCCTAGCTTCGGGTATTCTTTTCTTTCTTTGAAATCCATAGTATTTTATTCTGATTTTCTTTTTATGACATTTGTTATATTATATCTCCTATGTATGCATATATATTAGCTATATTAACTGGGTGCTTTCTGTTTTGTGAAAGTGCATCTCCATTGACACAGGAATTGACTCACATAACTGAAAAAAGTCCAGTGGCAGGGCAGGTTTCTGGACTCTCTTTCCTTTCTGATATTCAGTTCTGCATTCTCCTTGTATCAGCTTTCTCCGTTGCCCTCCCTCATGGCTGTAAGAAGGGTACAAGCAGTCCTGGGGGCTACATATTTCCTTGCTTATGGCAAAGGAAATAAACCTGTAAACTCTAGTTTTACTCTGACTGAACTATTCTTGAAATAATCCTAGTGTGTAAGGGACCTGGCTGTCCACTGTGGCAATAGCCATGAAATTGCCTACCTTGGAAATGGAGTCACAGTCAGTCCCACTGGGACCACATGACTGCTCTATTTGGGGTGATTTTCCAAAACAAAATCAGAGTGGCAGTGGATGCTGGGTAGGCAACCTGTGAAGGCCCACTCTACAAGCCTCCTAAAGCCTAAGCCACTTGGCTTTGTTTTATTTCTTCATTCTTCACAGTATCTAATACAGTGTATTGCATATACTAGGGTCAAATATTTGTTGACTTCAGGGATAAGTTTGACAGCACAGGTGGCTGGTGGAGGAAGCATTCTTAAATGAGATCCACCAGGCAATAAATAGAATAATTGACAAAAGATCTTTTCCCTATCTTGAAGGAGAAGGGGCAAGGAAGGGTGTAGCCCAGTGGTCCTGCCCCTGAATGAATACTAGGAGAAGCTGAGCCCCCGGCTAAACAGTGTCAGGAAACTTGCTGCTCTGATTCCTTCCCCCATCTCTTGTGGTTTGCCTAGTACTGGTGGGTTTTGTTGATTTTAACATTCTGGGTGTAGATATAATGGAGCCTTGTTCCCAACCATGTCATGTTTCCATGCTGCCCTTTTAGCTTCTATTCACAGAAAAGGTCTCCTTTTTAGCTTCCTGGGATTTCTGATCTTTCCACTGCTCTAAATGGTTTCTGCCAGAGTACGCACTCTGCTAGGCTCTGCCGAGAAGTCTGCTCTATTGTATATCTCTCTTATTCCATCCATGTGGGCCCTCTTTGGATTTCATAGGTGCCAGACTATCTAGGTCAGCAGGTTCTCATCCTTAGGGAGTTTGCATTTCACTCTAGCAGGAAGTGCCAAGTTATTTCATTATTTAAACCAAATTCCTCCTTCTCTGAAGCATCCATCTGCCACCTTGACCGCTGGCAGGAAATTTAACCCATCAGTATTCCAGCTCCCAGCTACCTCTGGGATTGAGAGGCCAAGGTCTTGGAGGGTTTAGCCAGTGAGAAACCCTCTACCCTTCCTCACCATTTAAGAGGACCTTTATAATGGAGCTTCCATCCCCACCAAAAAAACAAACCACTCTCACTTGAGTGACCACACACTATCTCAAAAGCAAGCTCTATAATCTTATTCTTTCAGCCTTAGATACTGCCAACTCCCTTCTCTCTCTCCTCCTACCTCTCCCACTGTACATTTTCACCCCTTCAATGGCATGAGGGTAGACACCCTGTAAATGCCAGTGTTCCCAGCATTCTTCCTTCTTACCTAAACGTACTCCCCAGTTCCTTAACTATGAGCTGTGTCTCCAACCCAGACATTCTCCTTCCTGAGCCTTGGACCCCATTCTCTACTTAGATGTCCTGAACTAAGTTCCATATTGTCTCCCTATGCCCTATGCCCCCTCTTCCCAACATTTCATTCAGTCTCCAATCAGACAGCACCAGCACCTGAGTCAGTCCTCCCCTTTTGTCCCTGAATTTCATCGCAACACCTTCTGGGCCTCAATTTGGACCCTCATTCCTCCTCTCCAGGACAGTCCAGCCTCTGACAGGCAGTGCTGTCTGTAGCCTCTCCATACCTGCCCCCTCTTCAGTGCTGCCAGCGGCTAAGACCCACCTCTGGTCCAATCACTGTCCTGTGGAGACACCCTTGTGTCTTCTGTCTCTGCTGCACTGCAAAGCCTAACCCCATCCCTCATCCCCACACAACCACAGCCTATGCTTCAGCCTCATTGAAAGTTTTGCTTCTGGAATTATTTGAGCCTTTTCACACCTCCAAGCATATGGAATGCGCATGGAATGCTTAACTCCCTCCGTCACTTCTCCAGGACCCTCTGGGAAGGTCTCCTGCAGTCCCAGACTGGGGAAATCCTCTTCTCCAGCACTCTGCAGCCTGGAAGGTGAACTGACAGAGGACACATCACCTTCACTCTCCTGGGGACCTCTCAGGTGCAGAGGCTACCGAATTTCCTGTTGGCTTCCCAGCTTCTGCCACTGTCTGGCAGGGAGCTGGTGCCCAACAAACTGAGAGAATGCCCTTGCCAAAGCCCCAGGTTTCATCTTCAGTGACTCAAGCCTGAATAATTTCAAGAGGTTAGAGCTAGTCTCCATGTCCCTAGTTTTCACCACCCCATCCAGCCTAGCCATACCATTAGATAACTGCCTAAATCACCTCTTGGGGTTACTTTGTTGCTTGAAAACATTCAGAATGAAATTCTAGTCCCTTAGGCTGACAAGGCCTTCTACAACCTCACTCCAAACCTGCTTCCCCACCCCTGCCTAGTGCCTAACTCACAGAGGCACTCATTAGACTTTTGCCAAGTGAGTGAACACATGAAAAGTACATGAATGAACCCCTTATGTAGGGTGGGAGTTCTCACAAACTGAGTCCATTGCTAGGGGGCTCTGGGAGGTGGGTCCTATAGAAGTCTGTTAACTTGGGAACAAGGGGATTTGGGAGATAACAATCTGAAGCAAAGAACCAGGTTCAGTGAGCTGGGCCAGGCACAAAGCCTCACCAAGTGGGAGAGATTTTAAGTACAAAATTGGAGTCATTTCTCCTGTGTGCCCACTTTGGCCCATAGACACTTTTTTCAGGATCTCAGGTAAGTAGCCACTGAAAGCTATTTTCATATGAAGCTGTAAATTTTGGGTGCAGAAGCTGGCTGCTAAGGACCTCAGCATGGACTAGCTCAGGGTCCTCCAAGGCTCCAGGGCCAGCAGCTGGACCAGGTGAGAGGAGACAGTGGCAGGACCTGGGGGCTTGTTAGATGGTGAGCACATGTAAGACACTCATGGTAGGTCTAGGGGATCTGCTTCCGGCAGGGGCCAAAGCCAAGCAGCCTGATTTCTGACAGTCTCTTTCTGGCAAGTGTTTTAGTTCCTGGTTGCTAAAACAAATACCATATAATTGGTTGACTTAACCACAGGAACTTATTGGCTCACAATTTCAGAGTCTAGAAGGCTTGCTTCCTTCTGAGGTTAGGATCTTCTGGCTGGCTGGCAATTTTTGGGGTTCCTTGGCTTTTCCACTATGTGGCACTGCACATGGTGGTATCTTCTTTCTCTTCTGGGTTCCATTAACTTCCAGCTTCTGGCTTTTCCCTGTGAATTCTCCCTCCATGGCCTTCTCTAGTCAGATTAAGGCATCCAGTAAGTAGTATTATTAGGACCATCCTGATTTAGTTGGGCCAGTAAACTCATGAAGAGGTCCTATTTAGAATGGGTTCCCATCTACAGGAGTGGATTAAGAACATGTTTTTCTGGGGTACATAACTCCAGGCCATCACAGCAGGGAAAGCCCAGGAAATCTTGGTTAAATGTAACTGAGAGGATCAATTAAAGGTTGATGCTCCCAGTGTCTCCACATCCCCCTGGTTCCCCCTCATCTTTGCAGTCCATGGTGATGGCCCAGTTCAAAAGCTTCCTCTGGGTAGCGTCCCTGGACACCCAGGTTGGAAGTATCCCCTTTGTTTTAATGTCCTGGCTGCTCAAGCAAATACCATGTCATGGGTTTGCTTAAACAATGGGAATATTTATTAGCTCGTGGTTTTGAGGCTTAGGAGAAGTCCAAATCAAGGCAGCCTCAAAGTGATGCTTTCTTCCTGCAGACTGGTGTTCTGGGGCTGGCTGCCAGTGATCCTTAGTCCTGGGCTTCTTTGTCACATGGCAATGCACATGGCAGCCTCTTCTGGCCTCTCCCTTCACTTCCAGGTTCCTTTGATGTTCAGCTTCTGGCTGCTCTCTCTCTGACTTTCTCCATGTCTCAATTTCATTCTGCTTATAAAGGTCCATCCTGATTGATTTGGGCCTCAGTTTAACTGAAGTAATCTCAAATGGTTCAATTTACAATGGGTTCACCACCACAGCCTTCCTCTCCTATAATTCTACACCAACATCCTGAACCAGCAGCCAGGTCCCACATTGCCTTATGCCTGGGTTTTCAGTGGCTTATTTCCCTATTTGGCTGTAGGGACCATATGTGTACACACACACACACACACACACACACACCATCAGCACACAGTGCCCTGGGCATAGCCAGGTACATAAAAATATTTCTTGAGTAAATGGTAGCTCAGTGATTTTTTTAAAAGAATCTTCAAGCACTCTGCACTAACGTGGCCCATTCAGATCTTTCTCTAGGTAAGCTCATCCTAAGTAGCTCCCCTCTGGATCTGTGATTTGTTGCTTTGCTGCAGCACCCCTTGAGAGGTCCTCTTTACGTTCCTCAGAGTGCAGGTAATGGATGGGGCATCAGCATCATCTGAGCTTCCAGATGCAGACACAGACTTCCAGATGCCACCCCAAACTTAATGAATCAGAATCTGCGTTTTGATATCCTCCCTAGGTGATTCAGGTTAAAGCCGAGAAGCCTGGCCTAGAGGAGATCCTTACTGGGAGGCAGGGTATTAAAAGAAGGGGTGGGGAGCACACACACTGTACTCTTGTGGGGAGGACCAGCCCCCACCTGTTTCCCAACTTAGAGAAGGGGAAACAGGCCCTGAGAACCCAGGGGCTAGCATCAGAGAGGTAGCAGAGCCTACTTCCCAGGTGCCAGGCTTGTTCTAGCTGTGTCCCTTTGAGGATGTTACTCCACATCTCTCTGCCTTGGCTTCCCCATCTGGAAGAGCCACCACAAGGATCCAATGAGTGATTAATACAGGTAAGAGTGTACATGTGCCTGGCACATAGCAAGGGTTCCACAACACTAGCTCTTATTGTTACTGGCCAAAGCCACATTTACAGGAGGGAGTACAAGGGGCTGCCATGGTGTCAGCTTCCAAGGTGGCTACTGGCAGTCTGGCCTGAAAGTGTATAGGTGGGGGGTTGGTAGTAATGCCAGTGAGCCAGCACTACCATTCATACATCAAGCCATTTGCCCATTCCAGAGCAAGTGTGTGTGCTTGTGCAGTAAGGTCCTTTGGCAGTGAGAGACAGTTGGGGTGGTCTGCAGGCAATGGCTTCTAGGCACAGGGTCTAGCACCACAGCTCCTGGACCTGGCAATTCTGGTCAGGGAGAGGAAGCACCACGGTAGACTTTTCTCAGGCCTGGCACTCAGGGACTGGGCCCAGAGGGACAGGGCTGCACATGGCTTCCTGCAGCTCAAGCTGGGTTACACCTTAGCAGGAACCCGGCCCCCCCCCATCGAGGATGCATCTTCAGCATGCATCAAAGGGTGTGCGGTGCACACGGAGGGCGATGCGGGCCTGACACCCGAGCAGGCAGTGAGCTTGGGGTCTGGGAATCCTTCCCACCCTGTCCCACGGCAGTCTGTTTCTAGAGCCAATGGCCCAACATTGGGCCCCCACTTTGGGTCCCCCATCTGGCCCTGCATCTGAGCACCTCACCAACGCCCCCTCAGCACGGACCTCCTTCCCTCGCAGCGGGGCCTCGCACTGAGCAGCCCTCAGCCCCCAACTTGGTTCCATAGTGAACACCTCGCCTGGGGCCCAGGACTTGGTCCTCTCCCAACCCTGCCCCCTCCCCAGCCCTATTCCTGGGATTGCAGCTGAAGACACGCCTCCCCCATCCCGTAGAGGCCCCAGCCCCTGGCTTCGTGCAGGGGCTGCTCATCCATCCCGGCATCCAACCCCGCACCTTCCACACGTGGGTTTGACCGGCCCCTCCACACTTGAGGCGTGGAGCCCTGGGACACAGCCGCTCTGTCACTCCCGCCGCGGGCGGAAGTGCGGAGCGGAGGAGCTGGGTCCCGGGCGCTCCTGAGTTTCCTGGTTATTGCAATACACAGCGGTTTCCCAATATTTTCCCTCTACGGTTCGCTCAGCTGCATGCTCAGAATCGCCAAGCCCGCCTCTCTGCCCTGCAGCCGGAGGAGCAGGAGACGTTTCATTGCAGCGTCCCGCCCCGCAAACGCTTGTCCCCGCCCTGTGGGTGAGGATCCTGAGCTGTAAAAAAAGCAATTCGTTGGTCCTGCCAACTCCCTTTGCGTGGATCACCTAGATAAACGAGAACTTTGTACTCAAGTGTCGGGGGTATCTACGTGGGACCCGTTAGGAAGTTGTTTAAAAAGAAAGCAAAACCGTGGGAGTGGCTGAGATGGGACGTTTTATGAGGCATACATGTTTCCACAAGTTTAAAAAAAAAACAAAAACTGAAGCCAGCCAGCCAGCCAGCGCAAACCAGGCATCCCCTCCCCTGCCGCAGGTGGCACAAGCGGGGACAGGAGCGAAACTCCATGAATCAGCGCGCTTTGGGCCAGCCGGGCCGGCAAGCGAGGCACCGCCCCTGGGCCCGCGAAGCACCACCCCTGGGCCCGGCCATCGGCGGGCGGGGAAGCACGGCCCCCGCGCGGGGGAGGCCGAGGCGGAGTCGTCGCCGGCAGGCTTCGCGCACCCCCAGCGGCCCGGCAGCCTGGACGGCGCAGCGGGCGGGCCTCGGCCATGGCCAGCGGGGCCGCGCAGCCTGGGGCCGAGCTGCCGGCCTCCTCGCTGTTCCCGGAGTCGAGCGCGCCGCAGCTCGCCCACGGCTACGGCCAGCGCCACCTGAGCGAGCTGCGGGCGCGCGAATTCCAGCGCCTGGAAGGTGAGAGCGGCAGGTGGGCGGACGCGCGCACCTGCGCAGGGCCCGCCGCGGATTGCGAGGGCGTCGCGGTTTCCAGAACCGACGTGGAAGGCGCTTCTGTTCTAGGTGTGAGCAGCGCTACGTCGTCTGGGGACGCATTTTGGATCGGAGGGTCCCCGCGTGCGTTTCGTGGACTCGGCTCCCTGAGCCCCCGGAATTCTCGCTACCTTGGTCCTTTGACTTTCCGGAGGCTGAGTATCAACATAGTACTTTTCACTCTTTCCCACCCTCTGTGGACAGGGCTTAGGATTCTCTTCGCCTGTCTGGAGACCCGCCGACCCTAAAGGACCAACTGGAGCAGGGGTTCCAAAGTGCAGGAACGCCCGGTGGCTGTATCTGCTCGTATACCCGCAGGTGCAGGAGTGGCGTCTCGGCCGCCTGCGCTCTGGAGCTCCGACCGCACCTCGGTGGGCGCGCGGGCAGGGGACCGAGAGGGTGCGGCCAGGCTGCGCTCCAATTTCTGCTGGGATTGATCCCAAGCAGCTTTTATGTCCAAAGCTTCGATTTTTTTCGCTCGAGCAGATCTGAACAATGCCTCCGAGCTCCCGCTTCCGGGGGGACTTGAAGAACTAGAAAAATGTAACTTGAGCTCTAAGCACAGGGCGAGCCCGGAAGTTGGACGGGGGGACGGGGACCACATCGTTCCCTCGGATCTTCCAGATGAAAGGCCGCTGGTTAAATTAGAAATCAGATAGACTCGACGTGGCCCCGTTGCCCACTCCCAGCTGCTGTGGGTGGGCAATGGAGGGGATGGGCTCAAGGTGGGGTCTTGGGCTCAGGCCAGGGGCCTGGGCGGAACACCCATGAGCCTCAGAACCGCGTGCTTGAAGTTTATAACCTTGAAATGCCACAGGTTAAATGGGCAGGTCGTGGCAACTGGCATCGGAGTTTTGGGGAGGGGGCGTGTCTTTATTCTGTTCTAATGAATAATTTGTAACTGTTACGCAGCTTGCCGCACAACAGTGACCATGACTTGTGCTTCATTAATCTGGTAGCTGATTTCATCTGCTCTTTGGATCATTTCCTCATGTTCAGGATAGTTACTCACCCTTTACCTTTGAGGGCTTTGTGTGCTGTGGCCTCAGAGGCTCCTGAGGAACACAAGGGGCCTTCCTGCTGCCTCTCTCTGCTCCCCGCACCTCTTCTTCACAGCCTGCACCTGCTGGAGACAGTGCCTCACTCAATCTTTCTATGAACTTTTTATTATGGAAGTTTCCTGCCCCACGCGGAAACAGAGAGATTGGTACAATGAACAGCCAGAGGTGCAGGTGGGAGCAAGGCTCCCCTTCTTCTGAAGCAAATCCCCAGAGGCTGTATTGCTGCTGGCTATTATTTCAGCACCACACCACCTTAGTTCCCTAAATCCCCTCCAGCTCTGTCCCTCACACCCTTCTTGGGCCACCTCTCCCCTCAGCACTTCCGTAGGAAGGTAGAGGAATGTTTTGGACTCCTCTTGTTTCATTCTTGTCTCTCAAAGAATGTCACCTTTTCCCCTAAATGCAGATTTTAGATGTGAAAGCTAAGATGCCAGGCTGGCCTTCACAGCCCCTTTAGCAACTATGACTTCATCTGTGACAGTGTCCTGTTCCTTCTTTTTTTTCGTTCCTACAAGTCTCCAGGATTTTCTCTACATTATGGATAGCATATGTTTTGTGTCAACATGAGACCATGCCCCTCGGCTGGGATTCTTGAAACTTGAATTCACATTCTCCTAGAAACAAATGTACTGCAGAGATGGTAGGGAAAAACAAACAAACAAAACCAAAATAACAGAAACTTCCCTCTCCTCTGCCAAACTGTAGTTTTTCTGCATGCTTGAGAGGTTGTCTGGCTATGTGGTAGCTCTTAACCTTGAAACGCCAAAATGTTTTGCCTAATCGTAGGGATGAGAATTCCCTCGTCTTGGTGAAGGGAGCATATTGAATACACAGATGGGGTTCTCGAAGCCTTAGGGTACTGACTGATGACCAGTTATTGTGTGTGGCACAGAGGGCCAAAGGGGCATTTTCCCAGAAGGGACCTTGGAATTCTGTTTTTTGAAGAAGACCTAGTGCCAGTTGGCTTGGGGTCATTTGCCTGCTTCTTGTAACAGCCAAACCTTGTGGAGTGTTTACTGTGTGCTGGGCACTGACTGGGTGCTGTCGGACACCAACTTGTTTAACCCTCATCCCCTTTTGCAGATGAAAGAACAGGGCCGAGGAATGGCTAGTGGTGGAGCCAGGATTCAAACCAGAATGGTTGATTTGGATTCTGCCCTCTTAACCCTTGTGTTGACCTTCTCCTACAAGTGAAATGGAGAATCTGTGGCTTATCTAACTTGCTCTCTTTATTTTTGCAAAATTAACCCATTGTTTTGTTTTTCAACTTCGTTTAAAAAGAAGTTTTAGGTTTCAGAAAAGTTATATTGAAAATATCCCACATACCCCACCCCTCCCCCTCTCACATTATTTCCTATTAATAACATGAATGTGCAAAATTAACTTTTGGACCAAAGGCCAAAACAGCCTTCTCTTGAGTGGCTTCCTGGTTCTGCAGGAAACTGAGCAAGGCATGTGATGCTCCCCAGCAGCTTTACAGCTCTTGTGTGCACCTGATATCTGAGGGGACAAAAGCCTTTGTTTGTTACCTTTGTAGTTCTGAACCTTCAGTAAAAGAGAACATCATTTTAAAATTAATTTCTTGGGCTAGATGATGCATTTACATGGTACCCACTTCAAAAGCACCAAAGGGGGCTCAGGAAGCTGCCCACCTGACCCGTGATGGCTACCCCAGGGTCAGCTGCTGGTACTCAGGTCTCATATGCCTTTTTAGTGATTGTCTATATTTATGTGGCTGTGGGTGCCTTTTTTTCTCTTTTGACCCTAGTGGCACACAACATTTCTCACCACCTTACATAGTTTATTTGTTTATGGTCATTCTCCACCACCATCATGCCAGATTCTGTTTTGTTCTCTGTTCTGTCCCCAGTGCCTGGAACATAGTAAGTGCTCAGTAAATATTTCTTGACTGTAAAAACACTCAGTCATAAATAAAAAACACTAGGAATAAAAGGAAACTCAGTTGACCTAATAAAAGCTCTTTATGAAAAACCCAGAGCCTAACATCATACTTAATTGGGAAACATTGAAAGCTTCCCCCCTAAGATCAGGAATGAGAAAGACAGGCTGCCCACCTTCACCACTGCCATTCAGCACCGAACTGGAGACTGTAGGCAGAGCAATTAGGTGAGAAAATGAAATCAAAGGCATCCAGATGGGAAAGGAAGAAGTAAAAGTATCTCTGCTTGCAGATGAAATAATCTTGTGTATAGAAAAACCCTTGGGAATCCACAGAAAAACTATTAGTACTAATAAATTTCAGTAAGATTGCGGGATACAAGGTCTCAGTATAAAAATCAATTCTATTTCTATACACTAGCAATGAATAATAGGAAAATGAAATTAAGAAACCAATTCCAGTGTCATCAAAAAGAATAAAATACATAGGAATCCATTTATTCACCAAAATAAGCGAAAACTACAAAACACTGTTGAAAGAAATTAGAAAACACATAGATAAACTGAATGATATCCTGTGCTCATATATTGGAAGACTTACTATTGTTAAGATGGCAGTACTCCCCCGTTAGATCTACAAATTCAACATAATCCTTATAAAATTTCATTTGCCTTTTTTTTTTGCAGAAATTAACAAGCTGATTGTAAAATTCATATAGAATTTCAAAGGACCCTACAGAGCCAAAATAATATTGAAAAAGAGGAAAAAAGTTGGAGGATGCACACTTTTGATTTCAAAACTTACTATAAAACTACAGTAATCAAAACACTATGGTCTTATCATATGGTCATATCATATCAAAAAGTCCATAAATAAACCCTTACATTTATGGTAATTGATTTTCAACAAGGGTAAAAGATCATTAAGTGGGGAAAGAATAGTATTTTCAACAAATGATGCTGAAACGACTGGATATCCACATGTAAAAGAATGAAGTTGGGACCCTACTTCATACCATATTAAATTAACTAAAAATGTATAAAAAACCTAAATAAGAGCTAGAACTGTAAAATTCTATAAGTATACAGAGGTGTGAATCTTTGGGATCTTGAATGAGACAATGAATTCTTAGATGTGACACCAAAAGTATGAACAAGAAGATGAAAATAAAGAAATTGGCCTTCATCAAAATGAAACATTTTTGTATTCCATTGGAATCATCAAGAATGTGAAAAAGTCCACAGAATGGGAGAAAATATTTGCAAATCATCTATCTGATAAGGGATTTGTATGCAGAATATGCACAGAACTCTTACAATTCAATAAGAAGAAGACAGACAATCCAATTAAAAACTGGGCAAAGGATTCGAATAGACACGTCTCCAAAGAAGGAACACAAGTGGCCAATAAACACATGAAAAGGTGTTCAACATTAGTCATTAGGGAAGTCCTAATCAAAAACATCAATACATACCACTTCATCCCCATTAGGATGAAGATATTAAAAAATACAATAGAAAGTTGATGAGAGATGGAGAGATTGGAAACTTCATACACTGATGGTGGGAATATAAGATGGTGCCATTGCTTTGGGGAAAAACTGGCAGTTCCTCAAAAAGTTAAGCATATAATTCACATGTGACCCAACAATTCCACTTCTACGTATATACCCAAGAGATTTGAGAACATATAACTACCTAAAAATGTGTACACAGGTGTTCATAGCAGCATTATTCATAACAGATAGAATGTGGAAAGAACCCAAAATGTCCATTAGCTGATGCCTGTATAAATAAAATGGGTATATCAATGCAGTGGAATATTATTTGACCATAAGAAGGAATGAAGTTCTGATACATGCTATAACATGGATGCACCTTTTTTTTAAAAAAAAAAAAAGATTTATTTTACCTATTTCTCACCCCTCCCTCCCTCCCCAGTTGTCTGTTCTCTGTGTCCATTCGCTGTGCGCTCTTTATGTCCTCTTCTGTTGTTGTCAGCGGCACGGGAATCTGTGTCTCATCTTGTTGGGTCATCTTGCTGGGTCAGCTCTCTGTGTGTGCTACTCCATTCCTAGGCAGACTGCACTCTCTTTTGTGCTGGGCGGCTCTCTCTCCGGGGCGCTCTCCCTGAGCGTGGGGCTCCCCTCGTGGCAGGGCACTCCTTGCACGCATCAGCACTGTGCATGGGCCAGCTCCACACAGGTCAAGGAGGCCCAGGGTTTGAACCCCGGACCTCCCATGTGGTAGGTGGATGCCCCATACACTGGGCTAAGTCTGCTTCCCTGGATGCACCTTAAGAACATTATACTAAGTGAGAGAAGTCAGGCATAAAAGGCCACATAGTGTTTGAGTCCATTTATGTGAAATGTCCAGAATAGGCAACTCTATCAAAGCAGAAGGTAGATTAGTGGTTGCCAGGGGCTGGCAGTGGGACGACTGGGAGTGTCTGTGGGTACAAGGTTTCTTTTTGTGGTGGAAATGTTCTAATCTAAATCAGATAGTGATGGTTGCACAGCTCTGTGAAATACTAAGAACCGTTGAATTATCCACCTTAAATGGATAAATTGTATGGCATGGATTATATCTCAATAGGCTGTTACAAACCACCGCCACCACCTAAACCCACCATCTGCAAGAAAGCAAAAAAAAAAAAACAAACCCAAAAATAACAAAAAGCATTTGTGACTAAATGAAAAGAATGAATGGATGTTTTCATGTTGTATGTATGTACAAGTGAATCTCAGAGTTTGTTCCATGTCAGTACTTATAAAGTACTGGGAGGTGGTACAGTAATTGTTTATTTTAAGTACATGCTGATGGACATTTAGGTCATTTCCAGTCTTTTGCTATTGCAAACAATGCTGTGCCTGATATCTGCATTTCACAAAAGCACAGGTATTTGTAAGATAAATTCTTGGAAGAATTGCTAGATCAAAGGGTATTTGCATTTTAAAGTGAATATTGCCTAATTGCTCTCCATACAGAAGTTGTACCCTGTTACCCTCCTACCAGCCATGTACCAGCGGACTTGTTTCCCTTGTTTCCCACATCCTCACCCACACAGTCAGTTATCCAGCCTTTCCACTCTCCATTGGAAAACCGGTAAACTGTGGTAACTCACTCTTATCTAAATTTGCATTTCTCTCTTTATGAGAGAGACTGGGAAGATCGCTTACATTCCTGGTATCCTCTGAAGGTCTCAAAGCTGTGCTAGGGTTGAGGATTGTAGAGCTCACGTGGGAAAGCAGAACCAAGGCTCGGCCTCCAGGGAAGCTGCCCGGAGCGCCTCTGGAACTGGGTGGGCCGTGAGTCATAATGTGAAATACCTTTACCATCCGTAACCTCAGGTGCCTGCTGGGCTCCTGCTCTGCGTGGGATGCTGTTCCAGATCCACAGCAGGATCGGCTTGTCAGGAGGGCTCTATTGTACAGGAAAGATGTAGTTCTTCCTATTGCTCGTACCCACGCTTGGATTGAGGCACAGATCACGAGACTTGGAGTATTGGAGGCCTAGTGTTAAGTCTAAATGCACCAGATGGGTACTGGTCAGGTTCACAGGAACCAGATTTAGGTCAAGTGACTGGAGTACCTCTGACAAATAATAGGCAGCTTTATTTTTATTTTCTTTCAGGAACTATTTACCTTGACCATGCAGGAGCCACCTTGTTCCCCCAGAGCCAGCTCACAAGCTTCACTAATGATCTCATGGAGAATGTTTATGGTAAGGAAAAACACACCAAAAAGTAAACAATTTTTTTTTTTGCGTTGGACACCAGCCAACCACATTCACCAGATATCTTGATGCTTAATAGATATAGGATGGGTAGAGTGGAACTTGGCTGGGTGCTGGGGGCAGAGCACACTCTGCCTGGCCAGGATAGGAACTGCCTCAGGGACACATAGGTTACCTCCAGAAGAAGGGGTCAGTTTGAAGAAGGGCACGGAGGGAGGGAAAGACTGTGGCAGAGGTATGAATGGAGAGACAGGTAGGGACAGTCCATACCAGGCACTGTGGACCCTCTGAAAAGTCTGGCCTTTGTTCTAGGAACAATTGACAGTGATTGCATTCCCTGCGTGCTATAAGTACAGCACAGCACGTTCAGGAGATAACCTTGGAGTTTGAAATAACTGCAGCAGTAGTGATTGTAGCAGTGGTATTGATAATAGCAAATAACATTTACCCTGTTCCAAATGCTTTATGTATATTATGTCTCTTCATTCTCAACATGTCCTAAGTGGTAGAGGTTCTATTGTCACCCCTATTTTACAGGTGAGGAAATAGGCCCCAGAGAGGGCAAGTAACTACCCAAAGGCCACACTCTAAGTGCTGGAGCCAGATATTTGGCTCCAGAAAGGAAGCCTTAACCCCACCACACTGCCTCTGTCCGTGGTGGGTGGCCCCGTTATGCCATACTAAGGATCTTGTCCAGAGAGCTCTGGGCAGCCAGCAGATATTTCTCTCTGGGGAACAGTGTCCAAGGAAGATGCCAATGAGGAACTTTATCTCTTAAAAAAAATTAACTTTATTTTGTATATTTAATAATTGAAAATATAAACAATAACTAAAACAGAAAAGAGTTGAATAAAAATATACATTTCTCAATTAAATGTGAAGAACTTTATCTTGATTCTAATCCATGATTGGCAAAGAGACCTGCAAGTCTCCTTCTTGAGCATTTGCAAGAATCCTAATCATGAGAAAGGTGCTGACTTGCCAGATGCAGATTCTAGATCACAGGCAGGCAGTCCTAATGAGGCAGGCAAAAAACCAAGGGGATTTGCACCAAGTCCCACAGGTTACTAGCTGACATGGAAGAAGGACGTCTGGTAGCTTCAGTGGCAGTGGCTCACACTTGTGCAAACTGGGGACAGGGGATGGGGAGGAGATGATTGAAAACAAAAAAGCCCAAGTCTTACTGCTGAGAAATGCTCATGCCCAGCCTCTGCTGGTTAGGCCCTTCCAGAGATCTGTGTTCATATCGGGGGCTGTGTGCTGAGGGAGGCGGTGATATTGTGGGACACGTACAGGGGGTCTCAAGGAAGGGAGGAGAGCTAGAAATCTATAAAAGGAAGGCTGAAACCGAGGGAGCCTCATGTTGAAAAAGGGGAGCTGAGGGGAAAGGCTATGGCCCTTTCACGCATTTGGAGAATAAGGATGTGTTTCTGCAGGCAAAGGCCAGTAGCAGTGATGGAAATGGCAGATGGGGACTTTGATTAAGTGGCATTCATGACTGTCTCATGGTTGGGGACAGGACAGCCTCTGGGGCTGTGTACTTGACTCTCTGGAGTTAATAGAGCCAGCCGGTCACCTGCTGAGGAACTTGTAGCAAAGGTTCTTGCACTGGCTTCTTTTGCTTAGTATAATGTTTTAAAGGCTCATCCATGTTGTAGCATGTTTCAGTACTTCATTGCTTTTTATGACCAAACAGTATTCCATTATATGGATATTGCACATATTTTCTATTTGTTTGACAGTTGGTGGATATTTATATTGTGTCCAGAGTTTAGCTATTATTACATGAATAATGCTGCTATGAACATCAGGGTGCAGAGATATGCTTTAATTTCTCTTCGCTATATATCTGGGAAGGAAATTGAGGGGTCATATGGTAATTGCCTTTTTAACTTTTTGAGAAACTGAGGGAGGGAGTTTTGAGCAAACACAAAGCCGAGACCATGGTCATGACTTGGCTTTGCTTTTGTACCTGTTAGGTAATCCTCACAGCCAGAGCATCAGCAGCAAGCTCACCCATGACACTGTGGAACAGGTGCGCTACAGGTGAGCTACAGGGATGCTAGCCTGCCAGGGCACTGCAGACCTCTTTCCTCTCACCTCTTCCATTGCACAAAGGTTCGGAATTGGTTTTAGGAAAATCACATCCAGTGAAATGGCAACCCATTGATAATGCTAAATATCAGGATCAGAGAGGACAGGAAAGTGAGAGTGAGTAGGTTCAGAGGAGAGCAGGTGAGATGCATAGGTGGGTGGCCCCAAGGGGCACACACCTGTTCTGTGTGGCTCTTGGCTGCTGCCAGGTTCCTCCGGGCCACAGTGTAAGGAGTGACACACTTCCCGAGGCTCGTTTACAGAAAGAAGAGCACTGTTTCTCTGGTTTTTCTTTTCATGAGACCTATCATTAGGTGGTCTGTCTCATTTCATTCATGTCTTTTTTCCTTGCTATAAGTATTTTCATGTAAAACAACTCTATTTTTCCACACGCTATTACTTTTTAGGATGTAATTTCTAGATGTAACTAAAGTTACTCAGATCAGCAGAGTGTTATATTTTTTCCAATTTGAAAGCGCTACTGTTTTGCTACAGGTTTGTGAGAATTAAAATCTATGTGAAACAGATCCATGACTTAAAACTTGTTATGGCCGAACTGGGTGATAGACCGAGGAGACGGTGTATTCAACAAAGATAAAAGTATGTTAAGTTTTTAAAAAAATTTGTGGCTATGTATATGTGTGTGTATATATCTACACACAAAATTTCCCATTTTAACCATTTTTAAGGGTACAACTCAGAATTATTGAATTTTAAGGTAGTTATGGGTTTTTGGCCTACCAGGGGTTTGGGTGGCAAGGTGATTTTGCCAGTTTCAATCTGTTTGTCATCTATTCCATGACCTCCTCTGCCTCAGCTCTAACCTCAAAGTTGTGGCAAAGCCTATCCGGATTTTTTTCTGGTGTGAAGGCAGAGGTGCCGTTATCTAGTAGAAGTGAAAATACCCCCAAACATCTCACGCTGAGCCGAGGCCGAGAGTGGCCCGTGACGCCGAGCCTCTTGCAGGATTCTGGCGCACTTCCACACCTCCCCGGAGGACTACAGCGTGATTTTCACGGCCGGCAGCACGGCCGCGCTGAAGCTGGTGGCGGAGGCCTTTCCGTGGGTGCCCCGGGGCCCGGGGAGCAGCGGGAGTCGGTTCTGTTACCTCACCGACAGCCACACCTCCGTGGTGGGCATGCGGGGGGTCGCCGCGGCCACCAACGTCACCTCCATCGCGGTCAGGCCGGAGGACATGCGGCTGGCAGAGAAACGCCCAGCTCCCGCCCGCGCCGCCGACAGCCAGCTTCCGCACCTCTTCTGTTACCCAGCTCAGAGTAACTTTTCGGGAGCCAGATACCCCCTTGGCTGGGTGGAAGAGATCCAGTCGGGGCGGCTGTGCCCAGCGAGTGCGCCTGGGAGGTGGTCCGTGCTCCTGGACGCCGCCGCCTACGTGAGCACCTCGCCGTTGGACCTGTCGGCTCACCCGGCTGACTTTGTCCCTGTGTCCTTCTACAAGATCTTTGGGTTCCCCACCGGCTTGGGGGCTCTGCTGGTGAATAATCGTGTGGCTCCTCACCTGAGGAAAACCTACTTTGGAGGAGGCACGGCCCAGGCGTACCTCGCAGGAGAGGACTTCTACGTCCCCAGGCAGCAGGTGGCTGAAAGGTAACCTCCGCCCCGGGGAGTGGCCGCTGGTCGGATTGTGCAAAGGACAGGCCTGGGCGAGGGGTCAGGGTGTTGCCGGCAGGGACAGAGGCCTGGGCGGGGCTCAGATGTGGGGGGCAGAGGTCGGCTAGCGCAAGAGGGCTGGGTGAACTCTGCCGGCACGCGTGGGCTTCTCTGCCGGCACGCGTGGGCTTCTCTGCAGTTGAGGGCCTGCAGGTAAGGGCTGTAAGCGGAGGAGGGAGAGAAGGAGGGGTCCACCGGGCTCTGCCCCAGATCAATGACAAGAGGTGGGACAACGAACAGTTTCGCCGACACCTCTGAAACCAGCATGCGCACAGGTTGACAACAGCCCATTTGCCGGCAGTTAAAAGCTGCTAAGCTCCTCACCTTGTTAGCAAGAACAATAAGTTATACGTGGGGCTTCCAGACTCTGGGGTGCTATTAGAGCCTTGTCCCCACGTGGGGGAGGCTCTGCCTGGGGTTTGTTGGCCTCTGTGTTCTCCAGGCTGCAAGAGCAGACAATGTGTTAGGTCCAGGAGTCTCCCAAGAGGGGACGTGGGAGAGGGTGAAAGGGCCCAGGGCTTCTGCTGGGTGGACCAGCAGGGGACACTGTGGTCTGTGTGCCCTTCAGGGTTGGGGGCAGCTTGCTAATCGCCCTGCTGGTGCCTGAGAGGGCCTGGGGCCTAGAGGGGACAGTGAGTGAGATCCCCACAGATCCAGGGTCCTGCAGATAGGGGCGCGGCCCTGGCTAGAGTGGAGGGTTAGGAGAGCAGGGCCCCATGCTGGGCTGCTTTGGGGTGAATCTTGGCTCCATCACACACCAGCCGTGGGAATGTGGCCAGGACACTTGCCCTCTCTGTACCTCGCGCTCGTTCTGTAAAGTGGGGTTGGTGACTCTGTCCTCCTAGAGCTCAGAGTGCCTGGAGAAGTGCCTGGACGGAGCAGGCACTCGTGTTATGAGGCTCTCTGAGGGCCTTTTTATTTGGAAATTCTCTATATTTGTTGGATTCTAAAACAGGAATGCTAATGCAAACTCTTTTGAGTCCAAGTGTGAGAATTTAGCATGTAATATAACCAAGTAAGAAAAAAAAACAGGTACAGCATTCTATAAACATTTAAAAATATCTATCTATCTATTTTTTAAAGATTTATTTATTTCTCTCCCCTCCCCCCCCCCGCCCCAGTTGTCTGTTCTCTGTGTCTATTTGCTGCATCTTCTTTGTCCGCTTCTGTTATTGTCAGCGGCATGGGAATCTGTGTTTCTTTTTGTTGCATCATCTTGCTGTGTCAGCTCTCCATGTGTGTGGCGCCATTCCTGGGCAGGCTGCACTTTCTTTTGCACTGGACGGCTCTCCTTTCGGGGCGCACTCCTTGCACGTGGGGCTCCCCTATGCAAGGACACCCCTGCTTGGCATGGCACTCCTTGCGTGCATCAGCACTGCATGTGGGCCAGCTCCACGTGGGTCAAGGAGGTCCGGGGTTTGAACCGTGGACCTCCCATGTGGTAGGCAGATGCCCTAACCACTGAGATCACACAAAATGTTACAATAAAAAATATAGAGGATTCCCATATGTCCCACTCCCCACATCCCCCCATCGCACATGAACAACTTCTTTCATTAGTGTGGCACATTCATTGCAATTGATGGACACATTTTGGAGCAGTGCTACACAGCATGGATTATAGTTTACATGGTGGTTTACACTCTCCCAGTCCATTCAGTAGGTTATGGCAGGATATATAATGGCCTGTATCTGTCCCTGCAATATCATTCAGGACAACTCCAAGTCCTGAAAATGCCCCCACTTCTTTTTCCCTCTTTCTGCCTTCAGCAACTCCCCTGGCCACTGTCTCCACATCAGTGATACAATTTCTTCCATTGCTAGAATCACAATAAGTCTCTAATAGAATACCAGTAAGTCCACTCTAGTCCATATTTTATTCCCCAGTTCTGAGGACTCTGGGATGGTGATGCCCATTCCACCTCTAATAGAGAGGGGGCTTTGATCCTATATGGCTGACGGACAGGACTCTCCTCCTTGCATTTGTAGACTCTCTCATTTCCTTGGTGTGGTGGTTGTATTCTATAAATTGACGCAGAATAAAATGGGCACCACCCTAAACTGAATTTGGCTGACAGTGATACATGAAGGCCAAGAGAGGCGGGGCAGCTCACTAGTGGGCAGGGCTCCGTGGGCGAGCTGGGCCAGACCTCTTCTTTACTTCCCGCTGGATTGCCTTGCGGAGGTGCCTCACCAAGATTCCCACAGTGGAATATATTCACTTACTGTTATGAGCCTAATTTTTTTCTTGTGAACTTAGTACTAAACTCAAGAGATTTAATACCCAACCCAAACATTTACTGAACATGTACCTGGACCATGATCTTAACCTTTTGTATTTTGTAACCCAATGGGATAAGCCCTTGAGAGAAACAAAAACTCCTTTTTTTCTAAATAAGATTCTATTAATTAATGATCAATGAGTAATTCTTATTGATCAACTGATATCATAAGTCATCATTAATGTTTAATCTGTTAGTGATTAATTACTATTTTATGAGTGATTGATTTATAATAGATTCATTATTGATTTATTACTGATTCTGTACGTGAACTAGTTGAATGTGTTTTACAAAGACGTTAACATTGCAGTGACCATGTTTTGAGCGCATTTTATTCCTAGAGTATTAAAACACGAAACACTGTATTTCCCTTGAAAGCTTCAACCTGAGTAAGGCAGCCCGTGTCTCGCACCAATCCTCACCTGGGTCCTTGCCTCGGCCTTCTCATGGTCTCCTTCCTGGTTTCTCCCCTGCACTTGCCACCAGTTTTCCCCCAGCAGCAAGATGTCTTGCTAGAATATGGGTTCCATCCTTCCACTCCTCCACTTGGCGCCTCCAGCCCCGTTTCATTCAGGATGGGTCAGAGCTCCTGCTGCGGTGGCAGGGCCCTTCTTGACCGGACCCTGCCACCCTCTGCTTCTCTGCCTTGCCTCCTACCCACACCCCCACCCCCCATCCTTCTGCTGTTCCACCTGTGCCCGGCACTCTCCAGCACAGGCCTTGGCCTTGGCTCCTCTCTGGAATGCTGCTTCCCTCTGAAATGTACCACTCATCCCTCAGCTACTCAGAACGGACCTACCCTGACCATCTCGTCTCTAGAAGCCGTCAGCTCCTTCCTCTTGTCATTTTCGTTGCACTGACCCCACTTGGCATGCTATGTCTTTGGTTTGTGTGTATATGTGTTGTCATTTTTCTTCCTTGTTGCTGTGTCCTCATGGGAATGTGGGCATTATGTGGGCAGGGGTGCCTGTGTGGTTTCACTGCTATATCCTCAGCACCCAGGATAGGGCCTGGCACAAAGTAGGAGGTCGATAAAGATGTGATGGGTATTTTGACTAAATAAATAACTACAAAATGCAATCATAGTGAGCACTTTGATCATCAGGAAGGTGTTCATCTGCTGTGTTAATGAGAGTCTTGGAATTTTTACCAGAACCCATGGTTCCATAAACTCAAGCACTCTCGTTCAGAACCTCGGAGCTGCCTGGTTGGTCACACGGAAATGTCGTGCCCTCTTGTGTGGTCAAAGGCAGCATTTCAGGAGCCCAAGGCACTCATGATTTTGTTAAGTCCAGAGTCTTCCGGGAACCAGCGAAGTGTCTCAAGGTTGTGACGTTTTTTTTTTGTCTTTATTTTTTCAGTGTTAACATTAAAAACATATGAGGTCCCCATATACCTTCCACCCCCCTCACCCCACTCTTCCCCCCATAACAACAACCTCCTCCGTCATCATGAGACATTCATTGCACTTGGTGAATACATCTCTGAGCACTGTTGCACCTCATGATCGATGGTCCACACTGTTTTTTAAGGCCCTTTATCACCATTGCCACTAGGAGGTTCTGACCAGTCTGAAAAAGCTGGGGTCAGGGCAGGAGGCAGTCAGGCGGGTTTTGGTGTGTAAAGCCCTCTCTCCTGACCGGCAGGGCAGTGTTTCATAAGGCAGCAAAGGATGAGGTTGTGTATTAATAGATTATGGCTAAACTGAAAATCCAAATTTCCTTGCATACCGCAAAATGCACATGGAGCCATTGGCCACAGCTTGACCATTTTCCCCTTCCCACGGTTGTAGGTTTGAAGATGGCACCATCTCCTTCCTTGACGTGATAGCACTGAAACATGGATTTGATGCCCTAGAGCGCCTCACAGGTGAGGATGTTTTATCCATGTGGAATTTGCTTCTGTGACTGGTGCCCTTGAAAGAGACCAGTCCTGGTCGTGATTCACATGAAGAGTGAAGCGACGGTACTAGTAGCTGTACAGTAATGTAGTCAAATCTGATTCTAGATAATCTCATTAGCTTTCTGTTTTGTTCTCTTTTTGAGATGCCCAGGGTTTGAACCCCGGGACCTCATATGTGGGAAGCTGGCATTCAACCAGTGAGCCATATTGGCTCTTCTAGATAATTGCAAAATGACTTCTGAGAAGCAAAAGACAAAGGTTGTTTTGTTTTCTCATTAAAAAAACATTTTTAACAGATGAGAGACAGTCCAAACGAGCAGAAGAAAAGCTTCACAGAAGCAGAGGCGCCGTCCCTATGTTGGGATCCCTTGTGCCTTGCTGGACATGGTTACAAGCTCTTACCTTTTCAATCCTCTTCACAGGGCCATGAGAGTGCTATATGATGAGCCCACTTATTCCATGAAGGAGCTGATGCTCGGAAAGGCTAAATGCCTTCCCCAGGGCCAGGGAGTTGGTAACCATCTGAGAGGGCTCCAATTTAAACCCAGGTCACAGTAACCCTGAGCTCCCAGCCTCTGTCTCTACCAATGGCCTGTGCATGACACACAGTCCCTTTCTTAGCAAGTGTGTTGGTGGGGGAAATTTGCTGGAGGCTGACACATGGACACATGCCACTTCCCATGCCATAGGGCCTAGTGCCAAGATGTACAACTGAAAGGGCCCTTGTCTGGTGAGCTGGGCATCTACCCATTGCATTGTGCACATTGCAGGGTGCTCCTTCCAGAGGCAGAGCTTCTCAAACTGTGGCATTTTTTGTACCATCCATGTGGGGATGGTCTTGGTAGTTAGCCAGGTCTTCCTCTCTCTTGTCACAGCGATGGGGCCCTTCCAGTCCTCAGCCTTAGCCCATCACTGGGGGCACACAGGAGTCACTGGAAGGGACTGTTATCCTGACTGTGATGCAGGGACGTGAGGGCATCATCCAGAATAAAGGGCAACAATAATAAAGACAGGCATTGACAAAAGAACCTTTCCTCAAGGAAAGCTATTAACATGGCACCAAACCTTGGGTTGACGTTGTGACAGGGTCACGTGTACCTTTGACAGCACGTGTTGAAAATATCAGCTCCCCAATAAGGCACATCCTGACATCCTGATTTTTTCCAACTTAATTGCTTTTTATATTTTTATTGGGCTTTTTTTTTTTTTTTAAGGAGGTTCTGGGGATTGAACCAGGACCTTGTTAAGTGAGAAGCAGGGATTCAACCACTTGAGCCACATCCACTCCCCTTCATTGCTTTTTTGTTTTGTTTCTTTTTTCCTTTCTTTTTCTTTTTTTCTTTCCTTGTTTCTTCATTGCTTTTTATCATGTTAAAATAATGTAAACATTAGGAAAAACAAATAGGGAAAAAAACCCTATACTTTTAAAGAAAAAAATTGCACACTTTTTTGCAGTCTGTTACCAAAGAGTCTAAATGATCAGACTGTTTACATAATATTAAATAAAAAGAGGATAACAAGAATTCCTAAGAAAAATTCTTCAGAACTAACAATGAATGGTGAGCTGTTGCTCAATATCAAAGACATAAACATTTATCGCATGGGCAGTGATTTTAGTGTGAGGTCCAGGTTTGCCAGTTAAAATGATTTGATTTTCTTAAAAATGAGTGCATTTTATGTAAAGTTCATGAAATTTTTAAAAAAATCATTTCGCAATTGTTTTTTGAGGTGGAATGGAGAATATAATGTGGCATACCTTCACGTTGGCGCAGTATACCTACACTGCGCTGTCCTCTCTCCGGTACCCCAACGGGGCCCCTGTGGTGCGGATTTACAGCGATTCTGAGTTCAGCAGCCCCGAGGTTCAGGGTCCAGTCATCAATTTTAATGTGCTGGATGACAGTGGGAACATCATCGGTTACTCCCAGGTGGGTTTTCTTTTCATTTCGCCGACCTGTTCACAACAGAAACATGCTGATCTGGAACCCGGAAGTCTCTCCAAGCCCTGAAATTTGCAGTGATGGTCGCTATGCCCTTGAAGTAGCTTTGAGGAAGCCGAGGCTCTCTTGGAAGGGCTACCAGGTCTCACTGAGAGCCCCTTTACTTTCATTTACACACAGTTCGAACAATTCTGGCTCTTTAGTTTTTCGGTCCGCTTTACTCAGCCACAGTGGTAAATTTAAAGTATACAAAGGCCAATTTTCTGAGAGTAGTGGAATGTGATAGCTGACAGCTTGCCAGCAAGGGAAGACCCACTAAATAGAGTAGACAGAAAAGTGATATAGACAAACTCCACACCTGAGGTCATTTTATGTACAGCCCCAGTGATATATCATACCGTCTTATAGGGTTGCCCAATGTCAAGGGTCATGTTACCTTCATTTGTTTGCATCTGTTGGAACCCTGAAATCCTTTTTAAAAATGAGGAATGAAAAAAATGCCCTTAGTGTCACAAAAACTCTGATTTCTGCCATAGTTTATTCATACTATGAATTCAAAGGATTTGCTGGGTTGGTTATAAAATAATATTGGCAGAAATACTCTCTGAGTGTATTTTCCCATGGAAACAATGTAAATAGTGGCGTAGGTTGGGAACTGCTTGGGTCCTTGTCAGAGTTGGTGGCTGATCACTGACCAGTCCATTAAAAAGTCTAGAGTCACACAGAGCACTCACACACTTGCGTAAGTGGTCCTAGAGGCATCAGACTGGGCAGAGGGAGCCAAAAGCCCTTCCAGAATGAGGATTCCCAGAGAAGCTTCATGAGGAATGGATTGGATTGTCAGATAAGTTTGGAAGATGGTGGTCAAACCTAGTGGTACTACCAGGTCTCACTTCAGAGATCCAGGGAACTCCTGACTTTTGTTAACAGATTTCTCTGTCATGGAGCCCTTAGCCAAGGGCAAAGGAGTAGGGTTGCTTTCCTAAGGACCTTCAGATCAGCCTACAGAAGGACTGCTTTTCACTCTGACAGTCCAGAGAGATGGCCAAAGTCAGGATAGGCTTGGTCTTGACAAGAAGATGTGGGAACACCATTAACATGCACTGCCCATCCAGGATCCCAGGCTGACCACATGGTGCCTGGTGGGCTCCAGAGGACGTCATACTTTGTGTGCTGCCTCTGGCCACTCCACATGTGACTTCCTGGAGAGAAAAATTTTAAAACCTTATGCAGCTGGCAAGATGTATATTTCCCTGACTCCTTCTCCTGAGGTCAGCCTGAGCCAACTGGTTGAGGACCCTCACTGGTCCCTCAGGCCTTTGGTGGAATGGAGTCCTTGACACCCACAGCTAAAGGAGCCAGGGACAAACATCCCTTGGTGCTGGACCTGCCTTGGACCTTGAGTGCAGGTGAATCGCCCTCCAGAACCTCCAGAGGGCAGGAAAGAGCCTTGGGAACTTGTGGACTGAACAGCAGCTCGACAGTTCAATGCAAAGTTAGGGAAATTTTGAAAAGCAAATCTATAACACAGGTGTCAACAGCAGTATTGCTTTGTGTTCTAGGCCGTGAGCTGAGGCTGCAGACAGGCTGAGTGGCACACCCAGGTGGGCCTGCTTTGCTGGTCAAATCCTATGGCAGTGGATGTCAAGGGACCTACCACAGATTCCCAGCCAGTCACACGAAAATTTTATTCTTCTGACTTTCACTTGACATGTGTCCGCTCTTGGAATTTGCCCTGAATGTGCCATTCTCATGTTTCTCAAGCATACGTCTATAATCCAACTGGATGAGACCTTTGTATTTCTCAGTAACATTTTATTTTATTTATTTATTTATCTCTCCCCCCACTAGTTTTGCTGTCTGTGTCCATTTGCTGTGTGATTTTCTGTCTGTTTCTTTTTTTGTCTTCTCTTCTCATTTTTCTCTTCTAGGATTCACCAGGATTCTATCCCAGGGACCTCTGATGTGGAGAGAGGTCCTCTGTCACTTGTGCCACCTCAGTTCCTGGTTTCTGTTGCTCCTTGCCTTGACTCTTCCCTTCGCCTCTCTTTTGCTGCTTCATCATCTTGCTGTGTGACTCAGTTGCACAGGCACTGGCTCGCCGCATGGGCTCATCTTTCCCAGGAGGCCCCAGGGATCAAACCTGGGTTCTCCCATATGGTAGGCAGAAGCCCAATCACTTGAGCCACATCCACTTCCCTCAGTAACATTTTATGAAATGCATTTAATATACCTGGGACAGGTATATTGCATTTTAGAGCAGAATCCCAGGCCCAGTTTTTCATTTTATTGTTAGGAATCAGAGGTCCAAATGTTGCCCTGAAACTCTAATCCAGGTAATCAGAGTAAAACTGGACATTTGTAACACTGGTTTCTTGTCATATTAAATTCTCAGGTGGATAAAATGGCCAGCCTTTACAACATCCAAGTGCGGACCGGCTGCTTCTGTAACACTGGGGCCTGCCAGAGGCACTTGGGGATAAGTGATGAGATGGTCAAGAAGCATCTTCAGGTTGGTACTGCCCCCTTTGGCCCCAGGTGTGCCTGGCTGCCTGTCTGGGTGAGGGCTGGCTTTGGGGGTTCATTTCTCTTAGGCTTTGGTAACTGTGCCAAGGAAAAGGGGTATAACAGTTTCCTAGCACAGCTATAATAAACTTGCACAATATGGGTGATTTACAACAATAGAAATGTATCTTCTCCTAGTTCTGGAGGCCAGAGGTCTGAAGTCCAGGTGTCAGCAGGCTTGTGCTCCTTCCAAAGGCTCTAGGGGAGGAGACTTCCTTGCTTCTTCCAGCTCTGGTGACCCCAGGTGTTCTTGGCTTGTGGCTGCATTGCTCCAATCTCTGCCTTGTCTTCACATGGCTGTCTCTCCTCCGTGTGTGTCTGTGCCCAGATCTCCTTCTTTTTAAAGGATACCAGTTATATTGACTTTAGGGCAATCCAGGGGTATTCCAGGATGATTTCATCTCAAGATCCTTAATTATACCTGCAAAGAGCCTTTTTCCAAATAAGTTTGCACCCACAAACCCACATGCCACAGGGCATGGACATGTTTATTTGGGGGCCACCATGCAACCCACTGTGAAGGGTTCAACAGAAATAGAAAACACTTCAAATATTATCTACATGGGAGAACTTTCTGACTCATCTTTTACTTTGGGGGTGAAAGTATGAAGGCAGGGGAGGGTGTGATGAAGGGGTGTGCATATGTGCAATGTGCTAGTGCAGGCAGAGGCACCTAACGAAGTCAGTCCTGCTAAGGGACAATCTTCCAGCTAGATTCGGCTCTTACCACTGGGTTGGGTAGTGAGTGGGACTGTTCCGGGGTGTTCAGTGTCTCTCAGAATCCTTCATCCCTTCTCCTCTGCTCCCTCCTTCTCCTCCTGGACAGAGGTTTTTCACCTGAGGTTACTGCCTATTTTTAACCATTTTATAACGGCCTCTCTTTTGGCCCCTCTGTGGTCTTCATAGCCTGGCTCTCATCATGAACAGCAGGACTCACATCCATTTCTGGGTCTCCTGGCCACAAGCACAAGTTCTAGCAAATATTTTCTGTGTCACGCCTCACTGAGGTGGCCCTGTTGAAAAGGTCTCACACCCACAGGAGGAGGAGGAGACCAGTCCGTAAACCTAATCTTTTCTTTTGGGGATTCATAAAACAATTTCAAACTGTTACACCGAGTTCTTTCTTCACTTCTACTCCAGGCTGGTCACGTCTGTGGGGATGATGTCGACCTCATAGATGGGCAACCTACAGGGTCTGTGAGGATTTCATTTGGATACATGTCTACCCTTGAGGATGCCCAGGCCTTTCTCAGGTTCATCATAGCAACCCGACTGCGCCCATCAGGTGGCCAGCTTCTCCCTCAGACCAGCGCCAAGGAGGCTGGGTCCCCACCAGCAGAGGGCAAGTCTCGGACCGCGTCTGCTGTCATGGACGGATGTGGTCTCTCGCCTGAGGAAGATGCTGTTACGGAAGCCACTGTGAATGCCGTGGGTTTGCACCCACCTTTGTGGGAGGCCGACGGAGCCCCGCAGACCCCTTCAGAGAAAAACGCAGGAGTCGTGGATGGGGACCTTGGGCCACACTTTGTCACCAACCTTTTCCTCTACCCAATCAAATCCTGTGCTGCGTTTGAGGTAAGCGCTTTCATGGCAGCACAGAAAAGGCTTCTCTTTTGTTTACTCCAGAACTTTTTTTTTTAAGTGAAACTGAAAGTGCAGAAAATGAAGAAAAGTGTGGAAAAAATCAAAATCACCTGTCAGAGTGTTGTGATGTATGAAGGGCCAGTTTTTTTCTCATTTCCTGGTGTGAGCTTACTTTTGAGCCTGACTCTGCTTATGGTGTCCACCGAGAGGGCCCTGTTTCTGGGTGGTAACCACCTAGTTACTGTTTAGTAATTACAGGTGCACCTTTCACTGAATGCATTGGTTGTTTCCATGCTGAAGCATTTGAAATGCTTATTTCATCTGGTGCTTAAAGCAGTCAAATGAGGTGGATTGTAATGTTATCACCACTTTATGGATACAGAGTCTGAGGGTTATTGAGGTTAAACGCTTTGCCCAGGCCACATGCTAATAAATGGTAGGGCAAGTGTGAACCCAGACCTGCTGACCCCTTGAGTCCAGGTTCTTAGTAAACTTGTTTGGTTCAGTTCTCCCTATCTGAGAGTGCTGGCTGGGTGGTCGCTGAGCCTGGCAGAAAGGAATGCTTGTCTTGGCTGGTCCCCTCTGCTTCTGCTGAAGCCTTCTTCCCTGCTGTGGCCTGCCTGATGGCTGTCTTTATACCAATTGTGTATGTCCCAAGTCCCAGACTCAGACTCCTGAATCTCTGAGACAGCAGGTTCTGTGCCCCTTGGTTAGACTTACCAAAGTCAGAGCTGTTTGCCAACCTGCATTCCAGGGGTTCCCATGTGAGGCTGCCTTCCCAGGTGTATCAGGACTCCATTTTCCCAGATGGGTCATGTTCCTAGGATAGCCAGCAGGGCAGGAATTAGAGTCCCAGTTTTGCAGATGAGGTCACCGGGGCTCAGTGAGGTTTCATGCCCTGCTAAAGGTCTTTCATCCATCTGCTCATTCAGAGATCACTTTACTAAGCACCTACCACCTGCCTGGCCCTGGGACAGCACCAGGTATACAGTGACAAGCAAAATGGAAATGGTTCCTGCCTTTGGGGAGTAATGTGGGAAGGTAAACAGACATGAGAAGTACCCAAATGGATACAAAATCACACGTGGCAATGAGGACCAAGAAGACAAAAGGTGGGGTGTGCCAGGTAGAAATTCTGGTGGGGGGGTCCTTAGACTGTCTTCAGGGAGGGGGTAGGAAAGCCTCCTGAGACCTGGAAGTCAGGCATACAGAGAGAGGGGTGTCATTCCAGGCAGAGAGAACAGCCTGTGAGGAGGCCCTGGGGTGCGAAAGAGCCTGACCCATTGGAGGAACTGCAAGAAACCTGTGTGGCCAGAGGGTGGGAAGTGGGACAGCTGGAGAGTGGAGCATGGCGAGGAGGGTGGGTAGCAAGAGATGTGGCAGGCAGGGTCTAGGTGACACATGGTTTCATGGTTTAGTGATTTTATTCTAAGTGGAATGGGGCATTATGAAAGGGGTTTTAGCACGGGAATTACTCAATCTGAGTTTTGTTTTAGAAAGATATACTGGTTGCTGAGTGGATATTGGATTGTGGGAGGCAAGGGAGGAAGCAGAATGATCAGTTAGGGTACCGCACGGTAGTCCAGGTGAGAGATGATAGAGGATTGGATGAAAGCAGGGATAGGCAAGGGCCAGATTTTAGACTTTGAGACCCATCCAGTCTGTTACAACTACTCAGCTCTGCTATCATAGTGTAAAAAATTTTATAGACAATGAAAATGATTGGGCAGAACTGTATTCCAATGATACTTTATTTGAAAAAACAAACAGTGGGCCATGGTTTTCTGAATGCTGGACTAAATTGGTGGCAGTGCAAGGGCCAAGAAACAGAAAAATCCAAGACACAGGTCAGTAGTAGAATCTAGAAGACTCGCTGATGAATTGGATGTGGAGGGTGAGGACAAGGGAGGAGCAAGGTCCGGTTTGAGCTGCTGTGTAGATGGTGGTGTTGCCATTTGGAGGAGGGGCGGGCCTGAGGGCCACTGGAGGTCAGTGTGGCACATGGTAAGTTCAAGATGCCTGTGAGCTTGTCTATAGGCAGTCGGATGTGTGGGTCTGCTGCTCAGAAGAGAAGGCTGCACAGGAGCTAGAAACTAACTGGAGCTATTTGTCCGGGCAGTGGATGATGTGACAAGGGGAGATAATGTGTAGAGAAGAAAGGGCCCTTTTTGAGTCCAGAGGCTTCCCAACATTTGGAGGTGGGGGGAGAAGAGGGGTGGGCAAAGAGAACTGAGAAGAAGGGGAGAGAAATCAGGGTTTCAGGAAGTAGAGGGTGGTCAGTTGTCTAAATGCTGCAAGTAAGATGAGGCATGGAAAGAGATCATTTTTGGCATCATCTGACAATGGGACTATGGTTCCCAAGACAAAGGGGACTTGAGACAGAGATGCCAGCCCACACTGGCTCCTCTCAGAGCCTCACAGTGGATGAGCTATCCTGGAAACATGTGCCTGGGCAGGACAAGTCCATGAACCTCAGCTAACTCCCAGGACCATGGTGGGATTTGCCAACACTTGCAGTCCAGTCTTTGCTGCCTCCATCAGACTAGGAGAGGAGAATTGTGGCTGTCACTGGCCCTCATCCTGCTCGACACAGGAGTGGCACAGAATCAGCCCTGTGGCCACCTAAACATCCATAGTCTGGTCACAGACGGCCCAGCCATGCCTGCCTAAGAGGCCCCAGCCACCCTCCGCAGTAAAAGTACAAAAAAGTCAAAGTATTTACAGAAACCACAGTTTAGTCAATTAAAAATTTTAACTTTATTTTGAAGTAATCTTAAATTTAAATAAAAATTGAAGATACACTACACAGCATCCACACACCTTTCACTCATTTTCCAACTATTGGCTCTTTCCGAATCGTTGGAGAAAATGTTGCAGTGATACTTCATCATTCCTTACTATAATATACTCTAGTATATTTATTATACACTTTCTAACATAGTCCCACTACAGCTGTCAAAATTAGGATGTTAACACTGACCCAGTATGCCATGTAAGCTGTGGACCCCATTCATATTTCACCGATTGGCTGGTAACGCCTGTTATTGGTCTGGGCTCCAGTCCAGGATCAGGGCTGCATGTTATTTCATGTCTCTTTAGTCTCATTTAATCTGGAGCAGTTCCCCCATCTTTCCTTTCTTTCGTGACCTTAGTATTTTGGAAGAGTACAATCCAGGTACTTTATTAAATATCCCTTAATTTGGGATTATCTGAGGTTTCCTTACAGTTTATGCATTTTGGCAGGAAGATCATAGACGTCATGCTGTGCTATTGTCAGTGTGTCCCTCAGGAGATACACTACATTAATTTGTCCCAGTACTGGTGATGTTAACTTAAAAAATTTTTTTTTAAAAATTAGAGACGTAGGTTTACAGAAAAATCATGTGAAAAATAGAGTGTTCCCGTTTGGCACTTTGCATTAGTGTGGTACCTTTGTTACAGATGAAAGAATATTAAAATTCTACTATTGACTATAGTCCGTTGCTTACATTAGGTGTATTTTTTCCCATATACCCCTTATTATTAACATCTTGTATTAGTGTCATACATTTGTTATAATTCATGAAGGAACATTCTGGTACTTGTATGATTAAGTATACTCCATCATCTACAATAGGGTCCACTGTGTTACACAGTCCTATATTTTATCTTTTAATTTTTATAATTATTAATATATATGACCTAAACTTTCCCCTTTTAATCACATTCACATATACAATTTAGTGCTGACAAGTACACTCACAATAATGCGCTACCATCACCACCAACCATTTCTAAACCTTTACAATCAACCTACATAGAAATTCTGTTTAAAATAAGCATCAGCTCCCCATTCTTTACCCCCAGTCCATCCCTTGTTAGCTTATATTCTAGATTCTAACTCTATTTATTATAATTAGTTCATACTAGTAAGATTATACAATCTTTCATTCTGGCTTATTTCACTCAGCGTGATGTCTTCAAGGTTCATCCATATTGTCACATGAATCAGGACTTCATTCCTTCTTATGACTGAATAATATTCCATTTCGTATATGCCACATTTTGTTTATCCATTCATTGGTTGATGGACATTTGAGTTGCTTCCATCTTTTGGCAACTGTGAATAATGCTGCTATCAATCTTCTGGGTATATGCCTAGTAGCAGGATTCCTGGGTTATATAATTGATAATTTTATACTTAGTTTCCTGAGGGACTGCCAAACTATCTTCCACAGCAGCTTATCATTTTATGTTGTCACCAGCAATGAATGAGTGTTCCTACTTCTCCACATCATCTCCAACACTTGTAGTTTTCTGTTTTTAATAGTTGTCATTCTAGTGGGTGTGAAATGATATCATTGTGGTTTTGATTTGCATTTTCCTAATACTTAGTGATATTGAGCATCTTTCATGTGCTTTTTAGTTATTTGTATATCCTTTTTGGAGAAATGTCTTTTCAAATCTTTTGCCCACTTTTAAATTGGATTATTTGTCTTTTATAGTTGAGTTGTAGGATTTCTTTATATAATGTGGGTATTAAGCCCTTATCAGATATGTGGTTTCCAAATATTTTCTTCCATTGAGTAGGTTGTCTTTTCACTTTCATGGCAAAGACTTTTTTTTTAAAGAGTGGCTTGCCCATTTCTTTTCTTTTCTTTTTTTTAATTTATCCGCCCCACCCCCCCACCCCAGTTGTCTGTTCTCTGTGTCGATTTGCTGCATGTTCTTCTTTTGTCTGCTTTTGTTGTTGTCAGTGGCACGGGAATCTGTGTCTCTTTTTGTTGTGTCATCTTGCTGTGTCAGCTCTCCTCGTGTGCGGCACCATTCCTGGGCAGGCTGCACTTTCTTTTGCGCTGGGCAGCTCTTCTTATGGGGCACACTCCTTGTGTGTGGGGCTCCCCTATGCAGGGACAACCCCGCGTGGCATGGCACTCCTTGCGCGCATCAGCACTACACATGGGCCAGCTTCACACAGGTCAAGGAGGCCCGGGATTTGAACCACAGACCTCCCATGTGGTAGACAGACACCCTATCCATTAGGCCAAGTTCACTTCCCCGGCAAAGAATTTTGACACACAAAAATTTTTTATTTTGAGGGGTTCTCATTTATTTATTTTTTCTTTCATTGCTTGTGCTTTGGGTAAAGTCTAAGAAACCATTGCCTAAGACAAGATCCGTAGATGCTTCCCTACATTTTCTTCCAGGAGTTTTACAGTCCTTGTTCTTATATTTAGGTCTTTGATCCATTTTGAGTTAATTTTTATATATGGTGTGAGGTAAGGGTCCTCTTTCATTCTTTTGCACGTGGATATCCAGTTCTCCCAGCACCATTTGTTGAAGAGATCCTTCTTTCCCATATGAGTGGACTTGGCAGGCTTGTAAAAATCATTTGACCATAGATGTGAAGGTCTATTTCTGAACTCTCAATTTGATTCCATTTGTCAATATATCTATCCTTGTGCCAGTACCATGTTGTTTTGATCATGGTGGCATTGTAATCCTCAAAGTCAGGAAGTGTAAGTCCTCCAACTTCATTCTTCTTTCTCAATATGTTTTTGGCTATTTGGGACCCCTTACCCTTCCAAATAAATTTGATAATTGGCCTCTCCATTTCTGCAAAGTAAGATGTTGGAATTTTGGTTGTGTTGAATCTCTAAATCATTTTGGGTAGAATTAACATCTTAGTGATAGTTAGTCTTCTAATTCATTAACATGGACTGTCTTTCTGTTTATTTAGGTCTTCTTTGATTTCTTTTAGCAATGTTTTATAGTTTTCTGTGTACAAGTCCTTTATATCCTTAATTAAATTTCTTCCTAGATATTTGATTCTTTTAGTTGCTATTAT
Source organism: Dasypus novemcinctus (assembly GCF_030445035.2). Lineage (NCBI taxonomy): Eukaryota > Metazoa > Chordata > Mammalia > Cingulata > Dasypodidae > Dasypus > Dasypus novemcinctus. The sequence continues at coordinate 52,041,448 of NC_080688.1, forward strand.
AAATAGAATTTTAAAGAATTTCCTCCTCAGAATTGCTCATTACTAGCATATAGAAACACTATTGATTTTTTGTGTTGATCTTATACCCCACCACTTTGCTGAATTTGTTTATTAGCTCTAGTGGCTTTGTTTTAGATTTTTAGGACTTTCTATATATAAGATCATATCATCCATAAATAGTGAAAGTTCTACTCTTCCTTTCCAATTTCCATGTCTTCTATTTCTTTTTCTTATCTAACTGCTCTGGCTAAAACTTTTAGTACAAATGTTAAATAACAATGGTGACGATGGGCATCCTTGTCTTATTCCAGTTCTTAAAGGAAAAGCTCCCAGTCTTTCACCATTGAGTATGATATTAGCTGTGGATTTTTCATATAAGCCCTTTATCCTGTTGAGGACATTTCCTTCTATTTTTATTTTCTAAGTGGTTTTATCAAGAAAGGATACTGGATTTTGTTAAATTCCTTTTCTGTGTCAATTGAGATGATCATATGTTTTTTCCCTTTGCTTTGTTAATGTGGTGTTATTACATTAATTGATTTTCTTATGTTGACCCACCCTTGGATACATGGGATAAAACCCACTTGATCATGGTGTATAATTCTTTTAATATACTGTTGGGTTCGAATTGCAAGTATTTTGTTGAGGATTTTTGCATCTGTATTCTAAGAGAAATTGGTTTCTAGTATTCTTTTCTCATACTATTTTTTTCTGGCTTTGGTATTAGGGTGATGTTGGCCTCATAGAATGAGTTAGGTAGTGTTCCCTCCTCTTCAGTTTTGTTGGAAGAGTTTCATCAGGATTGGTATTAATTCTTCTTGCAACGATAGGAAGAATTCACCTGACAAACCATCTGGTCCTGGGCTTTTCTTTGTTGGAAGGTTTTGATGACTGATTTAGTTGCTTTACTTGTAATTGATCTGTTGAGGTCTTCTATGTCTTATAGAGTCAGTGCAGGTTGTTTGTGTGTTCCTAGGAATTTGTGTAATTTCATTTAGGATGTCTAATTTGTTGACATACAGTTTTCATGATCCTTTTATTTTTGTGTTGTCAGTAGTAATGTCCTCCCCCTCATTTCTTATTTTATTTATGTCTTTTCTCTTTTTTTCTCTGTCTGTCTAGCTAAGAGTTTGTAAATTTTATTGATCCAAAGAAACAGCTTTTGGTTTTATTAATTCTATTATTTCTTAGTCTCCATTTCATGTATTCTGCTCTAATCTTTGTTATTTTTTGCCTCTTATTTGCTTTGGGGTTAGTTTTGCTGTTCTTTTTCTAGTTCCTTGAGGTGTACAGTTAGGTATTTGATTTTAGCTTTTTCTTCTTTTTAAATGTAATTGCTTAGAGGTATAAATTCCTCTCTCATCACTGCCTTCACTACATCCCATAAGTTTTGGTATGTTGTGTTCTTATTTTCATTCATATCAAAAAAATATTTACTGATTTTCCCTTCAACCCACTGGTTGTGTGAGTATGTTGTGTAATTGCCATGTGTTTGTGCTTTTTCTTCCTGTTATTGATTTCCAGCTTCATTCCATAATGGTGAGAGGAGATGCTTTGTATAATTTTAATCTTTTAAAACTTATCAAGACTTGTTTTGTGACCCAACATGTGGTCTATCCTGGAGAGTGATCCTTGTGTACTTGAGAAGAATGTGTATCCTGCTATTTTGAGTTATAATGAACTGTATATGTCTGTTAGATCTAGTTTATTTGTCAAATTATTTGAGGTCTCTGTTTCCTTATTGACCTTCTGTCTAGATGTTCCATCTATTGACGAAAGTACAGTATTGAAGTCTCCAACTATTATTGTAGAGATATCTATTTCTCCCTTCAGTTTTGCCAGAGCTTGTCTCATGTATTTTGTGGGCACCCTGGTTTGCTGCATAAATATTTATGATTAATTCTTGGTGGATTGCCCCTTTTATTAATATATAATGTCTTTCTTTATCCTTATAACAGCTTGTGACTTAAAATTTATTTTGTCTAATATGAGTATAACTACCACAGTTCTTTTTTGATTACTAATTGCATGGAGTATCTTTTTCCATCCTTCCACTTTCAACCTGTTTTGTCTTTGGATCAAAGGTGAATCTCTTGTAAACAGTATATAGTTGGATCATGCTTTTTCATCCATTCTGCTAATCTGTGTCATTTGATTGGGAAGTTTAATCCATTAACATTCAGTGTTATTAGTGTAAAGGCAGTACTTACTTCAGCCATTTTGTCCTTTGGTTTTTATATGTTATAGTTTTTTAATTTTCTTTTTCTGTTTTGCAACCTCCTTTTCTTTATAGTTGAAATTTTATGATGTATCTGACATCCCTTTCTCGTTTATGTTTCTGTATATTTTTAAAATACTTTCTTTGTGGTCACCTGGGGTTTATATTATACAACCTACATCTATAACGTACTAATTTGAAAAGATACCAACTTAGCTTCAGTAGCATTCACATTCTTTGCTCCTACATCCCTTTGTTTCCCCTCTTTATGTTGTTTTGTCCCACTTTCCACTTTAACTTTTGCATGTCCATTATTAGGAAATATGCCTTTTTCTTGTTCAATTGTATCCTGGCTCTTTTAGGAATTAAAGAGTAGAGCTGTATAATGAGGATACAATCCTATTGGATTTTGCATTTACCCTTTTATTTACCCTTACTGATGATCTTCTTTTCTTCAAACTACCCCAAGCCACTGTCTCCTGTCTTATCCTTTCAACCTACAGAACTACCTTTAGTAATTCTTGCAGGGCAGGTCTTTTGTTGATGAACTCTTTCAATTTCTGTTTATTTGTGAATATTTTAAACTCTCCCTCGTTTTTGAAGGACAGTTTTGCCAGATAAATAATTTTTGACTGGTAGTTTTTCTCTTTCTTTACCTTAAATATGTCATATCACTGCCTTCTTGCCTCCATAGTTTCTCATGAGAAATCACTTAGTTTTTTTTTTAAAGATACATAGATCACAGAAAATGTTACATTAAAAAATATAAGAGGTTCCCATATACCCCACACATCCCCACCCCCTCCTCCCACATCAACAACCTCCTTCATCATTGTGGCACATTCATTGCATTTGGTGAATACATTTTGGAGCACTGCTGCACTGCATGGATTATAGTTTACATTGTAGTTTACACTTCCCCCAGTACCTTCAGTGGGTTATGGCAGGATATATAATGTCCAGGATCTGCCACTGCAGTATCATTTAGGACAACTCCAAGTCCCAAAACATCACATCTTTTTCCCTCTCTCTGCCCTCAGCAACTACTGTGGCCACTGTCTCCACATCAATGATAGAATTTCTTCCATAGCTAAAGTCACAATAGTTCCATATGCACTTAGTCTTATTAAGGATCTCTTGTATGTGATGGATCACTTTTTTCTTGCTCTTTTCAGAATTCTCTCTTTATCTTTGGCATTTACATAATGATTAGTATGTGTCTTGGTGTAGGTCTATTTGGATTTATTCTGTTTGCCTTATGCTATTCTTCTTGGGCATGTTTCTTTATATCTCTCATAGACTTAGGATTTTTAGGACATTATTCAAATAATCTTTCTGCCCCTTTTCCCTTCTCTTCTCCTTGCAGACACCCATGACATGAATATTTGTGCATTCCTATTTTTTTTCTGGATTTTAAAATTTTTAAAATTTATCCCTCCCTTGCTGTTTGCTTGTCGTATGCTCTCTGTGTCCATCCAGTGTTCATTCTTCTGTGTCTGCTTGTCTCCCTTTGTTGTGTCATCTTGCTGAGCCAGCTCTCCATAGTCATGGCAATCAGCTCTCTGTGGGTGTGGGCCAGCTTGCCTTCACAAGGTGGCCCTGCTTGCCTTCACAAGGTGGCCCTGGGACGTTAACCCAGGGCCTCCCATATGGTAGATGGGAGCCCAGTCAGTTGAGCCACATCCGTGTCCCTATTTGTGCACTTCTTGCTGTTGCTCAAATCCCTTAGACATCGATCAAGTTTTTTTATTCTTTTCTCTATCTGTTCCTCTGACTGTATGATTTCAATGTCCTGTCTTCTAGTTCACTGATTCTTTATTTTTTTTTAAGATTTATTTTATTTATTTCTTCCCCAACCCTTCATTGTTTTCACTTGCTGTCTGCTGCCTGTGTGTTCTTCTGTGTCTGCTTGTCTTCTCTTTAGGCAGCACTGGGAAGCAATCCTGGGACCTTCCAGAGTGGAAGAGAGGTGCTCAATCTCTTGTGCCACTTCAGCTCCCTTGTCTTCTGTCTCTTATTGTCTCTCCTCTCTGTCTCTTTTTGTTGCATCATCTTGCTGCAGCAGCTCTCTGTGCAGGCCAGCACTCCATGTGGGCCAGCACTCCTGTACAGGCTAGTACTTCTGTGTGGGCCAGGACTCTGTGTGGGTCAGCTCTCTGCTTGGGCTGGCTTACCTTTCACCAGGAGACCTCAGGAATTGAACCCTGAACCTCCTATGGTAGTTGGGAACCCAATCACTTGAGCCAGTCCATTTCCCTGATTCTTTCTTTTGCCTATTCAAATCTGCTGTTGTATGTCTTTTGTATATTTTCAATCTCTACTATTGTGCCTTTTATCCCTATAATTTCCATTATGTTTTTTTATACTTTCAAGTTCTTCTTTATGCTTACACATTATCTTCTTATTATCTTTTATCTCTATGCATATTTTCCTTCATCTCCTTGAATTGATTTTGGAGATTTGTTTGAACTTCTTTGATTAGTTGTTTCAAATTCTTTGTCTCCTCTGAAATTTTAATTTGTTCCCTTGACTGAGCCGTATCTTCCTGTTTCTTAGTATGTCTTGTAATTTTTTGCTGATGTTTAGGTGTCTGATTATCTTGATGAGTTAATTCTGAAGGTCAGTTTCTTCCTCTTGTGCAGGATTTATTGTTTTTGTTTGTTTTTTAAAGATTTATTTTTATTTATTTCTCTCCCCTTCCCCTCCTTTACCCCAGTTGTCTGTTCTCTGTGTCCATTTGCTGTGTCCACTTTTATCTTGTCAGCAGCACTGGGAATCTGTGTCTCTTTTTGTTGCATCATCTTGGTGCATCAACTCTCCACATGTGTGGCACCATTCCTGGGCAGGCTGAACCCTCTTTTGCGCTGAGTGGCTCTCCCTACAGGGCTCACTTCTTGCACATGGGGCTCCCCTATGTGGGGGACCCTCCTGCGTGGCACGGCATTCCTTGTGCACATCAGCACTGCACGTGGGCCAGCTCCACACAAGTCAAAGAGGCCCTGGGTTTAAACTGTGGACCACCCATGTGGTAGGCGGATGCTCTATCCATTGAGCTAAGTCTGCTTGCAGGGTTTATTGTTGATTGGCTTTGTGTTAAGGCTCTTCTTTGATACTTGGTCCAACTTATTCTAGACTTTTAGAAAATCTCGTGTTGAAGTGTTCAGGCTTTGTCAGGGTATGTCTTATGCTATGTTGATGCCACTGATGTTAACATTTTCCACTTTGTTAAGACAGTGTCTTCCAGGCTTTTCCACTGTAAAATTAATTAATAACTATACTATACTTAATAAGATTTGTGGAGTGATTCCTTGAGAATACATAAATATCTTGTTCTACATCAAAGGTTCATCCATCAGGTATAGCATCTACTGATGATTTTTGCATAAATAAGTTATTACTATGTTGGTTGAAAAATGGTAATTTAGAAAATTCTATCATTCCTTCCAGATTCATTAATTAGTATGCTTTTGTAAGGTAGTACCATCCCTTCTTCACTGTTTATTTATTCATTCATTCTTTTTTATATCAATATGAACTCATGGATTCTTATTTTTCTCAAAAGGTGATAATCCATCACTATTAATATTTATTTTGATGCTCAAATTGCCATAGACTTGGTCCTTGGAACCTCCCTCCTTCAACCTGAGTCTTGTGTCCTTTTGACATGTCCCAATATTCTTGGAACACTTTCTTTTTTTCTGGTACAAGAAAATACTCCATATTCTTTCTATGTTTCCCCTGTTTCAACCCTATTTGCTATTTCATCCGGATCCTTATTCTTTTATTGGAGAATGATATTTAGAAACAAATATATAGGTGTAAGATCTGATGATTGCTTCAAGATGTCATTTTTTCTATGCCATCTCTATGTACAGATTTTAGAAATGTGTTGCATTAGTGTTCTATTGCTGTAACAAATGACTGCAAACTTTTTAAAGGGCTCATGATTAGATTGGGCCCATTTGGATAATCCAGGATAATCTTCTCAACCTAAAGGCCCTCAATGATAGTATCTTAACCCTACAGAAGTATTTTTTGGCCTTTGGCCATACCCTTCTTCAGTAAACAGCTGGGCAGAGAAGTGCCCAAGTTGATGGACCACTGTACGTATGCTGTCACAGGCATGGCTGTTCACACCTAACCTGGGGACAAAGACTCCTACAAAGACCAGGAGCATGAAGTCAGCAGAACAACATTCAGAACAATTATCTTTGTAATCAGAGAGAGTGTGACCACACTAAAATATGGGTTCAGAGAAGAAATGAAGGAGTTGAAACTTGAGTTGGTCTAGGAAGTAGCTTAGGAAAGAAGAGGAGAAGACAAATCTAAACCACAGCCAGCTGCTCCCAACTTAACCCCAGGTAACTTAGGGAACCACCATGTCAACCCTGTGAGGTGGCAGGGATAGGGGTAGCAGTTACACACTCTTGCATTGCTCACTTTGAGCCTTCCTCTGTTTCTGACCCTGGGTTCTTCTCACAGTTATAGTGAAGGTGCTATAGATTCACACAGCTGACTGGCCCTTTGCCAACTAAAATCATCTCCATTATTTCAAGGTCTCACCATCTTATGGGGTTAGGGTGGAGGATAGCAGGGTTTAAAGTCTATGGGAGGTGAGCACAGAGATGTGGTAGAAGGATTAGAAGTACAGAGTCTCTGGTGGGGACAAGGAGAGGCCTTGTACTGGTCAGCTATAGGCTAGGAGGTTGCAGTTCAGAGACCCTCTTATGGAAGGGAATCATGCAAAGTTAGAGGCTATCAGATGCTTCTTATGACTCTGAAATCGGTAGTATTTGAAACCTCCTTTCATCTGATTAATGGCTATTTTTCCCCCCATCAGCACGCCATATTGAATTTAAACTAATATTGGCCCATATATCTTTTTCTGTTTGAGAAGCATAACCTCAGGATGACCGTTTGTCTTTGGAACAATCAAAAACCAGTTTCTCAGGAAGCTCTCCTCTGTGTGAAAGTTTTGTTAATATACCACTAACTTTAAATAGCCAAAATGCATTTCCATATCTTGTTAAAATTGCCATGGAAATCTGTTTAAATTTAAATTTATTATAATATATCTATGGAATGAAAGAATTTGGATTAACTTAATTTCTGTTCTTTAATATTTAAATAAGCTTGTTATTTTAGAATAGTTTTAGATTTACAGAAAATTTACAAAGTCGTACAGAGAATTTTGGTATATCCTCTTTCAGTTTCCCCTATTGCTAACAGTTTATATTGCTATGTTATATTTGTTAGAAATTATTGAACCAATACTGATACATTATTATTAACTAAACCTCATACTCATTTAGATTTCATTAGCTTTTCCCCTAATGTCCCTTTTTTTGTTCCAGGACCTCATCCAGGAGAACACATTACATTTAATCATCACATCTCCTTAGGCTTCTCATGGCTGTGACAGTTTCTCAGACTTCCCTTATTTTAGATGACCTTGGCAGTTTTGAGGAGTACTGGTCAGGTATTTTCTAGACTGTACTTCAGTTGAGATTTGTCTGATGCTCTTCTCATGATTAGACTAGAACTATATGCTTTTGGAGGGAAGAACACAGAGGTAAAGTGCCATTTTCATCACATCGTATCAAAGGCATACACTGTGAACGTGACTTATCACAGTTGATGGGAATCTTGATTAGTTGGCTGAGGTAGTGTTTGCCAGGTTTCTTCACTGTCAGGTTCCCTCCGGGCCATGTCCAGTGATTGCTCTTTAGAAAGACTCACTAGGCTTAGCCTACTCTTAAGGGTGGGGATTATACTCCACTTCCTTGAGGGTGGACTGTCTTCATAACTTATTTTGGAATTCTTCTGTATGGGAGTGTATTAGTCAATCAAAGGGGTGCTGATGCAAAATACCAGAAATTGGTTGGTTTTTATAAAAGGTATTTATTTGGGGTAGAAGCTTATAGTTACCAGACCTTAAAGCATAAGTTACCTCCTTCACTAAAGTCTGTTACCACATCTTGGAGCAAGATGGCTGCTGAAGTCTGCCAGGAATTCAGGCTTCCTGGGTTTCTCTCTTCCTGGGGCTTGTTTCTTTCTGGGCTCAGCTACCCTGATGTCTCTACAAGGCCAGCTGTAGACTATCAGAGAACTGGCTCTGCCTCTCTCCCCAGGGCTCATTTCTCTCTGGACTCACCTGCTGTGCTCCTCTGTGTGCTTATTTCCCAGACTCCAGCTCAAAAACTCCAACTAATTCCTGTGCCTTGTTGTTTCTCATGGGCAGGGACTTATCTGATGTGGCCCAATCAAAACCTTAATCATTATTTAATCAAGTAAAAGTGAAACCACTGAATCCAATACAGCCTAATATGGCCAGATCAGTTCACAGACATAATCTAATAGCTATTTTTGGAATTCATAAATAATGCCAAACTGCTACTGGAAGATTTGTCACTTCTCTCCCCATTTATTTATGTCAGTATATATAGATATATTACTTTAAGACTAATATAAATAGCTATAGATATTTATAGATATCAACTTTGTTTATTCTTTGCTCAAATTGTCTCATCTGCTTTGGCCATTAAGCATGCTTTCAATAGGCTCCTGTGTCCCTTTGACACACCCCCATCATTTTGTCTTTTGAGTACTTCATTGCTTTCTGGCAGAGAAAATGCTCCTGGCTCATAATGTATTTTCTCTGCTCCAGTCCTAGAATCAACCATTTTTCCAAGGAGCCCTGGTTTATTTTATTGGAGAATGGTATTAGAAACCAAGATCTGGATGCTGGGTATAATTGTATTGTAATTTTGTAGAAATATGAAGAATTCAGGAAAACTTGTGCACTTAACATGAATCAATTCAGTGACCCTTCTTGTGTAGCCACCACATGGACAAGATGTATGTCTACAGTAAAAGGATAGGCTGGATAGGCATCCACTACTGTGGAAGAATCTGCAAGAAGCAGTAGTGATGGACACTTGTGAGAAGGGTCCTGGGGAATGGGTAGGGTGGTGATTCACTTTTTACTTTGATACATAGCTTGGGTGGCCACCAGCCACATGTGGCTATTAAGCACTGGAAATGTGACTAGTTATACCATGCACATGCATTACCTATTTAAAAGACAGATTGAAGTGGAAAAGGGTGAGCAGTAGATCTGGAGAGCAAATGGAAGATACCCAGCTCACACACCTTTTCATCCCCATTGTCCCATTTTACTTCTCTTTTCTTTCTTTAAAAGTATATGCTGAATTCCTGAGATTGTCTGTCCTGCCTAAAGTGTCTAAATGTCTCTAGAGCCCCCGGGAGCCCTGCTCTTTGAGGCATTGTTTACTGTGGCAGTTAATGAGAGTCTGCTGAGACATGTGTAAGTGTACCTCTGGAATGCCTTGTGACTCACTTTAAAATCTCTTAGCCATAAGAAAACATTTGTATTTAATAGTTCCCCCTTTTGGTCAAGGTCTTTTTCCAAAGCATCACTACTTGGTGCTTGGTAATAATCCCTCAGTGCCAGAGAGGCTTATCCCTGGGAGTCATGTCTCATGCTGTGGGAAGGTAGTAAGTTTGTATGCTAAGTTTGGCTTATAGAGAGGTCACATTTGAGCAACAAGGAGGTTTTCAAGAGGTAACTCTTAGGTAATATATAATACTAGGCTAAGTTTCAATTTCAGAAGAACAAGGTTCTTAAGTACAACCATCAATATTAAGGGCCAGCCATAGTGGTCTGTCTGCCTTCACTAGGCACTGCTCACATACTCAGGGGATTCTTGCCACTCCATTAGAACATATAGCAGGACTTCTCAGAATGGAAATTCATTATTCTTTCTGTGATTTTGTGGGTCTCCACCCACTGAGACAATGCCTGATGACCACTTGAACATATTCATATGCCACAGAGGCATGCCTCAGGTGCACCCCTCCCCACACTCCCCCCATCACTGACACCTAACACCAGTGATCTTCCCCTGCCATAGTGTGACCCTTCTGCAATCCAAAACCTCCCCCAAAACAAAGTGAAAAAAATAAAAATATAATAAAGTAAAATAATAATAATAAATAAAATAATAATTTTCTCATTGTGTCTTTCATCACCATAAGATCTGGTTTTTTTCCTATGTACAGTAACAATTTCTTTTGTATGTTCCCCCAGTGTCTTTCCCCCCCCCCACTTTATCTTCAAAGAAGTTTTAGGATACAGAAAAGTCACAGAAAATATAGGGGATCCCCATATATCCAACCCTTTCCCTCTCTCCTCCTCTCCCTTATTAATAACATTTTAAAGGTATATGGTGTATTTGTTACAATTGCTTTTTCTTTTTTTTCTTTTTTCTTTTTCAAATATTGAAGCATTGCTACTAACTATGGTCAATGGTTTACATTATGGTTTACATTTTGCACCATCTACAACTGTAGGCAAGACAGTTCCATCCATTTGCCCCATGGGATCTAAGTCCCCTCTCTATCAGAAACAGTGGGCATCATTGTCCCAAAACCCTCAAGATTGAGGAATGAACAGTGCAATTATGGACTAAAGTAGACTTATTATTATTATAGCAATGGAAGAGCTTGTATCATTGATATAAAGGCAGTGAACTCCTGAGGTTCTGAGTGTAAGGAGAGGGAAGAATAGGTATAACATGGGGTGTTTTGGGGCATTGCAATTGTCCTGCATGACATGCATGACCAATATAGACCATTATACATTTTTTCCAAACCTATAAAAATGTGTGTTGCAAAGTGTAAACCAAAATGTAAACTCTAGGAAGCAGATGTAGCTCAAGTGATTGGGCTCCCATCTACCATATAGGAGGACTAGGGTTCAATTCCTGGGGCCTCCTGGTGTAGGCAAGCTGGCATGTGTGGTGAGCTGGCCCGAGTGGAGAAATGCCCCACGCAAGAGTGCTGCCCCCAGTAGGAGTGCTGGCCTGCATGGAGTGCTGGCCCACGTGGAGAGTTAGTGCAGCAAGATGACACAACAAAAAGAGACACAAAGGAAAGACAATAAGAGACACAGCAGACCAGGGAGCTAAGGTGGTGCAAGAGAATGAGTGCCTCTCTCCCGCTCTGGAAGGTCCAAGGTTTGGTTCTCGGTGCTGCCTAAAAAAAAGACAAGCAGACACAGGACACACACTGAATGGACACAGAAAGCAGACAGCAGGGAGTGGGAAGAATAAATAAAGAAATCTTAAAAGAAAAGTTCTTTAAAAAAAAAGTAAACTCTAGTCCATGGTTAGTAGCAATGCTTCAATATGTGTTCATCAATTATAATAAATATATCACACTAATGAAGGATGTTGTTAATGGGGGAAAGTGTGGGAAGGGAAACAGGCAGGGGTATAAAGGAAACTCCTATATTTCTAATGTAATCTAAACCTTCTTTATAAAAATATAATAAAAATTTTAAAAATTAAAATGAAGAATAAAAAGATACTGCAAATCAAAAAAAAAAGTATGTGTTGAACTCAGGAAGTCCTTCTGCACATGTGCAATCACTGCACAATAATGTGAAGTCATTATTGAGGATCCTTGGACTAAAATACACCTCCCTTTTTGTTTAGGTGACCAGGTGGCCTCTAGGAAATCAAGGACTTCTGTACGACAGGTGCTGGATGGTTGTGAATCAAAATGGTATTTGCCTGAGTCAGAAGCAGGAGCCCCGGCTCTGCCTGATCCAGCCATTCATTGACCTGCAGCAAAGAATCATGGTCATCAAAGCCCCAGGTGTGAAAAGTGGGTTCATAGTCACAAAGCAGCTGTCAAGAATGGCTGATATTTTGGTAATTTTTTTCCAAACAGTGATTGAGCAGGATTATAACCACACAAAAATTGGGGGAAATGTTGGGGGAGGGTTAAAGATCTGACAGTCAAGCAAGAAAATAAAGTTGTAAAAATTTTAGAATTATATGATGCATTTTTTCACTTGCATTCTTTTATTTCCTTCCCTCATCGTAATATGAACTACAAGCTTTAACTCTTCTTTGTTGATTTTACAGTGAACTAACATATACAAAACCATAAATGAGCTTTGTCCAATAGAACTTTCTGTGATGATGGAAATATTCTGTTTCTGCACTCTACATTTGGGTAGCCACCAGCTACTTGAGGCTATTGAACCCTTAAAATGGGACATTGGAACTGAATTTAAATTTAACTTAATTTAAATAGTCACATGTGGCATGTTGGACAACACAAACATCGACTATAATATAATGAACACTCAAGAACACGATCCAGTTTTCGTAAATGTTAACATTTGGCCACATTTGCTTCAGAAGATGAGGAGGAGGATAATGATTCTTCTCCTTTTCCTCTGCCTCCTTCTTTTCCTCTTCCTCCTCCTCTACCTTCTCCTTTCTCTTCTCCTTGTTCTAAGAAAGAAAAATACTACAGTCATCACTGAAACTGCCTGCATACCCCTTGCCAGCCTCACTCCTCCTACTTTCTCCTCACTACCATTTATGAACTAGTCCATTTTCCCTCTTGGGAAAATGTACTCTTGTGATATATCACATTTCTGTATATTCATAATTGTATTTCTTGGCTTAAGATGTTCTATTCAGTGACAGTGGTTTATTTGTCCATGAACCAACAGCATTACACTTGAGTATGTATCTAGGAGTGGAATTACTGGGTCGTATGGTAACTGTATGTTTAGCATTATAAGAAACTGCCAGACTGTTTTCTAAGCAGCTTTACCATTTTAACCCATGATTAATGATGTTGAGCACTTCCTCATGTGTTTAGTTGCCATTTGTGTACCTTTTATGGAAAAATATTTATTCCGGTTCTTTGCCCATTATTAAATGGGTTATATGTCTTTTTGTTGTTGAGTTGTAAGAGTTCCTTATATATATTCTGGGAAGGAATATGACTGCCTCAGTGCAGAATCTTCCATGAAAAATCTGCTAAATGCACGTGCCATTGGTGGTACTGGTAATGATGAAGAGAACCTCTTATTATGAAGATTCCTAAGAGTCAGCCACTTATTCAATTTAACCAAATGCCAGTGTCATTAAAATTCTTATATATTTCATGATAATGGGCTTTAATGTACATAGTTACTATTTTTGCACGATGATAAATTTGTTTCTAACCTTTGTTCATTAGGGATGGAGTCTATAGAGGTGCCTCTTGAGGATAACAGTGAACAGGCTCAGATTTGCCAAAGCAAGGTCTGTGCCGACAGGTGAGACTCTGACGCAGGTGAAGATCTCTGATCCGTCTGCAGTGGTGGCACAGAAGGAGAGAGAGCAATGCCTCATGAGATCCGCTTTCCACTTGCTCACAACACTCCAACCATGCCAGCTCCCTGGTGTTCTTCAAGCCCACAAAGCATGCTTCCACCTCAGGTCTTTGCATTTGAGCTCTCCTCTGTCTGGGATGCTCCTCCCCTAGCGATACCTTCACAGAGTTCACTCCCTCATCTCTGTCAGGTCTCTGCTCAAAAGCCCCCTTCTCAGAGGGCCACCTGACCACCCACAGAAATCAGTCCCTCCCTGTCTGGTTGCCCTGCTGTATTCTTCTCCTGTCATGTCTTTATGTTTATTTTCTGTTCCTCTCTCCGGAATGGCAACTTCAAGAGAGCAGAACTTTGTGTTGCTCACTGTAGAGCAGCCTTGGGCTGTGGTATACGGTGTGGAGAACAAGCTGAAATAGGGAGGATGGCCCTGGATGCAGGATGGTAGCTCAGATGAGGTGGATGTAGTACAAGTGGTGAGGACACCTGACAGAGTTTTCGAAGACTGAGTGGGGAAGGTAGAGTAGTTGGAAGGGGTAAGGACGCAAGTGGGAAGGGCAGCTAAATGCCTGTCTTAGTAATGCAGGTGAGACATGGTGGGGACTTGGACCAGGGTCAGAGAGAACATCAGGCAGGTGCAAGATCTGTATTCTGAAGTGGAATCATCTGAACTAACTGATGGATTGGGTGTGGGAGATGAGGGTAAGGGGTGTCAAGATGTCCCTCAGGCTTCTGAAGTGTAATTTTCAGGTGATAGCTTATAAGTTGTATTCCATGTAGTTTGAACTATTACTTAATTTCGAGTTGTTTATGATTAATCATCTGCTAAGTTCAAGGAAATACAGAAAGAGGAGTTGAATATAATAGCATTTCTATTTTATTTCTTAATTGTAAATGCTCATTTATGGTAAGTCCATTCATTGAATATATCCAATGCCTGCATCCCTTGTTATTGAAATCTAATCTGTGCCCCGAAACTTGTGGACTAGGAAGTGTTCCAATGGTGTGAACCTATCTAATGGGTTCCCACTCTATCTGATACCCCAACCAATTTCCTTCCCCAAATATGAAGACAATTAACCATATAACTCATTAGTGGGTATGTTTGTACTCAAGAGATGGTGTTAGTGTACAGTATCTAATCAGATAACATTTCCTTCTGCAGTGCCATGAACATATACTATCATGAAATATGTATGTTCATATGTATAAGTCATGAAATAATGTGTTCAAAACTAAAATCACATGTAATTGGACCTAAGTTGTTAGTGTCTTCTGGTGCCAGGTAGAGAGATCACCCTGGGACCCATGAGGGTCTCTACCCTCAGGGAAGGGTGCGAAGGTGACGACTGTGCACAGTTAAACATCATGGGTGCCGGACGCCATCCCGGAGACCAAACAGTTGAGCACACTCCACACCTTGCTGGCACCTGAGTCAATTTAAATTTTTTTTTTTTTTGCCAATTTCAACATTCACTTATAATTAGGGTAATGAATTTTGGGTGACATTTTTGTACATCACATAGCAAATCTTCAGATAGAAAGAAATATAGACATTGAGGAGTACTTGCAATTATTTATCAAGCTCATCCCTGGTTATAAAATGCCCTTAGCTGCATATGTGATGCATCTTTTCTGGCTAATAAAGCTTTCAAGTACCTAGAGGTTGTATTTATTCATGCTTGGAACCATTGAGTATTCAAGATAATGAAAACAGACTTTGAAGCAATCTCTCAAAGCACAGGAGTGTGTGACAAAATGAGGTTTCATGCTTTCATTCCCTTTCCAGGCAGGAAGGCAACTATTTTTCCCAGTAAAAATTAAGAAAAAAATAGCTATATTGCAGTCCTAAGGTATGATATTAGCAATCTGCATTATAAATTCTGGTGATGTGCACTTTAAAATATTCTGCAGGATTGCAGATTTTAAAAACCAGATCAATAAACACACTTCTAGCTGTAATTTGTCGGCACAGTGCCAGTTCACATGGTCTGGCAGGGAGAGAAAATGTTACAGTCAGGACCATAGGAAAAACCAGGACATTTGTCCAAGTTTAAGGCTTTTTAAAGCAAAGTATTGCTTTGTACAGCTTCAAATTTTAAGCTTTATGGTTCTCAGTGACTATGCTTAATATAAACAAGGTCTTTCAAGGGGAATTTTTATCAGGTGTGAAAGCCTCATGCAAACCCCAGCTGCAGGTCTCCCTGTGGTTTGGAAACCTCCCTGGGGCTTCCTAAATGTACCTGTCACTTTAGGCATCCTCCCTGTGGGCTCATACGATATAATTTTATTTTATCATCTTGCTTTTTGTACCTTATATTATTATTTAACCTTATATTATTATTTAAAGAAATACTAATATTCTCTCCATCTCCACCCTTTGTTTTCTCCAGGGTAAATACTTATGATTGTGGAGAAAAAATTTCAAGCTGGTTGTCAGAGTTTTTTGGCCGTCAGTGTCATTTGATCAAACAAAGTTCAGACTTTCAAAGAAACGCAAAGAAGAAACATGGAAAAGGTATCACATTTTGGGTTGGTTCTAAGGGGACAGGAACCTGAGCTTAATTTTGTGTAGGTCAAAAACATGTATCGAAGAGCCACGAAATAGATTTACAGATTTCCAGAGAAACTTGCTCATGTAGAGAGGGTACTGGTCAGCCTTAGGCGGGAAGTGCTGCAGTGACCGCAAGGTCAGCAGGACGTGGGGTTGTCTGGATAACCTCGCAGAGACCGAGAGAGCTTCAACCAGTGACTTCACCTCTGTTCAAGTGCTCAACCTCGGTCCTGCATGCTTAGAGTCACAATTCAGGCTTATTAAATAAAGACATTGGTAGCTTGCTGTGTCGTCCGATCAAACTGCAAATAAGGAAATCTGGGTCTCTAGTCTTGGCTCTATCACCAAATAGTGTAGTGACCTTGGCGAGTCCTTGAATCTCATGGTGCCTCACCTTCTTTAGCTGTGTTGTTGTTAGGATGAAATGATACAGTAGAGAAGATAGTACTTTGCAAGGTAACGGTACTATGTTTGCAGGTGTCCACTCACAAGCCACAGTTCCAGGGAAGCCTTGCCTGACTATTCTCTTTAGAACTGCAACCCCAACCAAACATGCCCCAGCTCCCTTCTTCATTTTATGTTACTGTGTGCCTCATTTCACAACCTACAGACCATATCCTTTTACTCATTTATTTTGCTCATGTTCTGTCTTCTAGCTACTAGATTGTAAGCTCTGTGAGGACAGGGATTTGTCCGTTGCTGCAACCCTAGTGAGTGCACCTGGCATGTAGCTATTGTTCCATAAATATTAGAGGAATGAGTGAATGAGTCATTGCTACATGACCAATTTGCCCAGGGATGACCTGGCCTGCTGACTGGTTCCCAGAGAGACTGGCTTGGAAGTATTTACCCTGGAGAAAACAAAGGGTGGAGATGAAGAGAATATTAGTATTCCTTTAAATAATAATATAAAGTACAAAAAGCAAGTTTTTAAAGTTTACTGTGATCATAGGAGTATGTTAGGAAATTTCTTCTGAACTGAGTTGTAATTTTTACTAGTATGTAATTGATCAATGCAACATAGACATATTGTACATTTAAAAAAATAATTATTAAATGTGAGAAAATAGTGTTGAAAATGAATCTCTTAATGAGATGGGCAGTACTCTTCCTGATTAGTTCCCATATTCGTGATTGACTCTCCCAGTGGCCAGAATGAACTATTGCTCAGCATCGGTCTCTTCTGAGAAACCCTGTTTATGTAAATAAAGAGCTGGGAATGGAAGGAGTTTGGTTAACCCACCATCATTGAGGACGTGCTGTCACTCAAACCATCCTTATGAGCTAACACTAAGATGACTTGTAATCATCTGTCACTTGACAGCTTAATTAGGCTCTGCAGTTTTGTGGATAGCAAAGAAGCCACCTGACCTGCAGGAGTCTCCTTTACCCGAGCTTCAGAGTCTTACTTTCTCAGCACAGACCCCAGGGTTTTAAATGGGCCTTTAGTTCTCCATCCTGAAGATTTTCTACCCCCAGGAGAGGTGGGACCTTCCTCTGTGAAGTAGGAGAAGGGTCTTGGTGGGTGGAGCTGGGACTCAGCTCCCTTCACTGGCTGAAGCCATTTTAGCGTAGAGGACTGTGGATGTGGAGGATCTGGAACATGATCTCCTAAGGATCCATTCTCCTGGACTCCAAAGTCCACCAACTCTGGTCTGAAGACTGCTCACTGGGTCCTGTCCTGACCTACCCTTTCTAACACAGCTTGGCCAACGATAGCAATGGCATCTCATTGAACAGGAGATGGAAGCTACCTGCAGTTCTGACTGCCACTTGGTAGCTTCTTCCAATAATTTTTTTTCCTTCCAGTCCTTTAAAAACTTGTATTATTGATTGCTAAAGTTACTATCTTGCACTTGCCCAAGGACACACATCTTTTCACAGACTAGACTCTTAAGCTCTTTCTTGTGATCTGTGTACCTTCATCACGGCCCCTCTTCCTTGCCCTCTCTTGGGGAAGGGCCACCTGTGTCCACCTGGCAGTTGCATCTCTCCTCCTCCAAGTACTGCCTCCAAATCTTCTTGGCTGGCTGCATTTCAACTCAGCGTTTCATTATTGTTATTTTTTAAGATTGTTTTAAACAGAGTATTCTAGGAACTCATTTTCCTTTCTGTTTTTGAGAGGTTTGAACCATGCATAGAACATTTTTATTATTGCCAGACCAATACTATTTTCCCTTGCTAAGTCCCTACCTTTTAAAAATGTAAGTCAGTGGAAACAAGATGCATTTGCATTCCACAAAAGCAGCTCTTCTTTTAATGCTTGGTCATTTCTTAGATCAGTCTTCTGGTTCAACGGCCATCCTTTCTCTGGTGAATGAAGCACAGTATCTGCTGATAAACAGATCCAGTGTTTTGCAACTTCAGCAGCAATTAAGCACCAGGTGAGATCTCTTACCTCTGGAATAGAAGACAGGTAAAACCACTCGCCCCTGGGAGTGATTGTACTCACTTCGGGACCACTTTAAAACTAGAGTACCTAGGGCTGGAAAAGATCCAAGAGTCACTGGCTACAAACTCTTCATTTACAGATGAGAAACTGAGGCCCAGGCAACTCACAAATCCCTTCAGGCCGGCTTCCATGAATCTTTTTGAGGGTTTTATTTTCTCTTCCAAGGATCATTCTTGATACCCTGAAGATGCTTTGTGGAGAACTCCTACCTCTCTCTCTTTTTTTTTTTTTTTTCATCATTCCATACCTTAGCATTTGCTTTAGTTAAAATGTGAGGAACTTGACCCAATTTCGTTGCTCACCATTGCTCTGTCGCATGTCCTCCAGGAGCCCAGCCCTACTTCACAGGGTCCTTCTGAATGCTGAATAAGAGTGGTTATGAAAGCTTTAAAAATTGTAATTGCAGGTATTATTTATTTGCCAGGTGTACCTTCAGATCGAACTAGCAGCCCTGCCTCCTCACTTCCTGCCCAGGGCTCTCCCTTATTAGGAGGTCAGCTCTATAAAGGGTCTTGGTTGGTCCAACCCCTCACTATACTATAGAGGAAACGGAAGTCCGGAGGCAGCCAGGCAATTAGGACAACTCACCCACTTGTTAGCCAGAGCCGTGGCATTCTTAGCCCAGTGCTGCTCCCCAGGCCAGGGAAGAGCGTGCACACACCTGCCAGCACTGTGAGCCAGGGGTCCTGTGCACGTGTGTGCACACTCACAAATAGATGAAAATATAGCTTAAAAATGATCGTCTCTCCTCATCCTCTACAAAGATGGGCTCGTTATAGTAATTCCAGTATATAATCCTTGGCAAGTCCATACAGCAGCATTCTGTTGTGAGACCCACCTCGCTGCCTCTTTGGCACTCTTGACCAGCACTGAGGGACCCTGGAGGAGCAGGTCTGCAGGTTTCTAGGATTCTTGTGGGAAGATAGGAGATGGAGACAGGCGTGTTGCAATCCTGGCTCCTACCAGGAGGGGACCACATTTCCCACTAGCTGGTTCAGAGCAGGGGCAGGGTAGATGGCCCTGGTAGGAGGGACAGAGCCCCGTAGCTAGGACATGGCGAGGGGCCCTGGGGACCCCAGGTGGGTGTTTCTCTGTCACTTTGAGCAACTCTGTCTTGCACATAATGACCACAATAGTTTTTGTTTACAAACTTCCCCTCTTACAAAGCACAAAGGAAAAGTTCACGAACTAGGGAGTAAATCTAGAGACAAAGGATTTAGAACTAGAAGAGGGAACCGTAGTCTTCAAAGGTCGTGAGACTTGCCCGTAGTGACTGGCAAAGCTCCACTTGGCCATCTTGCACCTTTACATGCTCCGTCTGAATGGGTTTGGGATATAGCCTTGTAACCCCTTTCCCCCCACCACTAGAGCCTTTCAGTTCTGTCTCCAGGGAAAATTCCCCTCTTGCTTAAGGGTTTTTCCTCCAACTACTCAAGTACAACAAAGTGCAAAAATTAAGTACCAGCTCCATGAATTTTTCCAGACACGTGTATGCTCATAATCACTACTTAGGTCAAGTAGAGAATATTTTCAGTACCCCGGACACCTCCCTTGTGTCCCCTTAGTCAATCTCACTGAAGGTCACCATTATTCTGACTTCTTTTTACCATGAATAGTTTCACCTGTTTTGAAATTAATAAAATGAGATTATGCAGTGTGGCTGGCCTCTTTTATTGGAGAAGTTTTAAGACGTTTTCGATGAGTTCCTCTTGGGGGGATGCATGGAGGTGCAGAGAGCCATTTTGCAGAACCTCAAACTAGTAAACAAACATTTAAATTAAGAATTACAAAAATAGTATATGCTAGTTAAAACTGCAAGCAGCAGTGAAGTTAGCAAATAAATATTAACCTCCTACCATTTAATATCCAAAAAGATTGAGCTCTTGGTGCTCTTTAGGTCCTTCATAATTAAGCCTGTTGACAGCTCTTTAAATGCCTTGCCCTGATCCACCTTAGAGAATTGGTATTTTCTCATAATTTAGCTCACTTGATCCCTGTTCACCTGGTTTCCAGCTAAGTTCTACTCACATTTTCATAGCCTCTTGTGGTCCTCTCCCTGGAGATGGGACCTTATCACAGGAGGAGGCGATCCATTGTCTGCTTAACAGATTAGTGTCCCTTGACCTTAGCCTTGTGTAAGGTCAAATTTTTTTCTGATCATCCAGATCTCAGGCCAGATAGCATTGATGAAGTCAGGCATTATGTGGTGTGGCAAACAGGTTGAATGATTACAGCAGTGCAATTATTCTCTGCCCTCTCCCTCTTTGGTATGTCTTAAACAGCAATGAGAATGGAAAGGAGGAATTATTCCCAATGAGAGATCTCATTTCACGTTTCCGAGCCAATATTATTACTAATGGCACAAGGCCTTTTGAAGAAGAGAATTGGGATGAGATTTCAATTGGTTCCTTGCATTTCCAGGTAAGTTCCAGGGAGTTCTTTTTACCTGTCCCAGGTTGTCAATGAAGATCAACCTTAATCCCAGGCCTCTCCCCCATCTCTGATTCTTACAAAAACTTGGCAGGAAGATGTGTGCCATCTGCTTCTGGAACTCCCCTTGGATGGATCCATCACCATTCCATGTGGGCACTGAGAATGTGCCCCAAACATGATCATAGGACTCTGTGCTGCCTCTACTGCATCGTTGTGTCTAGGCTTAATCTCCATTTCATGCAATGCTTGTGTCTACGAGAACTTCATCCTCTGAAAATTGCTACTTTTTCGCAGCCTAGAACTCATGGAGGCAGGACCCCCAAGCCTGCCAGACCCTCAGGGCCCATTGCTGCTCCATCTCCTCACACTCTGACCCTTGCTGCCAGCAAGGAGGAACTTGCAGTCAGAGGCAAAGCCACCACGATGTCCTCTCTCTCCAGGCCCTGGGCTCCAAAACCTTTGCTTTGGGCTTTAAAGATGTGAGAAAGGTGAGAAGGTCTTAGACTAAAATTTCTGCTCCCTATGCAGGCCTACGAGGTCCCAGGAGACCCGACCCTACCAAACTTTCTTAGCTCATCACCCTCTCCTCTTTTCTCTGTCATATTGACCTTATCTCCATCCTTTAAGCCAAACTTCCTGCCTCAGCATCTTTGACTTGCTGTCCCTTCTGCCTGGCACATCCTCCCTGCAGATGCTCCAGGGGCTCAGCTCACATATCGCCTCGGTGGAAAGGCTGTTCTTGACCTGCTGCACAGTCAGACTCTGCATGGTGCCTGCTTATTCCCTCAGAGCACGTGAGGGTGGGGACCAAGTCTGTTTTGTTTTCTGCTCTAGATCTAAGGGCCAGAATATCCCTGGTGCAGAGCTGATGCTCACTAAGTCATTGTTGAGGGAATGAATGGACAGGAAATATGAGGAAAAGACAGGGACAGAAGATTGGAGCATCTGTAGAGAATGTACTCAGTTCTGCAGTGGGGAGTGCAATTATTTAATAATGGTGGTGTGTTTTGCCAGTGATATAAACTGACAATAATGGAGTTGACGTTAGGCTCTGAACTTAAAAGGAACACCATTATATGCAGAAAAATAACAAACAATAACTTAAATATAGAATAATTTAGATGCTTTGGGGAAGGTAGTTTGGATAAATTGCAAGGCACAATAAAATGCCCCAAAGATCTTATTTATTTGTTTAACTCCCAAAGTTCCTTTTTTAAAAATTAACTTTATTTTGTACATTTAATAATTGAAAATGTAATTAAAAACTAAAAAGAAAATAGTTGAAAACATACATTTCTCATTTAAATTTATTGGATACATATACATTTTTTTGAATCATACAATATGTTACACAATATATTTGGTTCATAGTAATGCAATCATACAGTATTTGTCCTTTTATGTCTGACTTGCTTTGCGCAACATAATGTCCTCCAGGTTCATCCATGTTGTCATATGTTTTAAGACTTCATTTCTTTACAGCTGCATAATATCCCATCCTGTGAATAGACCACAGTTTGTTTAACCATTCATCAATTGATGGACACCTTTGGCAATCGTGAATAATGTCGCTATGAACATCAGTGTGCAGATGTCCATTTGTGTCACTGCTCTCAGTTCTTCTGGGTATATACCCAGTAGTGGTATTGCCGGGTCACATGGCAAATCTATATTCAACTTCTTTTACGAGCTGCTAAACAGACCTCCACAATGGTTGTACCATTCTGCATTCCCACCAATAGTGAAGAAGTGTTCCTATCTCTCTATATCCTCTCCAACACTTGTAGTTCTCTTTTTTTTAATACTGAAATTGTTTTTTTTTTTAAGGATTTATTTTTCATTTATTTCTCTCCCCTTCCCCCTCCCCCCAGTTGTCTGCTCTGTGTCCATTCGCCGTGTGTTCTTCTGTGACCGCTTCTATCCTTATCAGTGGCACTGGGAATCTGTGTCTCTTTTTGTTGCGTCATCTTGCTGCGTCAGCTCTCTGTGTGTGTGGCGCCACTCCTGGGCAGGCTGCACTTTTTTCATGTGGGACAGCTCTCCTTACGGGGCGTACTCCTTGTGCATGGGGTTCCCCTATGCGGGGGATATCCCTGCGTGGCACAGCACTCCCTGCGCGCATCAGCACTGCGAATGGGCCAGCTCATCACATGAGCCAGGAGGCCCTGGGTATTGAACCCTGGACCTCCTATATGTTAGGCAGATGCTCTATCAGTTGAGACACATTTGCTTCCCATAGGGTGTAATATTGAGCATTTTTTGCAGGTCTGAAATGGACAGGATGGATGGCCTTATCCGTCCTGGATCTAAAATCTTCCCTACAAAGTGCAAGGGTCTGGTTGGTTTCAAGGCAACTCTGTCTTTTCCCTTCTCACATACCAGGTTTTGGGGCCTTGTCACAGGTGCCAGATGATTTGCATTGACCAACAAACTGGGCAACGAAATCAAGATGTTTTCCAAAAACTCTCTGAGAGTAGAGAGAGAAAGGTAAGTATGACTGCAAAAGAGGACATGCTGTTTTAAGATGCTGGTGTATTATCCATGCAGAACTACATTCATAATAGTTCTGAATGTTTTGTAGAAGGGAGACTTTGCTGTAAATTCTGAAGCTGATGGGCTCCCCTTAAGGTTCTGACCTTACCCGTGGCACCATTTTATTTTTCTTTCCTTTTCAGTTCTTGAGTTTGCTGTTTGTTTGTTTTATTACATGTACTTTTTTGTTCTCAAATCTCTTTTGAAGAGATATGGAATATAAGTAATAAAAAAGTAAATAAGTAAAATTAAAATAATTCTGTTGTTTCAATCATATTCTTATTGACTGCAGAAATCTTACAAAGAATAAAATGCCTAATGGTGAACAGAGTAACTGCATAGAAAGATCAAGGACATTTATTTATACTAAGCCCACAAGTCATCTTCTTGAGGGTTAAAATGTTTAAATGTTGTTATGAATTCCAGATTATAAAAACTGAACTTGTTACATGTTGACCAGTTAAGAAGAGTTAGGAAGAGACCAGTTAGGAAGAGAGGCTTACACTGTTAGGACTTTTGATTGGCAAAGAATTCCATCAAGCCAAGTAAGCAGTCAGGCTGTGTGGAATAAGTCTTGAATATTAAGAGGAATAATGCAAACATTCTTCTATTTCTAATATAAGTTGTAATTCCTGGGAGAATGTTCTGCATCGTTTTCCTTAAACCAGGTTTTTTTTCACCGTATTTGATTTTCATAAGCGTCCTGTGGTCTTAGCGGTGTTGTACTTGAGTGTTAGGCCAACGTGTCCATCTGCTCAGCTGAGTAGGGGCCTGGACCCTGCCCATCCAGACTCCCGGGAAACGGGGTGCGTGAGCACAAATACTAGGGTGCATATAAATAGCATTTCTCATCGTCACTGTAATTCTCACATGCACAAATCTTTTTTTGTCCATAATTTTGAATTTTGGAATAATTTTAGACTTACAGAAAAGTTACAAAGATAGTACAGTTCCCATGTATTCTTCACACATACGTGCACAAATCTTAAGAAATGAACTTGGTGTACGTTACCATAAGACCTAGTAAGTCATGAAATTCCATAGCTTTATGTCTTTTTTATTTTAATGATTTATTTATTTCTCTTCCCTTCACCCCTATTGTCTGCTCTCTGTGTCCATTCAGTGTGTGTTCTTCTGTGTCTGCTTGTGTTCTCATTAGGGGGCTCTGGAAACTGATCTTGGAACCTCCTGGAGTGGGAGAGAGGTGATCATTCTCTTGTGCCACCTCAGCTCTTTGGTCGGCTATGTCTCTTATTTTCACTCCTCTATGTCTCTTGCTGTGTCATCTTGCTGCACCAGCTCTCTGTGTCAGCCGGCACTCCTGCAGAGGGCAGCACTCCCATGCAAGGCGACATTCCCATGCAGGGTAGCACTCCTGCGCGGGGCTGGCACTCCCGTGTGGGGCTGACACTCCCACATGGGGCAGCACTCCGCATGGGCCAGCTCGCCACATGGGTCAGCTTGCCCTCACCAGGAGGCCCTGGGCTTCGAACCCTGGATCTCCTATATGGTAGACGGGAGCCCAATTGCTTGAGCCACATCCATTTCCCAGCTTTATGTCTTTGCATAAGCTATATTGACCCAAATCTTTTTGAAATGAATTGGAAGTATAAATAATAAGGAAGTAAAATAAATCCCAGCAGTCTTACCAGGTTTGATATTTTCCCTTCAGAAGAAGATTAAGGGTTAGTCATGTCTCAGTAAAGTAGCTTCAGAGAGAGATGAAGGAAACTGCAAACCTGCACTGCTTTATAAGCCAAATTACTCAGCAGGGATTTAGTTTATTCTAGTACGTTGGGGACTGGAGGGGAAGGACTCATCTGTCTCCACCTTCCAGCTGGAGGGGCTCTAGGGGTTGGTGTCCTGGGCATGGCCTCAGTGGGCAGAGTGACTGTCAGCATCCAGTCATCCCACAGGCAGCAGCAAAGAAGGGGGCCCTTGGGCTGGGGGCAGCACCATGCCAGCAGCAGGAGGGGCACGTCAGCTGGAGAGATCCAGCTCAGCAATGAGAAATGCAAGGGAGGTGGCCTCAGGCCCTGGTACCCAGAGGCCAGGCAGCCTGGAGGCACAGTGTGCAGAGGTGTGTGTAGTGAGGGGGGTCCCCAGGCAGCCTCCTGCCCCGCTCCCTGGGTGCCTACATTCCCTCTTGGGTATCTAAGACGAGTCCCATCTCCCCTCCAGTTCAAAAGAGCATCCCCTGACACAAAAGTAAGGAGAGGACCCAGTCTCTTCCTAGGGAGAATGCAGATTCAGCCTTGCATTTCCTCTCCAGTATAGAAGAATTATTAGCTAGAATATTAGCTAAGGTTTATCAAGGGCTTGTCATGTGCCAGGCCTGGTTCTGAGGGCTCACTAGTCACTTAATCCTCTCAGCAGCCTTAGGAGGTAGGTGCTGTTGTCGCCTCATTTTACAGATGGAGGGAGAGGAGAACTCAGCCCAGCCCACGTGGTCAGCAGGTGGCTGGCCCAAGACGAACCCAGGCATGCTCACTCCATGCCCCTGGTCCCGGCCGCTGTGCTAGGTTGCAGATATAGTTTTAAAAAGAGATTTTTAAATAAAAATTTAAAAACTTTTAATAAAAGTTTTAAAGTTTAATGATAAATGTTGAAGAATAGAGAAGAAAAATCTAAATTCTATAATTTTAACACATTCTTTTTTTTTATTTTTAAAGAAGTTTTAGATTACATAAATGTAACATAGAAAACACAGAGGATTCCCATATACCCCATCCCCTCCCCTCTCACACTCTTCTCCATTAATAACATCCTTCATTAGTGTGGTACATTTGTTATAGTTGGTGAACACATGTTGAAGCATTGCTAGTAAGTGTGGTCTATAGTTTATATTATGTTTTATGCTTTGCACCACATGATTTATAGGTTTTGACAAAATGTATAATGGCTTATCATTCATTTGTTCTTCATTCATCCATTTAACATTATTGAATTCCTACAGGAAGGCAGTATGTTGACTGCCAAAGATACAAATATGAATAAAACATATTTAGTTATGCTAAATTTCCCTCCAGTTCCTTTACTATGCATATTTTATATAGTTATAATTGTATTCTAAAAATATTTTTGTACCATGCTTTTCATTTAATATATCATTGTCATTTCCATATATGTAATATTGGGTCTTCATTACATTGTTTAAATGCCATGACAGTCTGTATAGACTACATACCATAATTTACCAAAGCCTTCCCCTATTGTTTTAATTTTTAAGTCATGTTAAATAATGCTACAATGAACTTCATGGTATTTATTGTACTAAGGATTATTTTCTTAGGCTGGAGTCCCAGAAGTCAAAACACAAGGTCAGAAAGGATGGAAGCACAACGGTGACCCTGACTAATAGCAGCTAAATTAGGTTCCCCTGTGTTACGGCTCCTCTCTGCTGCGTGGCTGGTGCTTTGGCCCAGACTGGCTGGCCCCTTTCTGCTTCTGAGGCTCCTGCAGCTATGGCATGGGCTGTTTTCTCTGTTACATACTCTGAGATAGGAATAGCTCTAGATAGACACTGTTCCCTTTGGGCTTCAAGTTCTAGGATTCTGTTTTTGAACTGATATGGTTTCCTTGCTTTGAGGTGATAGAAAAACACCACATAGGCAGGCCCACTTTTTAACCCTCTATTCTCCCCTCTCTGTCTGCCAGCCTCCTGGAGGCAGCCCCTGCTCTTGGGCCTTTGCCCAGTCTTTGGGGACTCCCCCTGCTGCTAAAGTGACAAAAATCCCTGCTGTCTATGGCCACTCCTTTTGCCTTACTTAAAAAAAATTTTTTTTGCCAGTTGGAGACCTAAAATTTACTTAAAGAATTTATACAGCAAAAAGGTAAAGGATACTAATTGGCTTTTTTTTTTTTTTTTTTAGATTTTTCATTTATTTATTCCCCTACCACCTCCCTCCATTGTATGCTCTTTGTGTCCATTTGCTATGTGTTCTTCTGTGTCTGCTTGTATTCTCATTAGGAGTCTCTGGGAACTGGTTCTGAGACCTTCCAGAGTGGGAGAGAGGTGATTACTCTCTTGTGCCACCTCTGCTCCCTGGCTGCTGCATCTCTTATTATCTCTCTTCTGTGTCTCTTTTTGTTGTGTCATCTTGCTGTGCCAGCTTTCTACACAGGCCAGCACTCCTGTGCAGGGCAGCCTTCCATGTGGGCCAGCACTCTGCAAGGGCCAGCTCACCACATGGGCCAGCTTGCCTTCATCAGGAGGCCCTGGGTATCAAACCCTGGACCTCCTATATGGTAGACAGGAGCGCAATTGCTGGAGCCACATCCTCTTCCCCTAATTGGCTTTTTACCTTTTCAGCATAGGTTCTGAATTAAATTTAACACCTGCAGAAATGCCCCAATTTGCAAACCTTCATGGCCTTAATCAATACTGGGGCTAAATTATAGTAACGCCTGGGGATCCCACTAAATTTAAACACGCTAACCCCTATACTCTTGGGGGTGGGCAGTTGCTGAACATAAAATAGAGGTCAGATAGGTGTCCTCACTTAACCATTGGAACTACTACCTTGCCCAAATCCATGGTCATACACTTATTGCCCTGAATTATCCCTAAGTGGCCATAGATGCTCTGATCCAATGAGTAACAAATTGAATTACATATTCAGCAGTTAGGAGTTGGCTTGACTAAATGGGACCCAGCAGACCTTCCCACCCTGCCATTCCTCAGTTAAAATAGCTAATTCAGCCCAATGTAAATTAAAACAGGGTCTTTAAGGATATAAACCCATTAAACAAGACCTATTTAGAGAAAGGGTGATTATTCCCACTGGTTCTCCACTTAACAGCCCAATTTCTTCTTTCCTTAAATGTGGGAAAAATGAATTTGTCTTACTTTTTATAGCCCCTGTTAAAGAATTTACACCCCTACTGTGTATATTTCTTCTAGGCTCCTTGGGAAAGAGAGAGGGGGGTTGTTCTTTCTTACCACAGATGGAGCTCTTGAGGGCAGAGACTGTGCTTTCCACCGTTATGTCCCAGCCCTAACCCAGGGCCTGGAAAATGGGCGTGTCCAACAGACATTTTCCCAGGAATTAACAGATCTGGGGCACATCTTCCTAAGCGTCCTTTGCTGACTCATTTGCTTTTATAACAAACCTTGAGTTGACTTACTTAATTCTTCATTTTGGACCTTCCATCTTTATTCTGGAGAATTTGGAGACCCTTACTTGTATCACATATTCACATGGACAGTGTAGAGTTTTGTGGTTATCTTCACAAAACCTCTTTTATGTCAGGGAATAGAGCAGAAGTGGGCCTGGCGGTGGTCAGAGGTGGTCAGAGGCTGGATGCAGGAAGAAGGCCCTCATGCAGGAAGCTCAGGGTATGTGGAGGGACATTAAAAACCATGTGTCCAGCAGGGTGACTTTGAGGAAAGGACACCTTAAAATGGGTCTGAAATTAGTACTCTCTCCTCCTTTCCTGCTGCCTTCTACTGTGTAATAGGGATGTAGCAAGGCCCAGTACATGTCTTTAAAGATTGACTTTATGTTATTGAACATTATGATTTACAAAATTATTTTAACTGCTTAAATAATCTAGCCTTTAAAACTGCTGTTGTTTTGTTCACAGGTGAACTTTGGTGTGTACCTGATGCATACAGCCTTGGATTTATCTTCTCCACGTTTCCTGTGTGTAGGCTCTCAGGTGCTCCCTCTGTTGAAAGAGAATGTAGAATGATTTACCTGCTTCCAAGAAACTTCAGGGTATTATCTCCTAAAAAAATTTTTGAGCATGTATTCAAATTTCTCTTTCACAACTCTCTCCACTATTCTAAGATGAGATTTGGTTTATAAATTCTTACTCTTTTGAATCAGGACAGTTCTTTTCCTTTGGAGGTAGAGAGTGGCTCTCACCTGCTTCCTTTTTCCTCTTAACGTCTCACTGCCTGTGTTGCACAGACTGAGGTCAGGAGAGCACGTCAGAGGCCTCTGTGTTTTCCACCAAACAGACTTGGCAAGAAAGCTGAGCCTGCACCCACGACTCCCCCACTTGCATATGAAATGTGTCTGGTTTCAGTCAGATGAAATTTTTTAGGAAGCTCTCTGGGGATATTTAACCTATCTAGGTCCCTACTTTGCAGTGTTCCTACATTGTTATTTTTTAAAAGGACTTTCTAGGCTCTTTTCAACCCCTTTCTACCGAAGGTGTTCTGTGCCCACTGACCTTGAGGGTATGTGAATGTGCCCTCTTTTCCCATGTGCATGATAGAGGTGGGTTTATGCTCGAGGTCCAGAGAGTGACCTGTGGCCTTGTTCCTTCAGGAGAGATTCATCCCAGGATATTTGTTCCGAGCAAAGGCATAGCCTGGCAACCCCCTTTCTCCTAATTCCCATCTCTGGCCACCATCCATCTCCCCCTTTTAGTTGACACTGAGGATTACTCAGAAGCCTGCAGTTGCACTCAATGATGGGGTGCTTGTGTGAGAAGTTGTCCTCCACTCCATATCCCGTGGGATGGTGCTGGTCCAGGCACCTGAGAACGTCTAAACCTCCATCAAGAGGAACTCTGGGAACGTGGTACCCACATCTGTACCACCTCTGACCAGTGCTTCTCAGGCCTCCAGTTGAATATGCCCAGTGATTGAAAGCTCACTCTTCAATTAAGATAGCCATTCCACTGAGTAGTGAGAAGTTCCTCTCTGTTGAGCTTGTGTGGGCCTCTCCATGACTTCCAGCCATGGGTCCTGGCCATGTCATCTGGAACAACACAGAACCCGTCGACTCCCACATCCACTTTGCCTATGTCTTTCTCAAGCATGGTATCCATGTATAAACCCCAGGTCCTTGACCAGGCCTTCAACACCTTCTGAATTGTTGCGTTTGTCTTCCCTTCTCCAACCCCCTGTGTGCCACTGCCCCACATCATCTTCCTAAAGCTGGTTCACTGTGTCTCTCTCCTGTTCATGTTGAGTGCCTCAGGCTCAGGCTTCTTTGCCTGATCTGTTCAAAGCATTTGGGATTAGGAGTCAGTTTGTTTCCTTATCCTATTTGTAGAACTTTGGGCTGTTCCTGGCACTATGTGGGATTTGAAGGATGAGGTCTTTGTTCTCAAGGGTTGTTGAGATGGAACCTGGCTCTAGCACTCTCAGTCAGTAAGCAGTATCCAGCATAAGAAATGTGCCTCTGACTCGGTGCTTCCAAAGTTCAGCGAAAGGAGATAAATGAGGGTTGGTGGGGATTTTATTGCTTTGAACAGTTTATTAAAAATTCATATAAAATAAATGAAGTGGGGTCATATGATAGCATTCTGGTAATTTTTGTCAGAATTGAGCCTAAAATTTGGATCTGAGGTTCCTGGTGGCTTTAAGAGAGGAAAATGTACAATTACCTAGTTTACAATTTCCAGAAGTTAAAAACAAATACGAGGTATAATATGGGGGCATTTTTGGGACTTGGAATTGTCCTGAATGACATTGCAAAGACAGATACAGGACATTATATATCCTGCCATAACCTACAGAATGGAGTGAGAGTGTAAACTACAATGTAAACTATAATCCATGCTGTGTGACAATGCTCCAAAATGTGTTCATCAATGCAATGAATGTACCACACTGAATGAAAGAAGTTGTTAATGTGGGAAAAGTGGGAGGTATGGGGAATGGGACCTATGGGAATCTCCTATATATTTTTATTTAACATTTTATGTAATCTGTGTATCTTTTAAAAATAAATAAGAATATATTTAAAAAAACAAAAAAACAAAAAAACAAATATGTTTGTTCATGGCAATGAAATTATTCCATGGTATTCAGATCTGAAAGGAAGTTTTCTTCATAGAGAGAATGCAATGAAACTTCCATTCTTGGTATTAAAGTGGATAAGATCTGAAAATCCTCTTTTTACCAAACATCTAGAAATGCAGGAAAAAAATATAACAAAGACCATCTCAAATGCAGAGTTTAGCTTTTAGGAAAGATGGGGTCATCCTCAGACACCAGAAATGAAGAGAAAGGTAAAAACCAGAGCAGAGAGTTGTTAGTTGTCTTGGGGCATTTTCTGATTTTGGTAATGAAAAGGCTTAGTTCTTAGTTGCCATTTGAAGAATGGGGACAAGTAGAAGTTCAGACATATACCTTCCCTCCTCCACCGCTATGACTCAGGATCCTGGAAGGACTAAAACCTTCAGTAAAAGGATAGACTAGAAAATATTCTTCCGTTGGTAAAGAAGGAGCCATCCATCCATTCATTTTGTTCAATGTGTATTTATTTATTCAATGAAATTTATCTGTCTTGGCCAGGGCTGTGGTGGAGGTGGGGGTGGGGGAAACTCTCAGAATTGTTATGTGAAGTTGGGGTTTGAATATTACACTATTAAATGGACTAGGAAACCTCAAACTGAAAAAACTGATAAAAAGTGATAGAAATTTGGTGTAGTGCACAAAAGTGCTTGACAGAGGCAAATGCAAATCCTCTGTGGAAGGATATGCCCTCAAACTAGGCTGCCAAAGAACCCCATGGATAAAGCTCTGCTAACCATGAATTTACATTAAAACAAGCACCTCAAAACACATGAGGAAACAAAGCATTAGAAGGGAGGATTCACATAAAACCAAATATTGGAGTTAGACTCCTAAGGACTTGATGTATTCAAATTATTACATACAAGCATACAATATATGTGTTGAAAATGCTTAATGAAATAAGGAATTAAAGACTTGAGAAAATAACAAGGTATTAAGCATATTTGAGGATGTGCTAAAGATGATATTTGAAATAAAACAATTATTGAAATTAGAAACTCAATGGGTGGTAACGGCATAAAAGGCACATCTGAAGAGGGAATTGGGGAAATGGAAAAGATATCTAAAGGAAATACTGTGAGAAGACAAACACACTTCTAAATTACCAATGGAACAAAGAAGGAATCACATGAATTATTAGGAAAAACATTTTTAACTGAATGATAAAAATGCTGCGTATGAAAACTTGTGGGATGTGACCAAAGCAGTACTTAAGTAAAGTTTATAGTCTTAAATGCACATTTTAGAAAAGAAAGGAGACTGAAAATTAATTAGCTAGCCTTTTATGCCAAGAAGTTAGAAATACAATAAATTAAGTCCAAGGAAATTAAGAGGGATAGGGGCTGTGAAGAGAGACTCTAGCTATCTCTCTGTACTCCTGGGGGATACCCCCTATTTCCACGCCTTGAAGGAACCTGACCAGCCCCTGGTGCAGCAGTGCCCAAGGGGACTGGCCCTCGTGGAGGCGCTCCAGCCTTCAGCCTGCCAGGCACACGTCTTGGAGCTTGGGCCTAGAGAAGGGGGCTCTGTGGACCTCACTGGGCCTGGCAGCATCTCATTGGCCATGGGCAGGGGCTGGTGGGCAGCCCCAGTGAGGGGAAGCCCAGAGTGGGTGGCAGGGACAAGTTGGCACTCACCATGAGGTTAGCAAGTCTTTGTCCCCAGTTGTGACCTAGCCAGCAAAGATTCATTCATAAAGCCATGTGTGATAGATAGCAGTGCAGCAGTGTATGATCCACAGGGAGCAGCCTGCATGCATAGGGACAAGAGCAGTTGGAGCCACGAGAGGCAAATATGAGGAGCATGGCAGGAGCTCCACTGGGCTTCAGGCCCTGCTTCGGGCAGTTTTGAGGAACTCTACAAGGTTAATCAGATTCTTAGAGTAAAGGGCTGAGAAGTTTTCAAGGAATTTGGTTGGTCATAAAGCTTATGTAGACTTCCAGGACAGGAAACCCAGGATAAGAGCCATGGCAAGTATGGCATCTCAGGCAGGGCTAGCTACATAATTTGCAGGGCCCAGTGCAAAATGAAAATGCAGAGTCCCTTGTTCAAAACATAAGAATATCAACTTGGCACCAGCAAAGCATTAAACTAAGCTAGGGGCCTGTTAAGGGTGGGACTCTGAGTGCCTGCATAGGTTGCAAGCCCTGGAAGCTGACTCTGGTCTTAGGGTAACATAGGTTCCCTAATGTTGGGGACTGAATCATGTCTCCCACAAAAAAGCATGCTCACGTTCCAAGTCCTGGTCCTGTGGGCATGAACCCAATTGTAAATAGGACCTTTGAAGATGTTATTTGTTAGGATGTGCCCGAACTGAACGTGGGCAGGCTTTAATCCAATATGGCTCAAGTCCTTATCAGCAAAGGAAATTGGACATGCCAAAGAAGCCATGGGGAGCAGCCGGAAGTTGGAAGTCAATGGAACCTGAAAGAGAAGGGAGAAGATGCTGCCATGGGCAGAAAAGCCGTGGACCAAGGATCTCCTGCCAGCCAGCCCTAGAATACTTCAGTCTTTGGGGAGGAAGTGTTGCCTTGCTGATGCCTCAGTTTTGGACTTCTGCTAGACTCAGATCATGAGCCTACACATTCCTGTTGTTAAGCCAACTCGTTTTATGGTATTTGTTTTAGCACCTAGAAAACTGAAACGCGTAGGTTTAGACAAAGCCTTTCATGCGCTGGTCCAGGTTCTATGAAAATTTTAAGAACAAGCGTGTCTTCTGCTGCCAAAATCAATGTAGAAATAAAGAGAGCCTGTCATTGGTCATTTTCTAGGTTAGCTGCCACCTCCCAGGAAGGTCTTCATATTCTCTTTTATCCTTCTAGTTTAGGGGTTTTGGGTTCCTTCCTAGCTTTAGACACATGTCCTTAAAATCTTACCACAGTAGCCTCAGACCATGAAGCTGGATAATTCATGCCAATGAGGCTGAGATTGGGGTCATTTCAGGACAACTCACACACACAGGCTGCTTCTCTACGATATCTATTAATATGATGTATCTGTTTAAAGGGACTACATTTAGAACAGAGACAAATTAATTTTGGAACCCAAACTATTTGCCAAGCTGAAGTCCTAGATTTTGAGGTTATTTCTAAATTCTGAAACCATATTGCTTATTAATACTGTAAATAAAAATATATGTACTTTTTAAATATGAATTTTTGCCTGTGGTAGATTAAAGATGGTGTCAAAATTCTTTGCTCGTCCTCCCAGTGAGGTGACGTGCAGTTCCCTTCCCCTTGCATCTAACTGGTCTTAGTGACTCACTTGAAGAATAAAGTGTAAGTGACATGTGGGGATTTAGGAGGCTAGGTCATTAGAAGCCTTGCTGCTTTCGCCTGAGTGCCTTAGAACATTCTCTCTTGGAGTGCCGAATCACTACATAAAAAGTCTGATTCTCCTGAGACAGCCTTGGAGAGGTTATATCCAGACTGCCAGCTACATACAGGACCCCCAGTTAAACTTGAATTTCAGATGAACTAGGAATAATTGTTTAATACAAGTATGTCCCATGCGTTATTTGGACGCATTAATTCACCCTGTTACAACTGTAAGCCTTTTACACAGCATATGTCTGTATTTATAGATACTTTCGAGAAGCAGCCTTAGTGTTTCCTTTAAGTTGTCCTGAAATGTTGCCAATATTGCATGGGGCGTACACTAAAATGTTATTTGTTGTTTGTCTAAACGCCACCTTTAACTGGGTGTCCTGTATTTTCATTTGCTAACTCTGGCCACCCCACACATGTAGATACTGGTCACCAGTCCCAGTTGAGGTCAGCCTCCCAGCCATCCTGCCAGGGCTATAGGCATGTGAGCGAAGCCGTCTTGGACCCTCTGGTTCAGTCTGTCTGCCAGTTGAACACCACCCAGCAACCTCGGCTGCCACAGCAGCAGCAGTGCCCAGCTCAGCCCTGCCGAATTCTTGACACTCAAAAACATTAGATATAACAAAATGGTTGTGCTTTAAACCACCAATTTTGGGGTGATTTGTTGTACAGTTTTAAAGATGAGCTTAGTTCCAGTTTAGCTTTTTGTTTTAATTTAGATCTTTTCACAGATGTGTTTATGGTCAAAAGAAATTCATGTCTATCTTTTCTCTCAAATGTTTCTGGATAAGGGAATAAAAAAACTAAACTGACTGTTTTATTTTCATTTTTTATTATTTATTTGTACTAGAGAAGTTGTAGGTTTACAAAAAGTCATGCAGAAAATAGAGTTCCCAAACACACTCCTCCACACAGCTATCCTTGTATTAACATTTTGCATTAGTGGGGGTACCTTTGTTACAATTGATGAACCAGTATTATAATTATATAACTAACTGTAGATCATAGTTTACATTAGGGTTCATTCTTTGTGTTATACAGTTCTATGAGTTTTTACTGTTTTAAAATATTTTATTCTGGTAACATATATACAAAATAAAATTTCCCACATGAGCCACTTTCAAGTACGAAATTCAGCGTTGTTAATTTCATTCACAATGTCATGCTACCAGCAATACCATTCATTACCAAAACTTTTCCATCACCCAAGCAGAAACTGTACCAATTGAATATTAACTCCCCATTCTTCATACCAACTCCTGTCCCTGACAGCCTTCATTCTAATTTCTGACTCTATGAATTTGCATATTCTGATTATTTTGTATAAGCGAGATGATGTAGTATTTGTCATTTTGCATCTGGCTTATTTCCCTCACCATGATGTCTTCAGGGTTCATCCATGTTGTGGCATGTATCAGAACTCCATTCCATTTTTATGACCAAATAATATTCCATTGCATATACACACACACCAAATTTTGTTTATCTGTTCATCTGTTGATAGACACATGGGTTTCTTCTACGTTTTGGCAATTGTTTATAACGCTATTTGAACATTGGTTTGCAAGTATCTGTTGGAGTCCCTGCTTTCAGTTTTTTTGGGAATATACTGAGAAGTGGCATTGCCAGGTCTCATGGTAACTTTATACTTAACTTTCTGAGGAACCACCAAATTGTTTTCCACAGCTACTGCAGTATTTTATATTTCCACAATGTATGAGGGTTCTTATTTCTCCACATCCTCTCCAATACTTGTTATTTTCCTTTTTTAAAAAAATAGTAGTCATTCTAGTGGGTGTGAAGTGTTATCTCAGTGTCGCTTTGATTTGATTTCCTTACTGACTAATGATGCTAAGCATCTTTCCATGCACGTATTGGCCATTTGTATATCTTCTTTGGAAAACTGTCTAGTAAAAGACTTTTGCCCATTTTTAAATTGGGCTGTCATTTGTTGTTGAATTGTAGGAGTTCTTTCTATATTCTGGATATTAAACCCTTATCAGATATATGGTTTCTTAATATTTTCACCCCTTCATGAGTTGTCTTTTCACTTTTTTGATAATGTTCTTTGATGCACAAAAGTTATAAATTTTGATGAATTTCAAATTATCTATTTTTTTTCTTTTTTTGTTAATGCTTTTATTGTAAAGTCTAAGAATCCATTCCTTAATACAAGGTCCTGAAAATGTTCCCCTGTTTTCTTCTAGAAGTTTTATAGTTTTAATTATTATATTTAGGTCTTTAATCCTTTTTGAATTAATTTTTGAATATGGTGTGAGATAGGGGTGCACTTTCATTTTTTGTATGTGGCTATCAGTTTTCTTAGCACCATTTGTGGAAGAGACTGTCCTTTGTCTTTTGAATGGACTTGGCACCCTTGTTAAAAAATCAATTGGCCATAGATGTGAGAATTTATTTCTAAATTCTCAATTCTATTCTATAGGTCTATATATGTTTTCCCATGTGCCAGTATCTCATTGTTTTGGTTACTGTGGCTTTGTAATATGTTTTAAAATCAGGAATTGTGAGCCCTCCAACTCTGTACTTCTTTTTAAAGATATTTTTGGGTATTTGGGACCCCTTTCACCTTCCATATGAATTTGGATATTGGCTTTTCCATTTCTGCAAATAATTTTGATTGGGATTTTTTGCATCTGTAAATTGTTTTGGGTAGAAATGACATCTTAACAATATTTAGTCTTCCAATTCATGAACACGGAATGTCCTTCCATTTCTTTATGTCTTCTTTAATTTCTTTCAGCCATGTTTTGTAGTTTTCTGTGAACAAGTCCTTTACTTATTCATAAATATTTGATTCTTTAGTTACTTTGTAAGTGGAATATTTTTCTTTATTTCCTTTTCAGATTGTTCTTTAGTAGTGTATAGAAACACCACTGATTTTTATGTGTTTATCTTGAACTCCACCACTCTGCTGAATTCATTTATTAGCTCTCATAGCTTTGTTGTGGACCTATGAGGATTTTTCTACATATAGGATCATGTCATCTGCAAACACAGAAAGTTTTACTTCTTCCCTTTCCAATTTAGATGGATTTGACTTCTTTTTCTTGTCTAATTGCTCAGGATAAAACTTTCAGTATAGTGTTGAATAGTGGTGGTGAAGGCAGACATCCTTGTCTTGTTCCTGATCTTAGAGGGAACGTTTTCAGTCTTTCATTGTATAGTATGATGTTAGCTCTGGGTTTTTGGTAAATGCTCTTTATCATGTTAAGGAAGTTCCCTCTAGTCCAAGTTTTCTGAGTGTAGCTTGTTTTTGAGACACTGACCACAGGTCAACCATATGGTATAGTGTTAGAGGAAGGAGTAGGAAAAAAATTCATAACATTGGGGCTCCATTTTCCAGGTTTCAGCAAATTCTACAGAACAGAAAGAAACACAGGCTGAAGAGAACCAAATCAAAGGCATGACCATTATTTAATTTGTTAAGACCTCTGAAATAACTGAGATAGACAAGGGCTTCTAAAAGTCCAATGTATCCAAAGAACTCATAATTTTTTGGAAGAATTGCTGTGTGGCTTTTAATAAATGGAGTTGACTGAAATAAAAAACCTCAATTTTTTAAAAACTTCGTTTATTTATTTTTAAACAAATCAATTTTATTGGTATATATTAATAAAACATACAATTCATCTAAAGTATGCAATCAGTGGTATTTAGCATAATCACAGAGTTGTACATTCATCACTTCGATCATTAGAGCATTTTCATTATTTCAATAATAACAATAATAAAAAAAATAGACAAAAAACAGACAAACAAGTCAAGAAGAAAATTCTTCACCTCTCAATCTCTCTTTTTCCCCAGCTGTACATAGCTGCTATTTCTGACTATTCTTGCACAATTATTTATTTATTCAGCAGTTTTATTAAGATATATTCATATACAATACAATTTAACCAGAGTGTAGAATCAATGGCTTTTAGTATAATCACAATGCTATACATTCATCACCACAAAAAATTTCAGAACAATTTCACTGCTTCAAAAAGAAACTTCCACATTTCTTTTAGCAGTCCTTCCCCAGCCCTACATAACCACTAATCTAATTTCATCTTTATTTTATTTTATTTTTTTAAAAGATTTGTTTATTCATTTATTTCTCTCCCCTTCCCCCTCCCACCCCAGTTGTCTGTTCTCTGCATCTATTTGCTGTGTCTTCTTTGTCCGCTTCTGTTGTTGTGAGCGGCGCCGGAATCTGTGTTTCTTTTTGTTGCATCATCTTGTTGTGTCAGCGCCATTCCTGGGCAGGCTGCACTTTCTTTCGCACTGGGCGGCTCTCCTTATGGGGTGCAATCCTTGTGCGTGGTGCTCCCCTACGTGGGGGACACCCCTGCGTGGCACGGCACTCCTTGCGTGCATCAGCAGTGCACATGGGCCAGCTGCACATGGGTCAAGGAAGCCCGGGGTTTGAAATGCGGACCTCCCATGTGGTAGACGGATGTCCTAACCACTGGGCCAAGTCCGCCACCTAATTTCATCTTTATAAATTGATTTATATTTACATTTTTTATAAATGGAACCATACAATATATTACCCAATATAGTTAGTTCATAGTAGCATAATCAAACAGTATTTGTCCTTTTGTGCCAGGCTTGCTTCACTCAACATAATGTCCTCCAGATTCATCCATACTGTCATATGTTTTATGACTTCATTTCTTCTTACAGCTGCATAATATTCAATCACACATATACACCACAGTTTATTTATCCATTCAATAACTGATGGACACTTGGGTTGTTTCCAACTTTTGGCAATCGTGAATAGTGCTGCTATGAACATCAATATGCAGATATCTGTTCGTGTCAACTGCTCTCAGTTCTTCTGGGTATATACCCAGTAGTGGTCCTACAGGGTCACATGGCAAATCTATATTCAACTTCTTTAGGAACTGCCAAACAGTTCTCCACAGTGGCTGTACCATTTTATATTCCCACCAACAGTGAGTAAGTGTTCCAATATCTCCACATCCTCTCCAACAGTCATAGTTCTGTCTTTTTAATAGTGGCATTCTGATAGGTGTGAAATGATATCTCATTGTAGTTTTTATTTGCATTTCCCTGATCATTAATGATGCTGAAATTTTTCATGCCCTTTTTTTTGCCAGTTGTATTTATTCTTTGGAAAAATGTCTATTCAAGTCTTTTGCCCATTTTAAAATCAGGTCATTTGTCATTTTATTGCTAAGTTGTAACATATCTTTTATATCATGGATTGAAACCCTTATTAGATATGTGATTTCCAAATATTTTCTCCTATTGAGTTTGCTGCCTTTTCATCCTTTTGACTGAGTCCTATGAGGTCCAAAAATGTTAAATTTGAGAAGGTCCCATTTATCTATTTTTCCTTCTGTTGTGTGTGCTTTGGGTGAAAGGTCCAAGAAACCACCACCTACCACAAGGTCTTTAATATGTTTCCCTACATTTTCTTCTAGTAGTTTTATGATCTGGCCCTGGCTTGTATATTTAGGTCTTTGGTCCACTTTGATTTGATTCTTGTATGAGGAGTAAGATAGGGGTCCTCTTTCCACTCTATTGGTTATAGATATCCAGTTCTCCCAGCACCATTTGTTGAAGAGACTGTTTTGTCCTGTTAACATGGACGTGGTAGGTTTGTCAAAAATCAGTTGACTGTATGGTGCTCTGTCGTGGTCCCTAGGGGAGCAGCGACAGTCTCCCAGGTACAGTGGTGGGGACCGGGAGGGAGTGAGGGTTCAACAGTGAGCCCCTGATACTAATGACTATGCTTGTGAGCTGATAAACCCAAAATAATAACAAGGCCTAGAGCAACTTTGTGCCTGGGAATTTCCTTCTGTCAGCCTTCATGTTACTCAAATGTGGCCAGTCTCGAAGCCAAACTCAGCATGTAAATGCAATGCCTTCCCCCCAGCGTGGGACATGACACCCGGGGATGAGCCTCCCTGGCAACGAGGGACCACTATCAACTACCAACTGATGATGCAACTGGAAAATGACCTTATACGGAAGGTTCAATGCGGATCAGCAGAATATCCATGTCTACATAAAATACCATGACTTTAAAATGCTGTTTGACCTAAAGTAAGGGGGAAATGGAAAGGAGAAATGAGTTTATATGGCTACGAGTTTCTAAAAAAGAGTCTGGAGGCTGGCAGAAGGTTTGCCCTCATGCACAACTGAGCAGAGTCAGAGAGACAGATAAAGCAGATACAACCCCCAGATATTGGTTCCTTTGAGGGCTAAAGAGACCCATGGGAGTTATGGTCATGGCCGATGGGGTTAACTACCAGGGCAGATGGCCCCTCTTTGGAAATGGTGTTTATGTGTGATGAATCTGGACTCAGATGGGATCTCCCTTCATAAGACTTTCATGCTAATGTGCTGGAGGTGCAGTTAATGTTGGGGTTTAAGATATATTTAGGGGATTTGAATCTCTGGACTGACAATGTGATAGCCAGATCCTGAGCCTCAACAGACTCCAGCACCTACAATCTGATTTATTGGACTTACCACACTCAGCTAAGATGGAGGTGAAGAAGGACAACCACCACACCATGGAGCCTAGAGTGATTACAACTGAAAATGGGAGGATTGCATCCAGCATCCAGGTGGAATCTGAGCCTCCTCTTGACATAAAGGTGCAATGGACACAACCAATCCAGTGTCCACATAGAAGAGGTGGCATTGGATTGGGAAAAGTGGACATAATGGACAAAGGGTATGGGGAAAGGCAGGAAGAGATGAGAGGTGGAGGCGTCTTCGGGACATGGAGCTGCCCTGGATGGTGCTTCAGAGGTAATCACCGGACATTGTAAATCCTCACAGGGCCTACATGATGGAATAGAGGAGAGTATGGGCCATGATGTGAACCAATGTATATGAGGTGCAGAGGTGCCCAAAGATGTACTTACCAAATCCAATGGATGTGTCATGATGATGGGAACGAGTGTTGTTGGGGGGGGGGGGGAGAGGGGGGGGTGGGGGGGTGGGGTTGAATGGGACCTCACATATATATTTTTAATGTAATATTATTACAAAGTCAATAAAAAATTAAAAAATTAAAAAAAAAAAATCAGTTGACTGTAGAAGTGAGGGTTTATTTCTGTTCTCTCAATTCTATTCCACTTATCAATGTGTCTATCTTTATGCCAGTATCATGCTGTTTTGACCACTGTAGCTTTGTAATATGTTTCAAGGTATATTAGCCAGTCAAAGGGGTGCTGATGCAAAATACCAGAAATTGGTTGGTTTTTATAAAGGTTATTTATTTGGGTAGGAGCATACAGTTACCAGGCCATAAA
This sequence comes from Dasypus novemcinctus, assembly GCF_030445035.2. Classification (NCBI taxonomy): domain Eukaryota; kingdom Metazoa; phylum Chordata; class Mammalia; order Cingulata; family Dasypodidae; genus Dasypus; species Dasypus novemcinctus. The sequence continues at coordinate 52,083,220 of NC_080688.1, forward strand.
GCATAAGTTACTTCCTTCACCAAAGTCTATTTTCATGTGTTAGACCAAGATGACTGCTGATGGCTATGAGAGTTCAGGCTTCATGGGTTCCTCCCTTCCAGGGTCTGTCTTCTCTCTGGGTTCAAGGTTCCTTTCTTCCCAGGGCTTGCTTCTTCCTGGGCTCAGGGTTCCTCTCTTCTTGGGGCTGACTTCTCTTTCCTCTGTGAGCTTACTTCCTGGGGCTCCAGCTTAAGGCTTCAGCATCAAACTCCAACATCAAAAACCCTTAAATCTGTCCTTTGCTATGCCTTTTATCTGTGAGTCCCCACCCCATGTCACCTTAATGACATGGCCCAATCAAAGTCCTAATCATAACTCAATCATGCCCAGGTACAGATCATATTATAAACATAATCCAATATCTATTTTTGGAATTCATAACCATATCAAACTGCTACACAAGGTCAGCAGTGAAATTCCTCCTATGTCACTCTTTTTTTTTAGAATGCTTTTGTCTGTTTGGGTACACTTTGCTTTCCAAAAGAATTTGGTAATTGCCTTTTCTATTTCTCTAAGGTAGGCTATTGGAATTTTGATTGATATTGCATCTATAAATCAGTTTGTGTAGGATTGACATCTTCATGAGATTTAGTCTTCCAGACAGAATGTCTAGCCATTTGTTTAGGTCTTCACTCATTTCTTTTAGCATTGTTTTATAGTTTTATGCATGTAGGTATGTAGGTCCTGTACTTCTTCAGTTAAATTGATTTCTAGGTATTTGAATCTTTTTGTTGGTATTGCAAATAGAATTTACAAAGTTTCCCCCGATTTTCTCCTCAGATTGTTTAATACTTGTGTACAAAAACATTGATTTTTGAGTGTCGATCTTGTATCCTGCCACTTTGCTGAACTGATTTATTAGCTCAAGTAGCTCTGTGGTAGACATTTCAGAATTTTCTAATTATAGGATCATGTCATCTGCAAATAGTGGGAGGTTTATTTCCTCTTTTCTTATTTGGATGCCTTTAATTTTTTTTTCTTGTCTAATTGCTCTAGCTAGAAATTCTAGTGCAATGATGAATAACAATGGTTAGAGTGGGCATCCTTGTCTTGTTCCTAGTCTTAGAGGGAAAGATTTCCCCATTGAGTATGATGTTGGTTTTGGGGCTTTCATATATGCGTTTTATCTTATTGAGGAATTTTCCTTCTATTCCTATCTTTCAAAGTGTTTTTATCAAGAAAGAATGCTGGGGAGCAGGTGTGGCTCAAGAGGTTGAGTACCTTCTTTTTTTTTTTATTTTTTTTTTATTTTTTAATTTTTTATTGACTTTGTAATAATATTACATTAAAAATATATATGTGAGGTCCCATTCAACCCCCCCCACCCCCCCCTCTCCCCCCCCCCAACAACACTCGTTCCCATCATCATGACACATCCATTGGATTTGGTAAGTACATCTTTGGGCACCTCTGCACCTCATATACATTGGTTCACATCATGGCCCATACTCTCCTCTATTCCATCATGTAGGCCCTGTGAGGATTTACAATGTCCGGTGATTACCTCTGAAGCACCATCCAGGGCAGCTCCATGTCCCGAAGACGCCTCCACCTCTCATCTCTTCCTGCCTTTCCCCATACCCTTTGTCCATTATGTCCACTTTTCCCAATCCAATGCCACCTCTTCTATGTGGACACTGGATTGGTTGTGTCCATTGCACCTTTATGTCAAGAGGAGGCTCAGATTCCACCTGGATGCTGGATGCAATCCTCCCATTTTCAGTTGTAATCACTCTAGGCTCCATGGTGTGGTGGTTGTCCTTCTTCACCTCCATCTTAGCTGAGTGTGGTAAGTCCAATAAATCAGATTGTAGGTGCTGGAGTCTGTTGAGGCTCAGGATCTGGCTATCACATTGTCAGTCCAGAGATTCAAATCCCCTAAATATATCTTAAACCCCAACATTAACTGCACCTCCAGCACATTAGCATGAAAGTCTTATGAAGGGAGATCCCATCTGAGTCCAGATTCATCACACATAAACACCATTTCCAAAGAGGGGCCATCTGCCCTGGTAGTTAACCCCATCGGCCATGACCATAACTCCCATGGGTCTCTTTAGCCCTCAAAGGAACCAATATCTGGGGGTTGTATCTGCTTTATCTGTCTCTCTGACTCTGCTCAGTTGTGCATGAGGGCAAACCTTCTGCCAGCCTCCAGACTCTTTTTTAGAAACTCGTAGCCATATAAACTCATTTCTCCTTTCCATTTCCCCCTTACTTTAGGTCAAACAGCATTTTAAAGTCATGGTATTTTATGTAGACATGGATATTCTGCTGATCCGCATTGAACCTTCCGTATAAGGTCATTTTCCAGTTGCATCATCAGTTGGTAGTTGATAGTGGTCCCTCGTTGCCAGGGAGGCTCATCCCCGGGTGTCATGTCCCACGCTGGGGGGAAGGCATTGCATTTACATGCTGAGTTTGGCTTCGAGACTGGCCACATTTGAGTAACATGAAGGCTGACAGAAGGAAATTCCCAGGCACAAAGTTGCTCTAGGCCTTGTTATTATTTTGGGTTTATCAGCTCACAAGCATAGTCATTAGTATCAGGGGCTCACTGTTGAACCCTCACTCCCTCCCGGTCCCCACCACTGTACCTGGGAGACTGTCGCTGCTCCCCTAGGGACCACGACAGAGCACCACTGGCCAGGAACCCAGTACCCCCCCCTACTGTGGTTTTTAATTGTTGCCACTATGAGTATATCCAAACATTGCCATGCACCCTGGACATATGTTCTGTACCGCTCCCTGTCAGTCATATATCACCTGTCATTGGTATCCCATACCAGTATCCCTCCATTGCCATTGTTGAAACACTCTGTGATCCAGAACTCCCCGAAATTTGAAGCCCAATATAATGTCATGGTCCCTTACTAGGGAATGGCATATAGCGATGAGTTTAAAGGATAGATAAAGAACTTGGATAAAGTTAGATAAAGAACTTAGATAAAGAATGTTGACTTGAAAAAATTCCACATCCTATTTTTTTCTTTTTTTTTTTCTTTTTTTTTTTTCCCCCCCCCCCCCTAATTATTCAGCTTTTCTTCACAGGAGTCCTAGACCACAGCAATGTATATATATAATATACAGCACTCCCACACATCCACCAGAAAACCTTTTCCCTTCCACAGTGATACTCTTACGCCCTATTCATATCATATTTACTTAAAGTGATGTACAGAGTCTGAGACATTAGCTTTCTAACAAGGTGACATCTGTGTTTACATTATGGTGCATACTTTAGGATACACAGTTCTTTACATTTTTAGTTATCCTATGTTTTACATTATGGTTTACATTATCAGTCTGTCATCTCCTATATGTTATGGTGTAATATTACATGTTTTATATCCATCCTTGTGGAGTACCTTCTTTTTACATGTGAGGTTCCTGGGTTTGGTTCCTAGTGCCTCCTTTTGTTTTTTATTTTAAAAATTGAAGTATATTACTCATACATAAACATACATAAACAATAAGTGTATAGTAATAGTTGTGAACTTACAAAACAAACATATATAACATCATACAGGACTCTCAGTACCTTACCCTACCATTGTTGTGAAATATTTTTAACTAATGATTAAAGAGCATTCTCAAAATATTACTATTAACCAAAGTATTTCCCCCCCAACCCACCCTATTATTATTTTTTATATAATTTTTACATGAACATGCATAAAAAATAAGTGTATGGTAAAAGTTGTGAACTTACAAAGCAAGCATGCATAGCATCATACAGGTGTCACATACATCAACCCAGCACCAACACCTTGCATAGTTGTGAGACATTTGTTACAAATTATGGAAGAATATTGTCAAAATCTTACTACTAACTATAGTCCTTATCTTACAATTGGTATATTTTCCCCAAACCTGCCCTATTATTACTAAAAAAAATTTTTTTTATGGCAGAAGTTGTAAAGTTACAAAACAATCATGCACATGTGCAGAATTCCCAAACAACATCTCTCTATCAACACACCACATTGTGGTGGAACATTTTTTACAGACTATTAGATAAATCCTGAGATTATTACCAGGTCCATAGTGTACATTTGACACACTTTTTCCATACTCCCCCATTATCAACATAGTACATTTTTTGGCATAGATGCATGAATATTATATTATTACTGTTAACCATAGTCCATAGGTCACTCCAGTTGTATTTTTCCCATGCTTCTCCACATTCCCACCACCCTGCAATAGTGATGTACATCTGCTCTAGCTCACAAAGGCCACTCTTGCATTTGTACCATCAACCACAATTCTCATCCACCTCTGGGTTTACTGTGCTATTCAGTCCCTAGATTATTCTCTAGCTTTCTGTCAATTGGTATTTATGTCCCTAGACTACCATTTTCAGCCACATTCCCATTTATAAACCAGTTATTACTCTCATTATAATGTGTTACCATCAACTCTGTACATTTTCACACTTTTACAGTAAAATTAATTAAAACTTTTATATACATTAAACATCAGTAGTCCATCTCAGTCCTCCTCTTATCTTTTTAAAGTGTCTACCACCTACCACTAGGTCTTGAAGATATTTTCCTACATTTTCTTCTAGAAGTTTATGGTTCTTGCTTTTATATTTAGGTTTTTGGTCCATTTTGAGTTTTTTAGGATAAGGTATGAGATAGGGGTTCTCTTTCCTTTTTTTGGCTATGGATATCCAGTTCTCTCAGCACTATTTGTTGAATGGACTGTTCTGCTTGAGCAGGCTAGTTAAAAATCATTTGACCATAGATGTGAGGGTCAGTTCCTGGACCATCAAATTCAGTTCTGTTGGTCTATGCATCTGTCTTTATGCCAGTACCATGCTGTTTTCACCACTTTAGCAAGGTAATATGATTTAAAGTCTGAAAATAGAGTCTTCCAACATTGCTTTAACTTTTTAACATGTTTCTGGGTATTCAGGGCCTCTTACCCTTCCAAATAAATTTGATACCCAGTACCATCTAAAACAAAAATAAAAATAAGCAAAACAAATGAAAAAACCAACTCATGGGAGCTGATGTGGATCAGTGGTTGAGTGCCAGCTTCCCACATACAAGGTCCCAGGTTCAATCCCCAGCCCCCAGTATCTTAAAAAAAAAGTACATTAAAAAAATATAAAGGATTCCCATATACCCCACCCCTCCATCTCTCACATTTTCCCTACTAATAACATCTTACATGAGTGTGGTACATTTGTTACAATTGATAAACAAATATTGAAGCATTGGTACTAACCATGGTCTACAGTTTGCATTATATTTTATACTTTGCACTGTACACTTTTATAGCTTTTGACAAAATGTATAATGGCCTGTATCTATCATTGCAACATCATGTAGAGCAACTTCAATGCCCTAAAAATGCCCTATGTTCCACCTATTACTCCCTCCAACTCCCCTCAGATATTCTGGCAACCACTATCTTTATACCAATGTTACAAGTTCTTCAGTTACTACAATAATAGTCTACTTTGGTCCATGGCTGCATTCCCCCCTTATGTTTGTTTGTTCCTCAATCTTGAGGATTTGGAGGTGGTGATGTCCACTCTGCTTCAGATTGAGAGGGGGCTTAGATCTTATGGGACAGATGAAAGGAACTATCTTGCTTGCAGTTGTAGATACTCTGTTTTTTTGGAATGGGGGTTGTCCATCATCATTTAGTTAGCTGTCCTTGGCTAGTCTGATGAACTAGAGATTAGGTGTTAGCTGCAACTCTGCTGAGATTTAGGGTTCAACAGGCATATAAACAGACTAAAGATTTAAGTCCCTAGGACATATGTATAATGGGTATAGTGCTAATTATAAGTTCAAATAAAAGGAGTGGGAGAATCATGTGTAGGGACATTATAAATGAGCCTCACTATGCTACAGTGGGGAAATAGGTTATCATATATTCCAAGGTAAGGCCTACCAAAGGGGTGGTGATTTCATGAGGTTGTGTGCCTTGCCTATAGTGTCCAGATGTCTCTAGAGCCCTTGGGAGCACCCCTGTTTGAGGCTTGTTTACTGTAGCAGTTTGTGAGGTCTGCCTGAGAAATGCATAAGCGTAATTTCTGGAATGACTTTCTGACCCACTTTGAAATCTCTTAGCCATAAAAAAAAAAACCTGTTTCGTATTTAATATTCCCCCTCTTGTGGTCAAAGTCTTTTTCCAAATGCATCACTGGTTGGTGTGTGGTAATCATCCCTAGGTGCCAGGGAGGCTCATCCCTGGGAGTCCTGTCCCACATTGCAGAGAAGGTAACAAGGTTATTTGCTGAGTTTGGCTTAGAGAGAGGCCATATTTGAATAATAAGGAATAAACTCTCCTTTTTTTTTTTTTTTTTTTAGGAGATCTGTGTTGGCAAAACACCATTAGCCTGGACTAAAAGAATCCCGGGCTGCTGAATGTGGGCAGAAAGTAGGAAGAGAAAGCTTATCTGCCACCAAAAAGGGCATATTCTGCAATGTCCTCTTTTTTTAAATTAACAGAGCAGTCACTCTTCATGGTTTATTTCAGAAGTGGCCAAAGGACAGTTATGGAAAATAAAAGACCTCTTAGAGGGCAAAGCCAAGAGATCACAGAGAACAATGGACTGATATAGAAATATAAGGTCATGATGAGAAAAGTAGAAAATATAGATGAACAAAAAGAGAAATAACCTCTTATAATACCATCCTATCAGAGATACAATTAACCTTGAATGTTTTGAAGTTTAGGCTTCTGGACTTTTCTCTTGTGCATCCAATAACATGGTGCTCTGTTGGGGAACTTCTCTTAGAGCTCCTTTGACACTCTTCTTTGCACCGATGGGAAAGCCAAGGGTGACCTCTCTCCAGAACTCTTGCCATAAGCTCAGTCCTGGGTTTTCTTGGCAGCTCACTGGGAGTTTGGAGCACTCTTTTGCCATCCCTTTGAGATCTTGCTTGGATGCTATCTTGGGGCTCCATTCTACTTCTCTCATCCTCCCTTGGCCCTCTTCACTGGTTCTGGTTAACAAGTCTTAATTGGTCACCTATTCTGTGCCAGGCACAGTGTTTGGTGCTAGGAGTATGGTCCCTTTTCTTAGGGAGCTGAATAGGCTCCAGTGGAGGAGCCAATAAGTAAACAGAAACCACTGCAATAGTCTAGTCATTATTTATAATATTCCACCCATGGTGGAAACCCACCTTTCTACTTCTTGCTTTACCATTTAAATCTGAGTGAAGTATTTAAAAATGATCTTACACATAGAGTTTGGTCCATAATTTGAGAAAGAACTTATAAACTTGACAAAATATGTCTTTAGCTAAGAAATGTCTATGGAATTAAAATATTTATGTTGATCTTACCATTTTTTTGGATGCTTTTAACATGTTTTTGCTTATGGTTTGAATTAGCCTTTAAAAAAACCAAGTTACTTAATATTGCTGGGTCATTGATTCATGCAGGGACAATTAGATAATTAATTCCTAATAGCTGAAGCAAGGTAGCTTCCCACTCTGTTTTTATAAAAGGTGGAAGTAAGCAGTCCACTTGGGTATGTAATGGTAGACCAATATATAAATACTGGAATTTGATTGCAGTGACCGAAGATGGGCAGGCTATTAAAATAAGATCATACTTCCTTGTACATTAAAAATGTGCTTCTTTTCTTAATAAAAATAAGTGATACTTGTTGAATGACTATTACAAGCCAGGTACTGTGCTACCCTATGGGATAGATATTGATATCTACATTTTACAAATGAGGAAACTGGGGCTTAGAGAGGTTAACACCTGATCAAGATCAGAGAACTAGTATATAACAGGGATAATATTTGAATCTAGGTCTACCTCTTTGCCATTGGGGAAAACTGCTGAATAATAGTAATTGTGGGCACTGTCTAAGCTCTTCACTTTATCAATCGTTTAATCCTCTTTCACTACTATTATTATCATCCCTACTTTAGAGGTGAGGAAACTGAGGCACAGAGGGGTAAAACACTTGCCTCAGGTCCTAGAGCTGGCAAATGGTGGGGCTGGGATTTGAACCCAGGCTGTCCAATTCAAGAGTCCATGCTCTCATCACTCAAAGAAAACCACTATTGTTCATTAAACAAATTGCTTTCTTTCAATCCAGGTAAAACCATTATAACACATTATAAGCATTGGTAAGTAATTCATTCAGGACCTGCGGAGGCCACTGTGTGCCTCACATTACACCAGATGGTGACTGGAAGAAAGGAAAAGTCCAGGCTCCTGTAGTCGGTGAACTTAGGGGCTCGTAATCAGACAATCAGAAGACCGTGGGGCTTTGATGGAGATCTCAGGGCATACCTAGGAGTGACATGGTCTGCCTGTAGCGGGGAAGGGAAAGCTCCACAAAGATAGCCAGAGCACTGCCATCTCCTTTGGGGTCCCAACTTTCAAGAGAGAAAGCTGTTCGAGGTAAGGCTGTCATGTCTACTCCTATCCACAATTATCTCTAGCCAACAGGGCATATGGCAGCTGAAGAGATGTCAAGTCTATTTTCAAACATGTCCCCAAACCTCCAGCTGTGGTGACAGACGTTAGGCACTGGAAGATTGGCTTCAGTGAGTGGCATGGGATCTTTAGAGTGAGCCTGCCCTGGTCAGAAGAAGTCATTGGGACCTACTGTGCCCCATCTTTCTCAGCTTTCCTTTATCCATGAGCTGCTACGACACAGGCATAGAGATCCAGAGGATCCAGAGATCCACTGCTAGAACGGAATGCCTGCTGGCCCTCGAGGAGAGCCCTGAGAGTCCTGCAGCAGAAAACTTCAATAGGCAAGCCGTGCCCCAAGCACCCTCTGTCTCCAAGGAAGGCTGAGGCTCTTCTCCTCACAGGAAGCGGGTTCAGGGCACCCATGGTACAGAAGGAGGAAAGCTAGGATCCACCAGCAGACTTATCAGCCACCTTTTTCCATTTGCCCTCTTGTGCTGGTGGAATCAACTTCAAGTTATCTCATCTTGCAAATCCCAAAATTAAAACATGGCGAACGTTATCCTATGTGAGAAAGTTATAGAACATTTCTAAACCTTGTCCGAAAAGTGAGCAAAGCCAGGGTACCTGCTTCACAAAATCGTTTGAGAATTAAAGGAAACATTTTGTATTTAACAAGGTGCCTAAAAATAATTATGCCTGAATAAGCCATGTCTACCACCTGGTGGCAGCTTCAGATAACTGCAGATTCTGTTACTCCAGGAGGCTAAAAGCTTGTTCAAATTGGGTCAGCAAATCCTAACCACAGGGATGACCCTCCGACTCTGCCTGCTTTCCTTGGTGGACCAGATACGAGGAGGTTTTCATTTTTGATGTTGGAATCATTTTCTAGTTAGTTCCTGCATTATCTCTTGGTCAGATTAATTTTCAACCATTCTTTTGGGGTCCCAGTTTTTCTTTGGATTTTTTAAATAGGATGTTGCTTCAAATTGGCTGATTTTTTCCGGGAAGAGAGAGATAGAGTCTGAGAGAGAATGAGTGAGAGAGAGGGAGAAAGAGAGAGGAAGTGTTTTAGTATATAGAAACTGGCCTCAGCAGCAAATCAGGTTTTGCAGATCCGAAGCTTGTACAATCGTAAAACCATCTTTAAGGAAAAAAACGCAAAATGACAAAATGAAGATTAGGCACGTAATACCATCTGCTTGCTGGAGAAAAGAAGGCACTCTGGAAGAGGTTTCAGCTTTGTTAGTTTTGGGATGAGTCCACCTTAGCCTGGTTTTATTGCTGCTCTCCTTTCCTGGTGCTTCTAAGCTCCACCGACCTCCCAAGGGATACTTTGTTCCTGCCTTTTTTTTTTTTTTTTTTCAGTTTTACAGAATGAACCACTTTTTGTTCATTTTTAAAAATAAACAGCCATATGAAGGGCTTCTCTGGTCTTCTCTCTTCCACCGGTGGGTTTCGCCAGGATTTGAGATAGAGATTCCCTGCATACTGCTTGCTCCGGCTGGGACAGAGCCCACCACTGAGCCCTGAGGATTTCCCTTCCGTATGGATGCCAGAACTCTGCTGCAGGAAGCACGTGTAGTTATCAAAAATTCTTACTCTCTTATCTTTTCTTGGGGAACAAGATTATGACACATTTATCTACAGTTTAATAAAATATAGGTTTCTTTTAGCTAACTAGATAACAAGCTAAAACTTTTTTTAAAATTTTATTTTGAAATACTTTCAAACTTACAGGACAATTATAAAAATAATATGAACCCCATACAGAGAACTCCAGCTTACCCCTATAACCCCAATACTCAGATCCACCAATTTCAACATTCTGCTACATTTGCCATATCATTCTATCTAACCCTCCATCATTCAGTCAATTCATCTATCTATCCATCCATTCATCTATTTATCAGTTTTCTGAACACTTGAGTGTAGGTTGCACACACCATACTCCCTGAACACTTACTACTACCATGTACATTTCCTAAGAACAAGAAATTTAACATTGATATAAACCTTACAGTCTATATTCCATTTTTTCCCATACGTCCCAATAATGTCCTTTTGAGCATTTTCTCCTACCTTGATGATCTTGTCCAGGATCACATAACACATTTATATTGTCATTGTCTTTTTAGTCACTTACTCTTTTTTTTTTTTAATCGTGGGAGCATATATGCAACATAAACATTCCCATCTCAACCACTCCCAAGTGTACCATTCAGTGGTATTACTCGTATTTACAATGTTGCAGTACCCTTACCACCATCCCTTACTAAAACGTCCCCATTTTCTTAAACAGAAACCCTATACCCATTATGTATCAACTCCCCATTCCTCCTACCCACGTGTATATGAGATTGCACATTCTTTGACATATTCTGTGTACTTACCATGGGCCTTAAATTTAACATCCTAAATTCATAACATTCTGGTTTGCTTAGATACCAACTTAACTGCAATAGTATACACAAACTATATTCCTATACCCCTCTATTCCCCCACCTTTATGTAGTTCTTCTTATCAATGGCATATTTAGCCTTATATGAGTCCAAAACCATTGATTCATCTTACATTTTATGCATTTTCCTTTTAGATCCTATAGGAAGTAAAAAGTGGAGTTAAAAAACAAAAATACAATAGTACTGGCATTTGTATTTACCCTTGTTGTTACCCTTACCAAAGGTCTTATTTCTTTATGTGGCTTTGGTCTATTGTTTAGTGGTCCCTTCCTTTCAACCTGGGGATCTCTCTTCACAGGTTGCTTATAGGGCCAATCTAGTGGTGATGAACTCCCTCAGCTTTTGTTTATCTGGGAGTGTCTAAACACTTCCCCATTTTTGAAAGACAGTTTTGCCAGATATAGAATTCTTGGTTGGCAATCTTTTGCTTTCAGCATTTTAATAGGTTATCCCACAGCCATCTTGCTTACATGGTTACTGATAAGAAATTGGCACTTATTCTTTTTGAGGCATCCTTGCTTATTCTTTTTGAGGCATCCTTGTGCATGAGGCATTGCTTTTCTGTTGCAGCCTACAGACTACTTTATCATTTGACAGTTTGATTATAATATGTCAACATCTGTGGGGCCCAGGGCAAAAGTTCAAATGAAATGTTATATGCCATATGTCTAAGTATTTAAAAATTGTAAATTCTAAAATTTACGTTATAAGTTAAAAGTTAGAAATCAAATAATCAAATTAAGTAAAATATGTTTTATCCTCTTACTTTGGATTTGTCCTGTTCACAGTTTGTTGACAGTCCTGGATGTATATGTTCATGTCTTTTGTTAAATTTGTGAAGTTTTCAGCTGGAACTGAAAATTTTGAATAGACTCTCTGTTCTTTTTTCTCTTTCTTTTTCTTGTGGGATTTCCACAATGCGTGTACGGTGTACTTGATGGTATCTCACAGGTTCCTCAGGCTCTCTTCACTTTTCTTCATTCTTACCTCTTTATGTTCCATGACCTGGATGATTTCAGGGGTCTTATCTTCAAATTCACTGATTATTTCTCATGCCAGCTTCAGTCTACTGTTGAATCCCTCTAGGGAATTTTAAATTTCTGTTCAGCTCCTTTTCATAATTTCTTTCTTTCTATTGATATTCTCTTTGTGTTTGTCTATTATTTTTCTGATTTCCTTTAGCTCTTTGTCCATGCTTTCCTTTAGCTTTTTTGAGAATATATAGGACCTTTTTTTTTTTTTTTTTAAAGTCTTTATCTGGTATATCCCAGGTCTGGTCCTCTTCATTGATGCTTTTTAGTGCTTTAAATTTCTCCTTTGTCCCAGTCATCCCTTCATGTTTCTTTGTATGTTTTGTACTATTCTGTTGAATCCTGGACATTTTTATATTTTAATATGTTATCACTGGAATTTAGACTCTGAGGCCTCTGTTCCTTAAGCTTGTATCTGGCTAGTATTATGTCAGAGCTTTCCTTGAATGCTAGGAGGTAGGGAAAAAAGGAGGAGAAAAAGAAAACACCTTTTTCAGTCTTTCAGGTTGACCTGTACAGTGACCTCCTTCATAGCTTATCCATACAATGAGTTTAGAGGGTAGCTTGAGGCCAAAATGTAGGGCCACCTGTTGCTTTCTGTCTTTTCTTTCTTGAGTCTTTTCTTGCCTTGGGCATACTGAGTGGCCATAGGAATTCCCCCGTTTACATGGCCCAAAGTCCCCACTTCCCTAGGAAACAGTTCTCTCCCAGTCCTGGGCTTTGCCCTGTATGTCCACAGCCAGCAATCCCTTCCTGCAGGCAGCATCTTGACTGCTCTCCCCCAGCATTTTGTAGGAGATCTCTGTGAGCTGCCTTCTACTAGCCAGGCAAGTTCAGGGATGGAAAAGATGTGGCCGATGTCCTGGCTCAGTCCCTCAGGACACCACCAGAGAGACTGGGCCAGGCATACATTTTCAGTGTGTGCATGTGGTGACTCTCTGGAACTGGGCCCAGTGGTCCACATGGGCAGTGTGGGCTGACTCCACGCTGAGCCAAGGAGGAGATGTGGGGGGCCCTGCAGGGCACCACAAGATCTTGAGAGCTTACTGCTTTTAAGTAGGCTTTTTCTTGATTTGGCGCTCACCATGCATTCCTTTAACTGTTTTCTGGAGGTTTGAGAAAGATGTTTCTTACAGTTTTTGTTGGTTGTTCAAAGCTGCTGTTTGGGGATGGAGCCCTGAAATGTCTTACTCCATCATCTTGATAGGGCCTAGCTAAAACTTTCTAAGCAGAAAAGGTGATGCCACCTTATGAAAGAGGATTGAAAAGTGGACACAAGAACCCCACAAAGTTGTTTTTCGTGGCTAAGTCAGTGTACACTATTTTTGTATTCATGTTTTATTCTAAATATTTTGCATACTTCAACATGGTCTTCACAAAGACACTTAATTCCTCTGCTGGGCCCATAAATACACTTAATGGATGCATAGCCATTTATGTATTATAAATAATGAAAATTTCATTACTTTTGATAGACATATGAGTTTCTAGTTTTTCATTTCATAAGTAACACTGCAATAAAGTTTGTTTTTTTAACATTGCTTGTTTATTTTTTAAAATCTTCACTTAAAAAAAATCATTTACTTTTTATTTTTTTATGTATGACTCCCTTCCCCCCAGATGGTTCTCTTGTCTGTCTTCTCATTGTTTGCTCATTTTCTCCAGAAGGCACTGGAAACCAAACTCGAGACCTCCCAGAAGGGAGGTGAGTGCCCAACAGCCTGAGCCACATCTGCTCCCCACGGGCTGTGGTGTCTGCTGGCTTGTGGCATCTATTCAGTTGTGGCGATATTGAGTCTAGCTTGTTGCTGTGGGGGTGCAGCATCTGTTCATCTTCTTTAGGAGGCACCAGGACCCAAACCTGGGACTTCCTATGTGGTAGGTGGGCACCCAACTGGTTGAGTCACATCTGCTTCCTTGCTTATTTATTTTTAGTTCCTAAGGCTATGAGTGGGATTCCAGGATAATAGTTATGAAGATATTGCTAGGTATAGCCATAATGTTTTCTAAAAGAAAGTACCAATTTAAAGCATGCAGTGTTTCAATAATATGTAAGATAATAGCGTAATAGCATGCAGACCCTGCCAATTCAGATTCCCTGAACTTGGGCTTCCAGGCATGGCATAAGGAAAATCTCTTCCATTTCCTCTTAGTGTAGCTATATCTGAGCCCCTTGTGTTTATAGCACCTTTTTATCTCAAGGAGGTGTCAGATATAGTCTAGTCTAGAGAAAATGAACTGAACCAGAGTGGCTTCTAGATTTAGAGAGAGTAGGCATGTGCAGTGTGAGCAGAGTGACCCGGCCCTCTTCCCACCAAGTTCCAGAGTGCCTGGAGTGAGGGCAGGAGCTGAAAGATGCAGGCCCACTCCCAACATCTGTGGGGCCTAGGGCAAAAGTTCAAATGAAATGTCACATGCCATATGTCTAAATATTTAAAAATTATAAATACTACAAATTATGTTATAGGTTAAAAGTTATAAATTAAAGAATCAGATTAAGTAAAACATGTTCCATCCTCTTATTTTCACAAATACACCTTCATAACAATTGGGGAGGACAGGTGTGAATTTAGAATTCTGGCTCCTGAGCATTCTGCAGAGAAATCTGATGGCTTGGGCAGAGCTGGCCCAGCCCCTGGTTGCCAGCATGGCCTGCAGCCTTTCTTTTCTGGCCCCTGAGCCATGAGCCCAGATGTGTGCATCCGAACTCTATCTACATCCCCCAAAATAGCCACTTCTTAGCCCTTTCTCGGGCCTATGAGTGCAATGGGTCCACCCTTAGGAGCATGGTCCAGAGAAGAGATGTGCACAGGCCTTGGAAACATGTTCAGGGCCAAATGAGTAGGGAATTCTATGGTCCCAAATGCCTAGAGAGGGTGATGTGGGTTCTGGATGGGAGAGGCCTCTTGAGGCTATCAGGCAGGTGGGAGGAAGAGCAGACTGAAGTCTCCAAAGCACAGAGCACAAGGCAGGAGGCCCCCTCCTTGGGGACACAGGCAGTATAGGCAAGAACTTTCCTGGAGAAGGTGATCTGCCCCAGATAGAGGACCTAATGATTTTCAAGAAAAAAGATGTTTTCCCACCAGCTTGGTCTTCAGTGAAGTCCACCAGGCAAAGAGCCTTTATTATACCCTAGATCTTCCAATCAGCTTTTTAAATGTGAAGGAATGGCTAAGGATTACAAGACATTTGAGGAGAAACCTCTATAATATAAAAGAAAAAATACTGAAAGAGAAAGAACTCAAAGAATACAAACATTGCAGCAAAAAAAAAAAATGCTAAAGAAAATGTAATAATTTTGGAGAAATACTGGAAACAAGAACAAAATACTTAAAAAAATGAAAAAGAGAAAAAGAGAGTTCTTGAAAATTAAAAACATGATTGCTGAAATAAAAAAAAATTAGTAAGAGAGAAGAAACATACAATTGAGGAACTCTCACAGAGAGTTGAACAAAATAATCAAAGGGGTGGACAAGAAGGCAGAAAAGTTAAAGTTATAGGATCCATTTAGCAATCCAACAATTAAATAATAGGAGTTCCAGAAAGAGCAAGCAGAGAAAAGGGTGGAGAAGAAATGATCAAAGATGTGATGCCAAAACATTCTCCTAAACCAAAGGATACAATTTCTAGGTTGAAAATAGACATTGAATGACAACATAGTGGATAAAAAAGAACCTATACCTCATCATGAAATTTCAGTATATTAAGAATGGTGAGAGGGAAATGGATGTGGCTCAAGTGATTGGGCTCCTGTCTACCATATGGGAAGTCAGGGTTCGATTCCCAGGGCTTCCTGGTGAAAGGTGAGCTGGCCCACACAGGAGTGCTGGCCCGCATGGAGCACTGGCCCACACAGATAGCTGGCACAGCAAGATGATGCAACCAGAAGAGGAACAGAGGAGAGACAATAAGAGACACAACAAACCGGGAGCTGAGGTGGTGCAAGAGCTTGAGCACCTCTCTTCCACTCCAAAAGGTCCCAGGATCAGTTCCCAGTACCACCTAAAGAGAGGACAAGCAGACACAGAAGAACACACAGAGAGCAGATAGCAAGCACAAAAACAAAAGGGGGGGGGGGGAATGAGGGGGGAGAAATAAATAAATCTTAAAAAAAAAAAGAATGATGAGAAGTTCCTAAGAGCTTCCAAAGAGAAAAAAAGATTACAAATACACAGTCTAGAATCACCACAGCACAGATCTTTTCAATGGAAACACTGGAAATTAAAGAAAATGAAACAATTTTACCTCAAAATCCTGAGGGGTAATGATTTTCAACCTAAAATTATATATCACGTGTGGTACCTGTTGCAAAGATGATTCCAATAGTTCTTCCTATCTGGGTATTCATGCCCAGATGAATTTGCTTCTCCTCCCCCAGTAGGAGGAGAGTTAGACTATTTCCCCACTCCTTAAATCCATGATTACTGAACCCAGGACTGGAGACACTGCAGTTTCTGATCTTGACCTATTGTAACGCTGCCCAAAGACCACCCATGCAAAGAAGCCTCGTCTAGCCTACTAGAGGAGATGTGCCGTTCCAACTGAAGCTCCCTAGAGTAACCAGCTGACAGCCAGCGCATAGCCCTGGTCAAGCTGCTCGATGACTACAGCTTATTAGCCTGATAGAAAGTATTGTCTAAAAGGCATTATCTAAAATTGATAGAGCAAAGTGTAGCAGTGTGTTCTATTATTCAGAAATGAGTGCCTCTGAGAAGGGGGGTGAGAGGGATGGGGGTTGTAAAATAGGGGGCTGAATTTTTGCGATAATGTATTGCTCTCTGACCTTTTAAACCAAGAGAAAACATTACATTACTAAAAAGAATGATTTATAAATAGGTGGAAAGACAACCTTGCAGAGAGTCACCATGGTTTCCTATTTCACCAGTGCTTGAATGGAACCCTGAGCCCCCCTGGCCAGCTGCTCCACCACCTCATCACAGCACCCTCAGACTACCCCAAAGTCTCGCTGCCACTCCAGGGCCAACCAGCCACTGCTGCCTCTCCTCAGCCACCCGCATGACAACTATGTCTCCATTGCAGGTGCACCAGAACTACAACGAGGACTCAGAGGTTGCCATCAGCCGCTGGGTCAACCTGGAGCTCTACACCTCTTATGTCTACCTCTCCATGTCTTACTGTTTTGACCTAGATGATGTGGCTTTGACGAACATTGCCAAGTATTTTCTTCACCAATCTCACAAGGAGAGCAAACATGCTGAGAACCTTATGAAGTCACAGAACCAATGAGGTAGCCGAGTCTTCCTTTAGGCTATCAAGAAATAGAACATGATGCTGGATAGAGTGGGCTGAAGGTAATGGAGTGTGCTTTATACTTGGAGAAAAGGTGAATCAGTCTTCACTGGAGCTGCATAAACTGGTCACTGACAAAAATGACTCCATTTGTGTCACTTCATTGAGACGCCTTACCTGAATGAGTAGGTGAAATCCATTAAGAATCAGGTGATTGTGTAACCAGTTTTCACAAGATGTGGGCACTAGATTCTGACTTGGCAGAGTATCTCTTTGACAAGAATATCTTGGGAAACAGTGATGATGAGAGCTAAGCTTTAGGCTGGCTTCCTCATAGCCATGGAGGTGACTTTCATGGGTATCAGGGCAATGTCATATGTTGGGTTTACCTGGACCTTATTTATATGTTGTATCACCATTCACCAATTTCTTTCATTTGTAACATTCCTTCAAAAAAAGAATTTGGCCCTCCCTCAAAAAACAAATAGGTTGAGGAAAAAAAAAATCATTGTTAGGAGTGGAAATAGCTCAGTAGTTAAGTGTCTCCTTCCCATGTATGAGGTCCTGGGTTCAATTAAAAAAAATAAATAAATAAATAACTGGCAGAGGAGACCATTGGAGGAATGATTTTTTAAAAATTTTAAATAATGGTTGTTAGAGGTGAAAACTATTACTAAGAGCAGTTTCAATAGAGTTGTCAAGGAGGGGAAAAAAAAAGGAATTAGGATACCCTATATGATTTAAATTTTCAAAGGTTTAATTTTAGATGCCATTCATTGTTTGAGGAGGCCAAACCCCAATCCCTGAAAGTCTTATGGTTTAATGGGTATAGGCATATAGGTAAGCATGTATTTACACAATACACTGTGAAAAGTCCTGTAATAGGGGAATGTATGAAGTTATTTGAGACCACAAAGGAAAGTGAGATGACCTCTGTTTGCAGTGGAGTTGGAGATGGCTTTCCAGAAGAGATGAGCCTAGAAATGAGTGTTGAAGGATAAGGGACTTCAGCAGGCCAACTAGATAGGAAAGGGCATTCTAGGTTGAGAAGGTCATCATGAAAAGCTTGGCATGTTTAGGAAAGGGTAAGAAGGTTAGTGTGGCTTGAGAGCAGCATGAAGAGGGGAATGGCAAGCAATGAGCCTGGAGTGGTGGACTGGGGCAGGTTTTAGAGGGCCTTGTGAGTTCAGGCTGAGGGGTTTGGCATGTAAACATTTTTCCCTAAGTGTAACACATCAAATGTTCTTCTTAATTTGCTGGCTCTGGGGAGGCAAGTGGAAGAGCAAATGCAGGGCACATGCCTGGAGAAGGTGGACTCACTAGAATAGCCTAAGAAGTGAGGCATAGAAAGGAGGAAGGAGTTGAGAAGTATTTCAGAGGTAGGTTTAGTGGGAATAGCTGTAGGAGTCAAAGACGAGTCTTATGTCCACTACCTCATCAGGTATTCATCATGTGTCTTGCATGTGCTAGGCACTCCAACAGGCGGTGACCCTGCCCTAGAGGAGCTTTCAGTTTAGTGGGAGAACAAAGAATAAAGTAGCAGAAACTGAAGTTGTGATGCTCTTTGCTCCAAAGACTCTGAGAACATCCAAATCAGCAGACAGGCAGATAGAACAGCCTGGAAGGTTGCAACTTGCAGAGGAGGTTCTGGATGGGCAGCCAGGTTGGCGTGTTGGATTGAAGGTATCCTTTACTGTGGTGTGGTAACCAGGGTGAGGAGGTTGAGTTGCTCAATGAAAATCAAGGCCTAAAGGTAGAGAGAGTGAATGCATCTGTGTGTAGAGGGTTGGATGCCACACAAGCAAGTTGAGGAATATTGAAGGCAGAAGAACCCAGGGGAAATGGGAAGAGGGTCAAGGGAAGGACAGAGGCATAAAGGTTTGTGAAGTTACCAAGGAGGGAGGAGAACCCAGAGTGGATAGAGCTAATGAGACTGAGGGGGAAAGTGTTTGGGAAAGGAGTGGCAGATGTTGCCAAGAAAGTGGGTAGCAGAGCTGAGGAGTCCCCTGGATTGGGCAGTTGGGATCTCACTGATGATCTCAAAGCTGCAGAGAGAAATTGACTACCAGATGCTATGGAGTGTGGACTAGAGAGGCAGTGAATATGCTGAGAAATGCACATGGCTTTATTTTTCAGAAGCTGGTTAGGAAGTGAAGAAGAGCTAGAGAGGGAGGACATGGGCTTCGTACAGATGTAGCTTTTAGGATGGAAAACACTTGAGTAAATGTTTGCTCTCATCAGGACCAGCTACATAATTGGTGGGGCCCAGTGCAAACAGGAAATGCAGGGTCTTTTGTTCAAGAATTAAGAATTTCAAGATAGCAACAGCAGAGCATTAAACCAGTGCTGGGTCCTTCTAAGTGCAGGACTCTATACGAGTGCATGGGTTGCACACCCTGGAACTCGGGAATGAGCTCAGGGAGGAAGGAAAAGGGGCTGGATTGGTGTCAGAGCCCAACCGCAGCAAGAGGAAAGGGACGGACCTGGGTCCAGGTGGAAGTAGAGCCTTGAGCAGAAGGAAAACCAAGGACAGAGAGGAAGGTATGCCAGAATTGGAGGAGTTCAAGATGGGGAGACTATTTTCTTTACTGAATAATCTGCAAGGGGGAGGAGAGTGGCAGAAGTTTGCATCCGTGTGTGGGGAATGCAAGGGTACAGTACTGAGCAGTTCTGAGGGCTTTGGGGGTGGAAATAGCTCACTGAGAGTGGCCCCACTACCAGCAGGCACTTGACAGATGGGGCAGGAGCAAGCCAGGGCAGGGACCCCCATGGAGAGAAATGACAAGGGGACCCCTGAGAAGGTCCAAGGTGGGTGGGGGTGAAGAGAAACCGGGCGGCTAAAAGAGCTGGATGGTCCTCTGTGTGGAGGGTGTTGGGCAATGAAAGTGGGAGGTAGAGGCAGTGTTGTCAAAGGAGTAGAACTCAAGGTTTAGTATTCTGGCCCTGAGGAAATAGAGGAGTTGGTGTAGGGCTTATCTATAGACTCATTCAAAGAGTTAAGCATCAAAAGCAAGCAGAGCTAGACGAACTTCTGGAATGGGCAGAAGTGACATGGACTTATTATTATTTTAAAACCACGCATAAATGTGCATGAATGACAGAGTCCATGGAGAGTGGAAGGTCAAAGGTGCGGAGGAAGCGGCTAAGTATGGGACATGGGTTTCTTTTCCCCTGAATCCAGAGGAAGGGGAGAGAGGTGGGTTAAAGGACGGCCTTGTAAAGCCGCGGGTGTTAAGAGCGATTTAGAATTATTGGTGAGACCTATAAGATGTATGGTGAACCTGGGACTCGGCGGTGACCTGGGAATGGAAAGAGTCGTGAATTCTGATTGGGAACGAAGGGGGTCGCCCGCGAGCAGCGTGGAGCGCGGTGGGAGGCAGCGCCGTCTCGCGGCTGGGGCTTGGCCGAAGCTGGCAGGCTGCAGACCTTCCCTCCGAGGCCCTCGGTTAGGAGCGGGGGACTCTAGCTCTCCACAGCTCCTCCGCAATTCGGTGACCTCTTCGGATGCGTTCCCTGCGGCCCCACAAGGTCCCGATAGGGCTTTGGGAGACAGTGGTGATGCAGAGGTTCATTTAGCACCCGCCGGGCGTCCTCGGGGCCAGGCCTGGCGCTGGGGACCTGGGGGGGGGGGGGGGGGGAGGACCTCGCAGTCCCCTCTCCCCCAGGCCTCTGGCCCGGCGTCCCCTGGGCTTGTGTCTTGAGAGGCGTTGCCTGGGCTCCCCAGCTCCCGCTTCTCCTTAGCTCCCTTCCCTCCGAGGGGAACCTCCCCGGTAGCCCTCGCCTGGGCTCGCTGTCGCTGCCACTACCCCGCTTGGCACCCAGGGCCGGTTTCCTCGCCTCCTGATGCCAGTTGCGCATTTCAGGTGGGGATGAAGCAGGAGGGCGCCCCTGAACCCCGCCCCGCCACGCGGTCTCCGTAGGGTGCAGCTTGGCCTCGGCGCCTTGGGCCGCGGGGCGCACGTGCAGTCAGCGTCCCTGCCGGGGATCGCGCTGCCCCACTGCGGGGCTTAGCGCCCAGGGCTGCGGGCGCCGAGGGAACCCATCTCCCATTCCATTTCTCCGCGGCGGGTCGCGGCGGTCAGGGCAGCCCTGCGGAGAGTGGGAGCTTACGGTTTTTTTTTTTTTTTTCCGGTGGGGGGGGGGAGAGGGGAGGAGCCGGGGGAGGAGGGAAAGGAGGGTGCCCCGGCGGTCCCGCCCCCGCCCCGCCCCCCGCGGCCGAAGCCGGGGCTGCAGCCCGGCGCGCTGGAGCCTTCGAGCCCGCGAGCCAGCGAGCGGTGGCGGTGGCGGCGGCCGCGGCCTCCCCTGTGCGCTGCGACCCGGGCGCCCCCGCCCGCGGCCCCGCTCATCCCGGGGCCCGCGCCCCCCGCGGCAGGGATGCATCATGGCCACGCTGGCTTGCCGGGTGCAGTTCTTGGACGACACGGACCCTTTCAACAGCACCAACTTCCCCGAGCCCAGCCGGCCGCCGCTGTTCACGTTCCGGGAAGATCTCGCGCTCGGCACCCAGCTGGCCGGGGTCCACCGGCTGCTGCGGGCGCCGCACAAGGTAGGGCCCGGGGGGGGGGGGGGGTGCGCTCAGCCCCTTGGACGCAGCCCCCTCCGCGGTGGGCGCCGGAGGGGGCGCGGCCGGGCACGAGCGTTCGGCACAGATCCCCTTCCCGTACGGCGGAGGGACCCCGACCATTCGCTGACCACCGCGGGACTCTCGCTGGCTGGCGGGGAGGACGGTCGGGTGCTCCCGCGCAGAAGCGGGGGCGGGCGCGGTCGAGCAGGTGCCGCGCCGGCCGGAGGCGGGATGGAGAAGGTTCCCCGGCGCCGCGCCGTTAGCTCGGCCGGGTGGGCGGGGTGGCGCTTGCGACGCCGGCAGCCGGCTGGACCCGGAGGACCCCGGGGGCCGGGGCGGCGCCGAGTGCAGCGCGGAAAGAAGCCGGGCCCCGGGGGACTCAGGTCTCTCAGAGGGGACCCCCGAGTGCCGCCCGGGACAAACCTCTCTCAGGCCTCTGGGGCCGCTGCGGACAGCCGCGCGACCTTCGCGACAAAGCACGCTTCCCGCGAACACCTCCCTCCCTCCGCGGTGGGCACCGCCGAGGACGCTGACCTCGTACTGCGTAGCTCTCGGAGTAGTCGCTTGTTCTTCTAAGGAGAAGCCGGTGGCCTTGGGAACCTTGGAGGAGCCGTCGCTATGGGAGGAGGGGCGGGGGCCCGGAGGGGCGGCGCGCGCACAAAGCCTCGGCCTCACGAGTGTCCCCTGGGAAGAATGGCTTCTCAGTCCACCAGATAGAGAGGTTGGATTTTTTTTTTTTAACCCTTTGTAGGAGAACTGGCATCTTGCAAAGAGGTGGCCATTGAAAGCTGATCAGTTAGTTCCTCAGGGGAACCCTACCTCCCACTTAAACGGATTGCTCCTTGGGTACATTTTCTGCTTAGGGTTCATATCAAAGGTTTCTAGTAATTTATTCCTTGAGGACCAACACTGGTAAATATTTGGAAAAGATAAGCCTTGATGCCAAAAGGAACAAAATTGATTTTCAGAAATTCTTCAGATTTCTATATGATGCTCACCTACCTTGGAAGTAAAGGGGGAGGTTATGTGTGGAAACGGGTGGACTTTGGCAGTGGTGTTTTTCTCCCTGTATTACTACATCAGCACTTCTTTTTCTACTTAATTAGTAACTCATCCTCAGGAATGAGGAATGGGGCATTTCCATCTCAGTCTCTGTGTTTGGTGCAGGATGGATGGTTACTGTACAGGAAACCTCTCTGGCCTGTGTGGATTGGGAGATGTAGGGCCAGAAAAATATATTATGGATTCAGCTGATCAAAATCACTTTTAAAAAGCATTTGGTGTGGGAGGGGGAGGGGTTAGGGTATATGGGAATCCCCCTATATTTTAAATGTATCATTAATATAATCTAAACCTTCTTTAAAAATAAAATAAAATAAATCATTTGGCTCTTCTCCGTCAGTGGGTTCATTTAAAAGTTTTCCAAAGGCTTCTTCTCTATCATGAATATTCAATTTATTATGTTCTCCGATTACAGTGATCTTTTGTTGAAACCACAAAAGACTCATAATTTTGGCCTTGTGACCTTGAAGTGGTTTCCTTGGATTACAAACCCTATAGACATGGGTTGACCTTTCCAGCTGGGAGCTGAAGTAGCTGAAGTATTTCCGTGGACTAGCCCGATAGTCTAGAGAGTTTCTGGTCTGGTAAGAGGAAGGCCTCACGTTCCAGCACTGCCCCTTCCCAACTCCCAGCTAGAAGCCACAGCACAGCCATTGCACTGGCTCCTAGAACTTTCTGAGGTGTCTCCTGTGAATAAACAGGACCAGAAGATGTCCCTCAGAGACCCCTTGCCATCTCAGTCTCAGAGTCCTTTGCCCAAAGATCCCTGTGGTAATGTTTTGAGTTTGGCATTGGTTTTCACATCTAGAAACAGAGAGAATTCAGGGCACTTAGGTACCCAGGTGCACATTCATAGTTTTTAAATGGTGGTTAATTTCCAGCAGAGAAACTCAAATTTGGATGATCCACCTGTGATAGGTATAGCTAATGATTTTTGAGCACTTGACATGTAGTGTGTGCTCAGCCAGGGCTCTCAATGCATAGTCTTATTTAGTATTACACAATTCCTTAAGGTGGGGACTTTTATCATTGTTATTTTACAGTTGAGGAAATTGAGACAGAGAGCAGTTAACTTAGCTCCTGAGCTAAGAGCTGGAAGCTGAGATTCAGACCAGGCCTGTGGGACCTGAGACCCCAGTGCTGCTCAACCCTCATGGGACTGTGCAGCTGTAGACAGAAGCCAGCCACCTGGGGCTTCTGTTCCATTAACTCGTGGAGTTCCTCACATCACAGTCATGCACTGGACACTTTTGGCCTGGGGGCAGGTGAATGGTATAAACATGAGTAAGAGGCTCGAGGCTGAATTCCTGGCCTGGTAGAGTTCCTGTTCAGAGGTAGGAACAAATAGTTACCAAGCCGGCTGAGAGTTAGCTAAGAGTGAGGTACTAGCTGTCGCCTCAGGATTCTGCCATGGGCAAGACTTCCTGGGCCATGGGATTGCTTCTCCTAGGTCCCATTGCCCTGGCATTGTCAAGGGGAAAGTGCCTTGGCTGGAGCGCATTCTGGTCTGTGGAAAGATGGGGGAAGAGTGAACGTGGAACATGCAGACACCCAGGTTCTCAGTCCTCCTGCACACTCAAGTCCCTGGGGGAGTAAACTTTTGACTGAAGTAGGTCGCACAAGCAGAAAAGTGCACAGGTCATAAATGTAGAGCTAATGAATGTTCATGAGAAAAACACACCCATGTAACCAGCCCCTAGCTGGGTCCTAGTTTCTCAATTTACCTAAGCAATTCTGCATGCTGGGAGCCACTGAGCTGCATAACCTTTCATGTCCTTCCTCCCCAAAATTTGGGTTTGTGCATCTTTTCTTAACCCGATGGCATATTAATTTAGCTCATGTGTGCTGACTACATTAGACATTGTTTAACAAAACCATTGCTTTTGACAAAACACTCGTCACAATTACCGAAAGTTGGAAGCAACTCAAGTGTCCATCAATGGAGGAACACATAAACAAAATATGGTATATTCAGATGATGGAGTATTACTCAGCTGTAAGAAGAGATGAAGTATTGATACATGCAGCAACATGGATGAATCTCCAAGACTTTATGTTGAGATATTGCATGATCTCATTGATACGAACTATGCAAAGTGTAAACCATAATGTAAACTAAGACCTTGGTTAGTAGCAATGCTTCAGTATTTTTTCATCAATTGTAACAAATGTACCACACTAATATAAGATGTTATTAAGAGGGGAAAATGTGGGAGGTGGAGGGGGTGGGGTATATGGGAATCCCCTATACATACAATGTAATTTTTCTGTAAGTAATCTAAAACTTCTTTAAAAATAAAGTTTATTATATGAAAAAAATGTGTTTAGATTAATTGATGCTAAAGGTATTTAAGAATTTAAGGATTCCTTTTTCCCCTTTCATAGACAAAACCAGAACTGTAGAATATTTTTCCGAAAGAAATGATGACTAGCACATGTGTCAAAATGGCAATTATGACTTGGTAATTTAATTCAGGGAATGTCTTGGTGCTAGAGTTAGCTAGACAGAGTGGAATAATAATAGCTACCATGTTGTAGCCACTTGCCTGAGTCAAGCCCTGTCCTACACAGGAAGCCCACGATTATGCCTCAGGCAGTTACTGGTACTGTTGCAGCTCACAGCAGAAGAGACTAAGAGCAGAAGGAAGATGCATGGTCACACAAATGTGAAATTCCAGAGTTGGCATTTGATACCAGGTTTGGGCGCTTAATGACTACTTCATTGTCTTGAATGCTTTCTGTTCAGACACCTTGTTCGTATTCCAGCACACATCTTCCCATTGGATTAGCCAGAGCCACTCCTTAGCCCAGAGTGTGCCATGTTCATTCCTTTCTCACCACCTCTGCCTTTGCTGTCACCTTGATGCCTTAGCTATCCCACCTGGATCAGAGCCAATGGCAGTGAAGACTGGAGCCGTGCTATTCAAAGTGTGGGCTATGGACCACCAGCCATGGCATCATGGCTTTTCTGAGAAATTCAGTGTCTCAGACCTCCCTACCTGCTGAGTCAGAATGTGCATTTTACCAAGATCCCGTGGTGATTGTGGGCACTGTGCAACCTGAGCAGTGTGGATTTTAGGTGACTTAGATTGGGCCATCAGTACACTAGTGTACTTGCTGTCTCCCCTGTTTGCAGATAAACTCCTTGAGGGTGAAGACCTGGCTGTCCAGTTCTCCAGTATTCCCCTTGAAGCTGAGGAGTGCTAAAATGGAGTATGTACTAAGTTGATTGACAAGTGTTAGCTTTAGAACACACCTCCACTGGCGATATAGCTTTAATGAATTTCCACCTTAATCCTCTTAAGGGACACCTCTATTTGCTACAATGTATTAAGATTTTTAAAAGATGAGATCATTACTATAATTGGCAAGTATGTTGTGTCATAGCATTTTGGAACAACACTATTTAAGAATGTAGTATGAACTGCTACAAGCATCTCTGTGCAAGCAGACTTGAATCTGGCTTTATTGTAATTAGCTCAGTTGGTTGGAGCTGTGCTATTGAGATCAGGATCATGGGATTGAACCCCCTATGGGTCAGTGGGCTTTGCTTCATGCATGGTCACAGCCCACATCAGTAACCTCCAGCAGGTTAGCTTCCTGCAAGGATGGGGGTTAGAACGGACTGGCAGAAATCTTGGGGCGTGGGGTGGGGTAAGAGCTAAGATGAATTGAGTCCGTCCTGGACCCTACCCTGTAGGCCTCCATACATAACCTTATTTCAACCTGGATTTTTTTTTCCTCCCATCTCTCTTCCTTCCCTACGTGAATAAATCACTGGCCTAATTAAAAAAAAAAAAAGAGATTTATTTTTATTTATTTCTCTCTCCCCACCTCCCCACTGTTTGTATTTGCTGTGTCTGTTCATCTTCTTTGTTTCTTTAGGAGGCACCAGATACCGAACTCGGGACCTTCAGTGTGGGAGGGAGGCACCTAATTGCTTAAGTCACCTCTGCCCCCTACTTTGTTGTGTCTCTCGTTATGTTTTTCCTCTTGTGTCTATTGTTGTATCATCTTGTTGCATCAGCTCTCCACACCTGCCTGTCTTGCCAGCTTGCCTTTCTGCTTGTCCTTTTTTAGGAGGCACCAGGAACCTCTGCTCCCTGCTTTGTTGTGTCTCTCATTATGTTTTTTTTTCCTTCTTGTGTCTCTTGTTGTGTCATCTTGTTGTGTCAGCTTGCTATACCTGCCAATCATGCCAGGTTGCTGTCTTCTTTAGGAGGTATGGGGAAATGAACCATGGACCTCCTATGTGGTAGGCAGGGGCCCAATCACTTGAACCACATCTGCTTCCCCATAACCTTATTTTTTAAAAATTCCCCCCCCTGCAGCTTGCTTACTGCTTGCTCTCTGTGTCCATTTGCTATGTGTTCATCTGTGTGTCTATATTTATTTATTTCCCTCCCCTCTTTGTGGCTTGCTTGTGTCCATTCTCTGTGTCCATTTGCTGCATGCTCTTCTGTGTTTTTTTTTCACTTGTCTCCCTTTTCGTGGCATCACCTTGCTGAGTCAGCTCTCCACGGTGTTTGCGGACGAGCCTGCCTTCACAAGGAGGCCCCAGGACGCGGACCCAGGGCCTCCCATATGGTAGACAGGAGCCCAACTGATTGAGCCACAGCCGCTTCCCCCCATAACCTTATTTTATCCTCACAACCACTCTAGTAGGACGATGGTGGTATCTTTGGCTTACAGAGAAAGATAAGGAAACAGAAGAAAGGGAGGTTCAGCAAGTTGTCTTAGGCCACTCTGCTTGTAAGTGGAGGATTTGGGATTTAAGGTCAATTCTTTTTTCACTCCAAAGCCCGTAGCCAACTGTGACCCATTATTCAAAAACCAGCGGAGCACATGAGCTCTGTGCAGCAGGGGGAGGCTGCGTGGCCTCAGCACAAGGCTGCCTGTCGCAGGATTGTGACTTAAATGGCTGTGCTCTGGTAAGTTCCTCCCAGGGCTGAGACACTGGAAGTCTGCCTTTTGTCCTCAGAGTCCAACCTGCACCCCCCTGGAAAATAACAGGCCTGCCTATGCCCTCCCATCCAGACTCTGAAATGCTAGCTTTTGATGGTAGGAGATTTCAAACTGATTAATGTACTGAGGCTAACTCAGAAGCACTCCTCCCTTACTCCCCCCGCCCCCCATCTTGTTCAGGGTTTCTTTCTCTTTAAAGATGAAACTTTCTGAACTCTTGGGAGCTTTCCTGTCCCCAGGTGGACGGCAGTCACCAGTCTAGGCATCTTGTGATAATGCTTCTGTTGGTTGTGGCTGACTTAGGAATGTCCCTGACTTAAAACTGGATTTCTAATCAGCAGAGCTGTTTCCACTTTGCTGGGACATTTTTGGAGGCTTGGGTCTATCAGTGTTCTACTCCTTTATAGAGACAACCAGACTGTTTTTAGCTCTTTTATTGGAAAGTGTTTCTGGCTTTTGTTCTGACTTAAATAAGAAAGAATGGGGGAAAATTAAGTTACAATGAATGTTAAACCTCACCACAGGGATGTAATTAGCAAAGTCCAGATTGTGGGAAATTATAGTTTCTCCAACAAAATAAATTGCAAAGAAAAAAAAAAAAGATAGAAGGAAGTTAAAAGAGATTGAAGAGGTAGATCAACCAATTGCAACGTGTGGCATGTGGATACTGATTCAAACAAATACAGGGTCAATAAATATTTGAGATAATAGGGGAAACTTGAACCGTGACTGGATATTTGATATTAAAAATAATTTCAAAGCATAATAATAGTACTGTGGTATCTTTTAGAGATACATACTGAAAACTTTACAGATGAAAGAAAGTAATGTCTAGAATTTGCTTCAAAAAAATCCAGGGTGAGGGGCTAGTGGGTGGTTGGGTGCCTGGATGCAAGAAGACAGGCTGAGTTCAAGCTGGGCTGTGGTTATATGGAGTTTCGTTATACCATTCTCTTTTCTTTTGCATATGTTGACATTTTTAATGAAAGAGCTGAAAAGTTAGGAGGTTCAATGTTTCCTTTGCTATCAGAGCTCTTAGTAAATGTCACAGTGTGTCCCGAGCATGTCTGCGAGGGCTGAGGTGACCAACAAACAGCGCATTTTTGTTGGGCCTCCATCGATAGTTCTCTTCCCACCCTTGTGGCTGTGTTCTCCTTAGATCTTAGAAAAGCAAGTGTAGGACATCAGACTTCTTTGTTCAGGGTCTCTTTCTATCTCAGTCAATTCTGATGATGAAAGTCAGCAATCATCAATTATATAAACAGATCAGCCAGAGAAATGTTAATGTAGAGATATTATTCATGGGGCTTTGGGATATACTTCTAAGTTTTATAGCTAAATTGAAATGTTGCTAACACTGTAATAAATGATAGCAGTATAAAAGCATGTATCCTAAAACATGTTTCCCAATAGCTGTGGTGGGCCATGACCTACTTTCATGACCATACCTGGGTCTGGGCTGATTCCCAGGGAGCCACCTCCACCTTTGCCTTAAGAATGGCCTCCTCAAGAGGGCATCTCGGAATGCAGCAGATGGCAGGGAGATTGTAATTTATAAGAAGACATAAGATGATTGTATGCTTTGACAGCCTTACAATTACAGTCAACTTTTGATTTTCTGTGGGCAGATTAATTGATTTGTGGATTAACTATTGGGCAAGCAGAAGATAGCTCATTTTAAAAGATTAAATTACCATGAGTCAGCCCCCAAATCTAAATACCCAGAAGTTTATTTTTTGAAGCCACATAAGAACAAACAGAAACTATATTGTATCTATTTATGATCTGGGGATATAAACTCCTCTTCACCAGTTAGATTTGTAACCTAGAAATTAAAATGTTGGGCTCCAAAGGAAAATGTTTAGAGCTTAACATTAGGGAAAAAATGCCCATGTGGTTGAACGAGTAGAAAAAAAGAAAAAATGTATATAACTTGCAGTTCAGTATGGAGCTGTGCTCCTAGATTTGGCAAACAGAAACAGACATGTTAGTTTCTTGAGTACCTTATTAAGCGTTTTCAATGTTCTTGACAAGAAGAAAACCAAGAAGGCGGCTTTTTTTTTTTCTTCCTGCTGTTGAGGCTCCTCTGCTTTGTCATGCACTGGTTTTTATAGCAGGGGATGAAATGCCAGGGTTTTAAACAGTTTGTGGAAGAAGCCGACTATGTATTTTTTAAAGTCCTCAGGATAGAAGATAACTGAGGCATCTTCTGACTGGTTGGTCCATCAGAACCACAGAGTGGCTTGGGGCTAATAGCGAGTGAGTTGATGGGCAAACACCAGAGAGTGGTTGGATGCTGGAATGTTTAAAACAGGTTGGAGACTCTGAGCAGTGAGTCCTTGGCTGAGAGAATGAGGAAGGGGGTCCTTTTGGCAAAAACCACAGCACAACAGCCAGTCACTGTGATCACCTAATACTGGCCAGTATTTTGACTAAAGAGGTTCATACCAATTGCATTTTGTACCACTTTAGCGCTAGTATTATTTTATCTGTGATTTGGGGTTCCTTCCCCAACCATCCCCTAGTTATACTTACTAATTCAGAGTCCATGGCAACACCCTGCACAACTCCTTAAAACGAACGTGGGGTGATACTGAGATGGAGACAAACTGACTCAAACAATGCTTTCCCCCCTCCTCTTTCTGTAAATTTTATTAAATGAAATGTTTAAATGAAAGCAGAATTAAATATTGTCAAGCGTGTTATGCGTGAAATCCTTGCTTTCAGCCCACGCGGGGACTCCGTTCTGTGAGTCATCGAGGAGGTCCTCTTGTTGTTCTGCACGCTGCCTGCAGCTCGAGGGCCGTGGGCAGTGGCACCCCTGGAAAGGCAGGGCTGCGAGGACAGGAGGTTGCCTGGCTGCCAAGTGGTGGAAGACGTGTAGGGCTAGATGCAGTTTTCAGTGTCACCTTTGACCTGCGCCACTGCCAGACCTGGGGTGTGTTTCTGGGCTCTGGGCTCCATTGTCCATTTATATGTTCCTGTGCTAATACCACAGCTTCTTTTTTTTTTTTTAATTTCTCTCCCCTCCCCCCACCCCCCAGGTGTCTGTTCTCTGTGTCCATTTTGCTGCTTGTTCTTCTTTGTCCGCTTCTGTTGTCAGCGGCACAGGAATCTATTTCTTTTTGTTGTGCCATCTTGCTGCGTCAGCTCTCCGTGTGTGCTGCACCATTCCTGGGCAGGCTGCGCTTTCTTTTGCGCTGCACTTTCTTTCGCGCTGGGCAGCTCTCCTTATGGGGCACACTCCTTGTATATGGGGTGCCCCTGCGTGGGGACACCCCTGTGTGGCAGGGCACTCCTTGCGCGCATCAGCACTGCGCATGGGCCAGCTCCACACGGGTCAAGGAGGCCCAGAGTTTGAACCACGGACCTCCTATGTGGTAGATGGACACCCTAACCACTGGGCCAAGTCCGCTTCCCACACCTTCTTAACCGCTGTAGTTCTACAAGAAATCTTGATATCTGGGGCTTAGGAGGAGGGGAGGTGGTGGTGGTGGAGGTTCCCTGCCTTGGAACATGAATAGGGAAAAAGAAAAAGGTGGGACCAGATCTAGCTCATTCAGTGGATTTTAAGAACAGCCTCTGTGATTAGATAAAATGGAAAGAGACATTTTAAAAACAAAGGTCAGGCCATGTCATTCCTCTGTTCACAACCTCCCTTGAAGCCCCACCCCCAGCCTTTCCGATAAACTCCAAAGTCCTTGGATGGCCAGCCCACAACTCCATGGAGGCAGAGGGCTTTTGTTTTGTTTTGTTTTGTTCACTGACATGGCTCCAGAGCCTAGAACAGAACCTGGCACATAGGGGTACATAGTAAATATTGATTGAATGACGGAGCCATCATAAAATTTAGAACTGGAGGGAAAGAAGAGTGGGCACCTTGTCCAAGCTGTGTCCATGCAGAAGACCCCTCTGTAAAGTCCCGGTAAGGCTCCTGCCAGCTGCTTCTTCATGTAAGAGAGTGACTGCTTGCCCCCTGCCTTTGCCATTTTTGAATTTTAATTGTTAGAAGACCATGCCTCCCTTTTGCCTGGAAAGGTACATCCTCATATTCCCCCAGATGGGGATGGAGTTGGGCCTGGACAACTGAGTAAGTTGACTGGGCCCAAAAGCATGAAAGTAGGATGGATAAGGCAGAAGGACCATGAGTCTAGGACTTTGGAGAAGGGAGAACCCACAGGTAGTGCCTAGCAGAGGTGGCTGGAAGTTTCAAATCTATATTACCTGTGGTGGTAGAAGTGAAAAGCCAGTTTCTTTCTATGTTGAAGCTGAGCAATACAGACTGTTTTTATTACTCAAATCTGTACACCTATATGCCTTATATACTAAAACTTCTTCACATTGCATTTCCATTTAGCCATGAATTTCAACTGTGTATGGGGAATCAGGATAACCTTGTTGGGAAGAGGTTGCCACTGACAGAGCTAGACTCAATGAGAGAAAGGCCATGAGGCAAGGATTCTACCCTTAAGTCCAACTAATGAGATGATGACAGACAAGGACCATCCCAGAGAACAGAGAGAGTCTAAAACTGCAAGCAAGATTGTCCCATCCATCTGCCCCATGGGATCTAAGACCCACCACCCCCCAATCAGAGTTGGAGAGGGCATCACCATCCCAGAATCCTCAGGATTGGGGAATGAATGATGGGCTAAAGTAAACTTGACTGTTATTCTACTATAGACTTATTATTGTGAGTCTAGCAATAATGATGTGGAGGCAGTGGCCACTGGAGGTTCTGAGGTGAGGGAGAGGAAAAAATAGGTACAATTTGGGGCATTTCTGGGAGTTGGGAATTGTCCTGAATGACATTTCAATGATGGAGACAGGCCGTTATATATATCTTGTCATAACTTACAAAATTGTGCTGGAGAGAGTGTAAAGTACAATGTAAACTATAATCCACACTTAGTGGCAATGCTCCAAAATGTGTTCATCAATTATAACAAATGTACCACACTAATGAAGGATGTTGTTAATGTGGGAAATGTGGGAGGGGTAGGGAGTGGGGCATATGGGAATCCCCTATGTATTTTTTTATTTTTTTAATTTTTTATTATTTAAAAAAAATTTTTTTTTAAATGTTACATTAAAAAAATACGAGGTCCCCATATATCCCCCAACCCCCACACCCCACTCCTCCCACATCAACGACCTCTTCCATCATCATGGCACATTCACTGTACCTGGTAAATACATTTTGGAGCATTGCTGCACCACATGGACAGTGGTCTGCATTATAGTCTACACTCTCCCCCATTCCACCCAATGGGCCATGGCAGGACACACAATGTCCAGCATCTGTCCCTGCAGCACCACCCAGGACAACTCCAAATCCCGAAAATGTGCCCACATCATATCTCTTCTTCCCTCTCCCTACCGCCAACAGCTACCGTGGCCACTTTCTCCACATCAATATTACAATTTCTTCCCTTACTAATCACAATAGTTCCCCAGCAGAACACCAGTAAGCCCACTCTAATTTATACTCGATTCCTCCATCCTGTAGACCCTGAGATGGTTAAGTCCAGTCCCCCTCTACATCAAGAGGGGACTTAGATTCCACATGGATGATGGATGCAATTCTCCTGCTTAAAGTTGTAGGCACTCTTGGCTCCCTGGTGTGGTGGTTGATCTTCACCTCCCTGTTAGCTGGCCAGGGTAAATCCAATAAACTAGATAAAGGAGTTGCAAGTCTGCTGAGGCTCAGAGCCTTGTCACATGGACAGTCCAGAGAGTCAGGTCTCCTGAGTATATACCAACCCCAGTGCCAACCATGGGTCTGGTAAAAGTAACAGAAGAGGCATGCATAGAAAGGTCTTATCTGAGTCCAACTCTATCACACTCAGGAACACAAATTCCAAAGTAGGGCCAACTGACATGGCCCTGAACTCCAGAGCCATCTGCCAAGACTATAAAACCTGTGGGTCTCTGTAGCCCTCAGGAGAGCCAGTACCTGGGTTTCTATCTACTTTGGCTGTCTCTGGTACCCTATTGAGGCATGTGTAAGCATTACCCCTCTGATGACCCCCTGACTCTTTTTTGGAGACTGATAGCCATATAAACTCATTTGTCCTTTCCATTTCCCCCTTTTATTGAAGGTCAAAAAGCAGTTTTTAACACCTGATATTACATGTAGGCTGAGATATTCTGCTGGTCTGAGTTCACCCTTTTATTCAAGGTCTTTTTCTAGTTACATTGTCAGCTGGTGCTTGGTAGTAATCCCTCGGTGCCAGGGAGGCTCATCCCCAGGAGTCATGTCCCATGCTGAAGGGAAGGTAATGCATTTACATGCTGAGTTTGGCGTTGAGAGTGGCCACATTTGTGCAACATGGAGGCTCTCAGGAGATAACACTTAGGCACCCTGCAGCTCTAGGCCTAGTTCATGTCATTTATGTAATCTCAGTATCTTTAAAAAAAATTTAAAAAACATATATAAAACAAAAAACAAAACAATAGAAACACACACAGAGACAAAGCATCTGCTCATCACAGACTAAAGAAATACAAATAACTTTTCTTACCTCTCAATATTTTAACATCTAGGCATATTAGAATATAACATAATACCTTGACTACTTTCCCAAGTTATTAACTATTCTTGGAGCACATCATCTTTAATGACGGCATGGTAATCCATTCCATGGATGAACCATAATCCATGGAACCAGCAGCCCCTATAGCAGGTTCTGTGAGGGAGGAGGCTCTGTCTGCTTCAAGGTTTATTTTCCTGGTGCTTGGCACTTAGAAACTATACAATGAAAGGGTGTGTAAATAAAGGAACTATTGGGTAAATTACAATTAAAATACAGATAATTCTGTAACATATACATACTTTTAGAAAAAAATATTTTGTGCTTATCTCTGATTATTTCCTTAAGATGAATTCCTAGATGTCTTATTACTGAGTTGAATGGTAAAGATTTCATACTGGTGGGAGCAGTTTCCCTCATTTTAAGCATTGAAGGTGGTTGGAAAGACTGTCCTTAAATCAGGGTGGGGCGGGTGAAGATCTGCCTTATAAAGGGCAGTCCCAGCCTGATCCTCTGTTTTTGAGTGCAGCTGGTATCACAGTGTCACCGTCAAGAGTGATGTTGAATTCTGAGAATACCACTGGGGGTCATTCAGACATGATTCTTAAAATGTGGAATAAATTGCCTCTCTGTAGTTTGAAGGACAAAATCATGGTTATACTTTAAAAGTCAGTGAACTCTTTTTTTTTTTTTTAAAGATTTATTTATTTATTTAATTTCCCCCCCTCCCCTGGTTGTCTGTTCTCGGTGTCTATTTGCTGCGTCTTGTTTCTTTGTCCGCTTCTGTTGTCGTCAGTGGCACGGGAAGTGTGGGTGGCGCCATTCCTGGGCAGGCTGCTCTTTCTTTTCACGCTGGGCGGCTTTCCTCACGGGCGCACTCCTTGCGCGTGGGGCTGCCCCACGCGGGGGACACCCTTGCGTGGCACGGCACTCCTTGCGCGCATCAGCACTGCGCATGGCCAGCTCCACACGGGTCAAGGAGGCCCGGGGTTTGAACCGCAGACCTCCCATATGGTAGACGGACGCCCTAACCACTGGGCCAAAGTCCGTTTCCCTTTTTTTTATTTATTTTTATTTTTTTATTTTTTTATTTTTATTTTTATTTTTATTTTTTTTTAACGAACTCTTACATTTCATGCTACAAGTAACAATATTATATAAGTAAAAAAAGACACATCTCAACAGTTGTTAATGCTTTGAGAAAACTGAGGCTTTCATAGGCTGTGGGCCCCACCTCTTTTTTGAGAACAATTGGCAACATATATGGAATCATAAAAATAATTATTTTTTGGCCCAGTGATCCCACTTACAAGAATTGATTTGAAAAAATAAATAAAAATATAAAAATGTTATATGTAAAAAGATGTTTGTGGGTTCTTTTAATAGTGAAAAGCCAGAAAAACTCAGTGTCCAACAACAAAGGAAATATTCAGTGTTTTATGCTTTCTTATAGATAGAATATCGAGTAGCTGTTAAAACACCTCCTCGATCATGAAATTGTACCCATGCACATATATATTGCTCCATATTTATTGGAGACACCATGAGAACTGTGAGCTATCTTTGACTGCCTTTGTGCCCTTCCAGGTCCCAGCCCTTTTAGAAGGGACCATCTAACACATTCATATTCATTCCTCCTTTCCACTGTGGAGATGTCTGGACTCTCGTTTGGACTCCTGGCTCTAGATCACATTTTCTTCTACCCTCCCCATTCTCATGTCCCTCTGCCTCCCCGCTGGTGGTTCCCCTTTATTTACAGGGTAAAACCTTCAGGAGGCTTTTCTGGCTCTCCATGGCCTGGCCTCCTATCTGCCATGCCCATGTTCCCCCACCCCATACCTGCCTTCCACCCTTCCTGAGCCATGCTGAAACGTGTGCAGTTCTCCACATATTCTGCCCCTGGCTTCTTCAAACTGTGTCCTCGGCCTGCATGGCCCTTCCAGCTCTCCATCATGGGGTGAGACTGTGTCTAAACACCACTTGTGCTGTGCCTCCTCTGCCCTCCCACAGACTTCTCTGCTCTGTGTGCCCTCCGACCCATGAAACTCTGTGGCTCTTATTTCAGTATGTGACTGTGCCTCCCCACCAGGTGTGAACTCCTGACATCAGGAAGCACACTTCAGCAATTCCCAGGATGGTGCATGATACATAATAAGTGCTAATATATATACATATTTTTTAATATTTGAAGGAATGTCAGCTGGAAAAAGTACAGTCTATATTTGTATACATATACATGATGACTGCAATAATGGAAAAGTGGCAGGAGTTCTCAGGCTGGCTCCCGGTTGCTGCTTCCATAAATCACCAGCCCTCTGGCTTCTGTACCACATGCCAGTACCCTTGTGGCTAGGGTCTCAGCAGCCAGTGCCAGAGGCAGGAGGTGGTGTCCATTCCTCCTGGTGGCCGTCTGTTCAAGCTCAACACCGCTCACCCCATGCACGAGGGCAAGGAGAAGAGAGCCGAAAGGTAGTTGTGTCCAGAACAATAGTCGAGAATGTGAGTGGTTTTCTGTTCCCAGAACAGGGAACATTTTTGTGGATAGTGATTCATCACTGAATACGCTAGTAACAGAACCACGGCATGTCTGTGCAGTTTACAAGGGACTGGCATGTTGGTTAGTCCGGCTGATCCTCGCGCAACCCTGAAATGAGATGGGCCGTTTCGGCCCTGTCTGTTTCCGTGGCTGATGCATGGTGACAGCCCCTCAAAGGGTGGCAGGGCTGCCGGCCTTGGTGCCCCGATTCTTTCCAGTGGTGGCTCACTGCTTCAGTCTGTCAAGAGAAGCACGAGGACCATACACTGACAGTCAGAGAAGGTTGTTGAGTGAATACCATCAGGGAAAAACCTAAACTGAGTTCATATATCATTATAGTACCCTTGGTGATTATTTGCACATGGTCTGGGAAGGAGAGCATGGATGAGTGGGAAGCTATACTTCTATCAATGCCGCCCGTCTCAGAACATGAAAATCTCATTTATTATTATTGGTTGGGGGAAAAAAGTCCTAAGTATACTGAAAAGTGAGGTAACAACCAAAGGAAGCACATGACTCATGTCAGGGATGATACAGGCAAGTGTGACTATATGCATTTTAGAAATGGAAACATCAGCAGGGCCCAGATAGCCTCCTGGAGAAAGAGGGTGGGGTTTGAGTAGGTGAAAGGAAGGGTGAAGGGCATTCCTGCAGGTGAGAAGCTCAACAGGACCTGGGGGTCAGGGACAAGTATGGATGGCTCTGGGAGAACGGTGTGCCATGGGGTGGGCCCGGCTGGGGAGCCGGGCTATCGTCAGTGGACACAAAACTCTAAAAAAGTCACTTCTGTTCCATGTAATAGTCAGATGAGGACAATGGAAGAGGCAAGACAGAAACATGGGGAGGAAATGATTATAAAGAGAAGGTGAACGGAAGAGAGTAATGAAGAAAAGAAGTAAGGGGATGGATGGCCGGGCGGTCACCGACAAATCCTATGTGAGACGGTGTGGGAGGAGGAGGGGAGGGGAGCAAGCTGCAGAATGGCGCTGGCCCGGGCAGGGCGTCCCCCTGGCACAGGCCCCGAGCACCCCTAATTCCTGGTGAGGTGATTAGTCGGGCATTAGCCGACGAGGGCTTAGGATGTGACCTGCTCCTGGGGCTTTGCCTTCTTCCTCCCTTGTGCAAACCTTTATGGGATGTCTGTGGTTAGGCCCAGTGCAGTCACGAAAATAAATGAGACCAAGTGTCTGCAAAATGGAGCTGAGCCCTGCGTCAGACAAGCCCGGGCTCCCTCTGGCCCAGCCTGTACACTCCCACACTCCTCTAAAACCCTTGAACAATAGGGGCTGTTGTGGACAAAAACAAAAAAGGACGCCACTGCTGCATGTCCCAGGACCTGCGACTCGGCCTGCGTGGGTGCCTGTTTCCCAGCTGGCATCTTTCCTTGTGCATAGCATGATGTCGGACCTCCTCTCTCCTGCCCACACCTGTGCCACCACAGTGGTGTCCCCATTCCTTGTGCGTCCTCACCTTGGACTGCAGAGACATAGAGGACCTTCAGGTGCAGCCCCTTGACCTCTTGCCCCTGCCCTCACCAACCTATTTACCTGCACCCAGGTGGCCTGTCCCTTCTCTTGGCTAGGCTTGGCACCTTCCAAACTCAGCCTCCCTATGGGATCCTTCCTCTCGCATTTGGATGGACTAAAGCCTTTTTTGTCCTGAAATCCTCTCTTCCCTCACACCGGGGCCCAGGTCCATTTCCTCTACCCTCATCTCCTTGCATCTTAGGCCTTGTTTAAGCTCAGGGTTTCTGCTGTCTTACTTCACTTTGTTTCCTGTTCCATTCCAGCACCTGTTCCCACTACGGCAATGAAACCACTCTTGCTTAGGGACTTGTCTTTCAATCCAGCAGTCCCTCTTCCATCTTCAGTTTAGGTAATCTCTTAGTAGCACTTGTGGTTTCTTACCGTCCCTTTAGGAATGGTTGCTGCTGTGAGTTTGGTCTTGCCTTCCCTCTCTGTTCCTTTTCAATCTTTCTGCTTTGCCCTGCCCTCTGAATGCTGGCAGTTCTCAGGGCTCTGCCCCAAGATGCTGCCCGCCTGCCTCTTGCAGTTGACTCCCATCCTGGGTGCACTCACTCTTGTGCCTGTCGGCTCTCTGATGACCCAT
The DNA here is from genome assembly GCF_030445035.2 of Dasypus novemcinctus. Classification (NCBI taxonomy): domain Eukaryota; kingdom Metazoa; phylum Chordata; class Mammalia; order Cingulata; family Dasypodidae; genus Dasypus; species Dasypus novemcinctus. The sequence continues at coordinate 52,122,178 of NC_080688.1, forward strand.
AGTTCATATCTGTGGCCCAAGTCTCTCTCTGGGCCCTGGGACCAAATAGCCAGCTGCCCACAGGACAGCTCCTCTTGGACGTCCCATGACGTTGAACACTCCAGGCAGACCCATTCCAAACCTAAACCTCTTCCTGACGCTGGCCTCTATTTGTCAGCCACCATGTTATGTCAATTCTGCTGCTTTCTGGAATCCTTCCATGTCTCTCCCCTTTCTTTGTATGGTAATTGGCATAAAGAAAGTTCTCCATAGATGTTTATTGAATGAATGGAGAATAAAGAAACGAGGTAGTATTTGGGAACACACCTGCCACATGAGAGTTGCTCCACAGGCATGTGTCTTACCTCAGGTGTCTATGGCTATGAACAAAGCTCTCCAATACTTAGTTGCCTAAAACAATTGTCATTTTTATTAGCCGTCACCATTTCCTTAGGCAAGGTTTGGAAGCCACTTGCTGGGAGGTTCCTGCTTGGGGTCTCCCATGAGTTGAAATACAGCCAGGGCCAGCCTGTCTCAAAGGCTTCTTCACTCACTTGTCTGGTGCCTGGGCTGGGGAGTTGAACAGCTGGGGCTCGTCGGGCATCTCTCTGTCTCCGTGTGGTCTCTCCACAGGGTTTCTAACACGGTGGCTTTGGGGTGGCCTGATTTCTTACGTGTCAACTCAGAGAGAGAGCGTGCCGGGTGGATATTGCATCCCCTTTCCTAGCCTCGCCTGGGAAGTCGTGCACCATCACACGCTCTTCTCCACAATTAGAAGCGAGTCACCAAGGCTGGCCCATATTCAAGGGAGAGAATTATAGAAACCATTGTTTTATAGGAGGAGTGTCAAAGAATTTGCAGACTGTAACAAAATTTCATATATAGTAAAATTCACTTTTGTTTTTAGTGTACAGTCCTGAAAGTTTTAACAATGTGAAGATTCTTGGAACCACTACCACTAATATTAAAGAACAGTTCTGGTAATCAAAGGAGTTCCCTAGGGCTACACCCTAGCAATTACTGATCTGCTCTCTCTCTCGGTAGTTTTGCTTTTTCCAGAAGGCCATATAAATGGAATTATTTAATACTAAATTCTTGAGACTGGCTTCTTTGACTCAGCATAAT